>NW_024104173.1:1705970-2122959 GCF_003945595.2 Pipra filicauda | reverse complement strand
TGATCCATTGTAAATACTTGTGTCATGGTAGAGATAGTTGTGATCGTGTGTATAATGTGTTATAATATTTATTTGTACAGTCATTGTAATATATTCCCTTTCCCCCATTCTGAGTCTCGTGTTTTGTCTGGAAAAAACACATCTTATACTAGGTTGAGATGGGGGAGGGGGCTTTGACTAGAGAATTAGATTTTTTGAGGCTCTCAAACCATGACAACTAGGAAACCTGTGTTTCATTGTGACTTTTATACAAATAAACCAAGATCTCATGAGAACAAATGTTTTCCCTTAAATGACTTCCCACATGAAAGGAAGGTATAAGAGTTTAAGTTCTATACATATAAAGTGTGGGTCTGAAGACCACCGTAGTATTGCTGCTTGGTTTTGGTTTGGGTTTTTCTGTTAGTTGCCCTCTGCCCTTCCCCCACCCCCATGCTGGTAGTACAGACATAGTCAAACATCTAATAAAAGCCATGCAATAGATATTTGCACTGATGTTACGATGGATTTTCAGACAGATCCTAAAAAGATTATTAAAATCATACAAAAGACCAAAGAAATTAAGATAGTCCTAGCAAAAGAGAGAGAGAAAGTAACAGAAAGGGAATGAGCTGGCATTGTAAATCTGCACATAACTAATAGATCATCTCTAATTCCTACTCAACTCAGACCTTTAGAGCAAGTAATTATGAAATAATTATGAAATAGGACTTGTTGCAGCAGGGATTTGAGAAGGCTTTTCAAGCAAAAACCTGTTGTGAACTACAGAATGTGAGGGGGAAAAAATCCCACAAACTGAACATGTTTTTACTGAGTCTTCTGTATGAATTATTCACTCAGCTTTCAGTTGGGTTTGGGGGCACTCCCCTAAACAAATCGCTATATTTTGTGTTAAAATGACAAATAATTGGTTTACTAGTCTTACTTTCTTCAGTTCTATCATGGCCACCAAGAAAAAGCCACAGTCACTCTGGATCTTGTCTTACATTTTACTGTTTACGGTCCTGTTAAGAGAAATAGTCTTGTATATAGTCCTGTAAATTGACTGGATATTGTACATAACTTTATTTTCCTGTGAGCAGGCAAATACATGGAAACACAGAATCATTAATTTGGAAAAGACCTGCAGGATCACCAAATCCAACTTTTGACCACAAATCATCACACCCACTAAAGCATAACTAGGAACAGCTTACATAAATCTAACTAAAATATAACTGAATAACTAACAATGAAAAAAAAAGAAATATGTTATTTCACTATATAAATAAAATTTTCAATACTTTTAACTGTACATTACTTAGAAGAAAATACTTCTAAAAGTATTTCATATTCACTGTGTGAATTTTTGAAGTTATATTCTTTGTTATTTATTCCTTTATCTAGCTTAACAAAATAAAATTTAACTGTTATTTTACAGTTATTATAATATTATGCTATAGGATTTATGTTTGATTTATAGCTATCTGCAGACAGTATGAGTCTTTCAGGTTGTTGCAACAAGGGCCTTATAGGCAAAATAAAACAGAAAAACTTGTACATTTTATCTGTTTATCACAACGGTAACCTTCCCATCCCAACAAAATCCATCTGGGCAACCTTCTACATTAATAGTTTAAAAAAAACCCAAACAGGAAAACAAAAGCAAACAAACAAATTAACAACAACAAAAACAAACCAAACTAAACCAAACCAAAACAAAAAACAACCAGAGACAAAAAAAACCCAAACCAAACCAAAAAAACCCCAAACCCCAAAACTTTTTGTGACTTTCAAGTTGAGAATCCAGGGTGTGGTTGTAATGACCCATGACTTCTTACATCTTAACATCAAAAATCAATATACCTAGCAGAGACATCTTAGACAAGCTCAGCTTGTATTAATAATTTCATTAAAAGAAGCACTTTGGAATTCACACAAAAGTTAGCAGTTTAGTAGTTAGAATTTTATTTTCTTCAGAATTTTTTTTCTCTGAAAGGAAGCAAGTTTATTACGTCTTTATCCTCTACAAATATTTTGTGATTATATAATCCCTTCTCTACTTCTTAGCTTTTCAAAGTGCAAAACTGACAAAATCATCATAATAGTTAAGCAAGTGCCAATAAGCCTTACAGCTACAGAATAGCATACACAAATGTCACCTTTCATTAACACTAACTTTTGATTACATTATGAAAACCATAAACACTTTATTTATGACTCTCTAAACATCACTTTAATTTTTGCATTTTTTTGTTCTCATATATCTCTATTTTCTAAAAAAACCCGTTCATTTTGACCTACTTTACCATGATGTTACTATATTTTTATAACTATTTTCATAAATAATGTTTTTATGATGCTATTCCTCCCATTGTGCAGTTTGTAATTTTTCCTTCAGTCTTATTTAAATAATGTTTAAGTAAAAGTCTTTGTTACTCTGTGAATAATCGACAACGAATTTAGGCTTGATTTAAAAATGGTAGAGGATAGAGAATTAATTATGGGTTATAGAGTGAATGCAGCAGGTAGATATTTTGCAAAACCTTACTGTGCTTTTTCTGCAATCCGGTCTGGTTTGGTATCTAACTAAGACTTGATGAATCTGAGAGGTCAACAGCAGACACTGTGTCTCAAAAATGCTAAGATTGAAGATAAGTAAAAAACAGGTACATGACAGCAAAAATTGCAAGGGTCTTCAGCAAATTTGAGATCCTAATGAATAATTAATATTTTTGCACATCAGTTAGGCAAGTTCTTAGAAGTTTTGCTGATTTTTTTCCATGTCTTTGATTCTAAGAATCAGACATCCCACAAGTGGACTTTTGTACTTTACCAAAAGCATAATGTACTACTTGGCATACAAATATCAATCTTGATATTTCATCATAAAGATAAAATATCACCTGTTACTGCAAGCAGCTGGAGACTCAAAACATTTCCAAGTTCTTCATAACATTATATTGTTATAACCTTATATTGTGAAATACTTTCAGGATATAGAAAAAAGATAATCTGAAGAATAATCTGAAAGGTAAGTATCCTGAGTCTTCTGGTTTGTGTGAAGACTGCACTTATATCTGCTATTTTTAGTAGTAACATGTATTATCAATCTGAATAAGCAATCTAAAATTGCTAAATTAATTCAATTGTAAATGGATTATTTAATAGCTATTTTCATAGTGTTGGAGCACTGTCATCAGCCAGTAATGAATTTTTGCCTGAAAACTATGGATAAAAGCAAAAACGGTATTTGTGAGTCAAAGTCTTCAGAACCTAATGTTAATTGCAATATAAAAATAATACCAGCAGCAACAGCTCAGAAAGGCTGCCTTTAATAACACATGGATTTTTAGAACAGTGAAGGTTTAATTGCCTCTGTAATTAAGTAAGCTTTGGTCTGGCCTTAGAAATGGTGAATAATATACATATATTATATATATCTGTTAGGAAATAAAGTTATTAAGCATAGTGTCTATGTTAAAGCATATTGACTGTGTTGTGTTTTGAACACATACCTTTTAGCCATTCAAATTTTAATTCACGATCTAGTCACTTACTGAATTATGAAACAAACCAGACATATGTTTAATATTAAAAAAAAAAAAATCAAATTATAGACCATGATTAACAAATGACACATACTGGGGTAGCAGTATTCCTCTGGCTACCTGTGCTTTTGTAGATATATATAGTAGGAGACAGTTACCCTCTGCACTTAGTAAATAGGAAAAAAAAAGTACTTTTAATACAAAAATCTGTTGAACTTGCTATTTGAAATAGACAATATTTATTGTTTCCTTGAAGGAACTATTTCTCTTCATTATGCAAAACAGAATCCATGTGTAATTGAAACAATCTCTTCCCTAAAACTTATAACTTGAAAAGTAAAACAACCTGTGTTTTATACCCAAAGTCATTGTTTATCATGTTGCTTATTATGCTTTTAAAAAATTCCATGGTCATATGTTGCTGACTAATGTATCAGAACCTGACTAAAATGAACTAGAGAGAAGTAAGGATAAGATTTGTTTCAATATGGTTGTGAGGATTTGTTGTTTGGTTTTGGTTTTGTTTTTTTCTTTTCGAGTTACGGATTTTCTAACCTAAGCTCTTAGCTTTCTTTAGGGAAGACAAGTCATCCCATTCTAAGGTAGGTAAGCTATAAAGAATGAAATAAACTACACAAATGATTCTTCACCTCTATTAAAGGGAGACTAAGCAAGTATCTGACACTAGATACTTGCATTTTAAAGCAGCTAAAATTAGATAAGTTGAATCTGTTCCTGCAGGGGCTAAATCCGCAGAATTAAGTCAGTGCCCTTCCATGTAGGAGGATGAAAGTTTAGAAAATTATTACCAAAATCTTGTATTATGAGGTACTTAAGTGGATTTTTTTGTCATTTAAAAAAATATACATATATATGTGTATATTATACTTACATATACACACAAACACAGATATAGATAGGCACATTATATATGTATATATGTATAATTTTATATATATTTATATATAATATATATTATATATCTGTAACTATTGTGCACATATATATGTATAATATATATGCTTTTATATATATATACAAAATTCCCAAGAAATACATTCTCAACCAATTCCTGGACTTTTATTGAACATGGTTCTTTTCTGATTTGAGTAGTTTGCTCTGATTTTATCAAGTAAGATAATTCACAAACTGTGTTCTTCAAATAATTAATGCTACAGATGCTCCAGGAATGTGTATGATACTTTTTTGCCTTGGTGGTGTGGAAAACCAGGACATGTTTTTTGAATTTCACCAGAATATTTTCAACACAGGACCCCAGAGAATGGGAAATGTTCTTGCATAATGGAGTACAGCCTTCATTGAAGCACAAAGCAGTCTTTCTCCTTAGGATAGCTCCCCCTGGAGACATTCCCCAAGTGAGTCTAGAATTTCCTTAAACCCTCTCCTTACATTTCTCTAACTCTCACAAATGCAGAAGAAACGTAATTTATAAAATTCTAATCTAGTACTAGTATGTTTAATGATCTGGTTTGTTTAATGAGATGGTGTGGTTCAAGGTTGTTGGTTTCAATTGTTATATCAAATAAAATTGACATAGACTTATACTTTATCTCATTTTGTTAGTTTTTGTTTCTTTTCATTTTAAAAACTCTAATATTTGATTAGATAGCAAAATTCTGCAAAACTTCAGCATTTTGGTAGAGGTAATAAAGACTTTTACCTAAGCCTTTTGTTCAGTAATGTAAAAAAAGGATTAATTTTTCCTATTCTTAAATATAGCTGAAAAAAAAAGTTGTGGTTTTCATATGAAAATTAGGCATATAAAACATTAAATAGTTATATCCAGGAGACTTTTGTGAGTTTTGAGTAAAGTATTTTTTTCAGTACTCTGCATATAGCATAATATTTACAAAAGAGGATGAGAGGTCCGCAAACACTATGGACCTGGTTCCAGGTGCTGTGAGAACTAAAATGCTCTTAATGCAAAAATTAGAGTTTAGGAAACAGAGAAAACCCTTATCTGACTATCCTAAAGGTAAAGAGTAAAATGATCAACTTACCAAAGTTTTCAGGAAGAAACACACCCACACATATTCAGGTGGGCTACCAAACAAAATTTGTAGATTTTTGGGTTTACTGAACTACCTGTATGTCTTATGTCTAACTCTACTTAGATGTAAATGCACTTATTTTTGGATGGTTTGTTATTTCTTATAATCCTAGACTGGCAGATGTTCAGCTCACCACACACATATGAGTGGGCACCCTATCCTGTTTGAAACTGATACTCAGCCAGGTCGTTTAGTGTTCATCAAAATTTAGGAATGGAAAAATAGTTCTATATATGCTGCCACAGACACAATTATTGAGGATTCAGGAAACGGATGTCCTAGAACTAATGTCCCATGAAAACTCATAAACACTGGGGAGCCTGTGCAGCCATACGTTGTTTATACTTCATGGACCCCAGTAAAAAGCATGAAGGATTCCTAGCACTGTAAAACTCTTATATAAAAACCAGGTGTTAAGTTAAATCTCTTGGCCCCAGGTTTAACCAACAGCTCACTAATTCATAAACCACTAGGTTACACAGCTTCTTACGTAGCGGTTTTGCCTACATCTCCTTTTAATGCAGAACCACTGTGAAGGCAAAAGGCAAGGCTCACAGACTTGGCAAAACAGTAGGCAAGAAGGAAAATAGTGAGATTAATTTCCTAATTACTGTAATTGGACAATTAAACAATGGAATATAAGTCTAAGCACGCTTTTAGAGTTTGAAGCCTGGCCCAGGGACAAAATCAAATCAGGAGCCTAAATGCCCTGAAAAAGAGATAATGGATTGCAAGGCTCCTGGACTGGAGCACACAGAAGTCAGTATATTGCTTAAACCTGTACTAGAGCTTGGAACATCATCTTCAGTAAATGTTCAGAAACATGTCTCAAGACTATACTAGTCCATGCCAGAAGAAAGGCCTTCAGTCAACCTTTCAGTCTGAAGCATATATAGTACTGTGATTTGGACATTTCAAACAAGTTCATTTAAAAAAAGAAAACCAAAACTTTTGCCTTGTCTTGCCTTATAATTGTTCATCACTAGACAACTTCTCATAAAACTACTAAGTAGCAATTAGAAAAGTAAGTTTGTGTTATTAAAAAGTGCTCTTGACATAATCAAGAGCTCAAATGTGGCTTTCACATATGGATAAATATTTTTGAAAGAAATTTACCAGTAAATTTTAGCCTTTGTTTATCCTGAAAACAATGTCTATGGAATGTGACAGTTCTTTCTCAAAGATATTTTTCTCTCAAATAAAGAATAAAGAATGAAAAACATAATCAATCCTGTAATAATCTTCTTCTCAAATTCCATTTAGCTTCTGATTATACGTAAGTTACAAAGACTGAATAATCACATACTCAAATACTTCACAAACATCTCTGTCACAATTGTATAAAAAAAGTACTTGAAAACTTTGATCTTCATTAGGGTGATAAAAAACATTGTAACCAATAGTCCCTAAAATTCCAGAAATTTCAACATCCTTAAATAACATATAAATTATAGTAACTGATATACTCACAAGTGAATCAGTCATAGTCTAAGTCATGATCGATGGGATTTGTTAACTCTTCCAGTCCTTCCAGGTGTTGAATGAAGAATTAAAGCTTCAGAATTCCAGTTAGCATAAAAGAAACCAAGTGAAACATCTGTTTTATTCGCTCCCAGCAAAGCATAGTACAGCATATTTTCTGTTTAGTGCAGCAAATTATTGATAGTACTAAGCATCTTCTAAAGTTAAAACATAGCTAAAATTTTAAAATTTAATGAAGTAATGTTCCAGTGATGTCACTGAATCATGGAAATGTTATGAATCTTTTATAAAAGGTAATAAAAACCCTCCCATTACTCAGTCATTTTAAACCTTTTAAATTAATGTGGCTAGGCATGCAAGGTAATGGATTATTTCTATCTTCTGTTTGTTAAGTGAAGATTCAAATCCCAGACATGTTGATATTTACTGGTCCGGGAATGGTTGAGAACTATGGAAAGAACTTCCATAGCAACTAAGCACTTACCTCTTCCACTCCAAGTGCTGTTAGGTTTATCTTATGAATTTGTGAAAACATGTAATAGTAAGCACCTCATAAACAGTTGCAGCACAACTTGTCTTCTTGGTAATACAAAATAGAAGCCATGTAACTTGTATGAGACATCATTTGACCTGACATCTTGACATCACTTGACATCTCCTGAAAGACATCAGAAAACCTACAATTAAGAGACTTAAATAAGAACTTTGATAACATGAAATAGGCTTGACAAAATTCAGACTCGTCTTCCAGTCTTCCACTTCTTGCCTCCAAGAAAAGGCTGGCGTTGTGACACATCTTGAAATTTAGAAAATCCAAGATTTGAATGAATAAAATCTGGGTAATAACCCTCGAATTTCACTGTACATACTGAAGAAAATACAGGATGATAATGCATTTTCGGATCCCAGTATGAAATCTACAGAAAGTGTGAAAAAAACTCTACTCAGGACACTAGTTTACTCAAAATGTGGCCAACAGTATATGTAATAGGCTCAGAGAGATAACATATATCTGTTGATCATTTTTTGACCCAGAATTACATTGGAATAATGTATTCTGATTTATATATATTATGCTTCCTCAAAGGTACTAGCAAGACTGAAGAAACAAACACTAAGCCTATCCATAAGGCTGAAGAAACCTTAGGACCAAACTAAACGAAAGCTTATTCTCACGCTTAAAAGACCTAGGTCTGCTTACAGAAATTGTTAATATATGTGAAAAATGTGGAATTCGTAACATTTTTGAAAAACCAATGAATAGAAGAATGAAAAAGAAGTGAATAAAGTCAGGAACTATTGACACAGGAGAAAAAGACTGGGCTATTACCTACAGAAAACCTTGTATTCTTAATTGATAAAAATGTAGAAAAATAAAGTAAGATTTCACAGCATTTAATATCAAATAATTATGATTTCTGCAATAAAAATGGCTATTATTTTAGAATAAAGATCTAGCAATATAGCTGATCTTAGGCAGAGAATCAGGAGTGTGGTATGTTTACTGTCATGAAAAGCAAAAGCAATACTGAAATTCATCAGAAGATATATTACAATAGGTTTAGAGAAGCGTTAATGCCACTAATAGGACTTCAAAAAGAAATACCATGCTCAGTTCTTGAATCTGGTGCTCAAGAAAAAAGGCATATTTAAATTGAATTTGTTGCAGACTGAAAGAAAATGTCTCATGTAAGAGAAATGCTCTGTAAGAAACTGTACACTGAGAGGTCTTCTGCATGCAGAGTAAGACTGGGGATAAAGAAGAGGGTTGGCACAAGAAGTACCATCTATAAGTCGGTAAATTAATAGATTTAGAATAATTTTCTATCCATCAGTTAAAATCTGGAACAGCCTTTTCTGTAAGGATATGGGGCGACAAAAATCAATTTTTTTTAAGCTGTGATTTTGATTATTTGATGAAACAGTAGTATATAATTAATTGACTGATATAAGTCATCAATCAGTTTGGAGTCCATAAATAATACAGTAAATTAACTTTGTATGAAAATTGGATTTTTTAAATAAGGATGTATATCTTTATACGCAAAGAGGACCATTTCATTAATGAGGGGTCTTAACTGTCTTCAGTAAACCTCTGCTTATAAAGGTTTACTGAAGACTGCTTATAAAGAAATGGATCAATTCTGTACCTAAAATATTCAGATATCAAATTCCAAGGATTAATAAATTAAACACATAAAAGCTCTATAATTAAAAGCATACACCATTGTACAATTTAGATATTTTGGAAAAGACCAATGTTTGCATATCTTAATTTAAGGCAATTTAAAAATATGCATTTGATCTTTTCTTACAGCGTCTGTAGAGGAAGAGTGCATCTGCTGCCTTTTTTAAAGAAAAACTCTCCAAACCCTAATCAGTAAAAGAGATAATGAGATTCATATTTACAGTGAGCAGAATCTCTCTGGAGAGCTGAAATCTTTCATTCATATGTATCAAAGCATAAACTGATTACCAGTTCAA
Organism: Pipra filicauda; assembly: GCF_003945595.2. NCBI lineage: Eukaryota > Metazoa > Chordata > Aves > Passeriformes > Pipridae > Pipra > Pipra filicauda. The sequence continues at coordinate 2,113,391 of NW_024104173.1, read as the reverse complement.
ATGAAGACAGCACCTCTCTTTCTTTACTGACCTCCTGCTGGACTGTTCATCTGGGAATCTTTTTGGCTTCATCTGTAGAGACTTTCTCTTCAACCTGGAGAAGAGAAGCCTCAGACTGATCTAAGCAATGGTTATAAATGCCTGATAGGAGGGAAAAAAGATGAGGGACCCAGACTCTTCTCAGAACTGCACTGTGACAGGACAAGAGGAAATGGGCATAAATTAACACATACAAAATTCTGTCAGAACACAGGAAAATTTTCTTACTGTGAGAGTAGTCAAACAGAAGAACAGGTTGCCCAGTGAGGCAGTGGAGCCTCAGTCCTTGGAGGTAATTAATACACAACAGGACACAGTCCTGGTCAACAGGTGGCCCTGCTTGAGCAGGGGATTGCAATAGCTAATGTGAGGAGTTCCCTTCCAACCTCAACTATCTTGTGGACTTACTGTTTAAAGTACCTACAAGTACAACATCTTTGATGGGAGTAGTGGGGAGGATGGTAAAAACTGACTAAGCATTCTTGTGTAAAACATTCTTTGAAACATAACAGAAACATCCTTGGAGTCTATCAATCAGATGACACCCACATACTCTGGTGATGAGACGTCAAATTAAAATATGGGAACTGATTTTTTTTCATTTTGTAAGGACCCCTGTCAAATATAACACCCAGAGATATAACTGATTTCTTTGTTATTTCTTGTTTATACTGATTTCTCTGCACTTGAGACTCACTGTCACACTCAAAATTCTGTTACAGGCAAAAAAAGAAGACATCATATACATAAAGATAAGAATTACTGTCAATTTAACAGAACAATTGTTATTTGAATACAAATACACTATACAGTCATCATTAGTCTTTTTATAGCAGTATTCAACTTTCGTAGTCATCATAGTACAGTCTCACTGAAAATACTATCACTTTTATTGAAAGATCTCCTGGTATCCATCCTTGTACTCTGGAGTTACTCTCGCCTTTCCTATGCTTGGTTGATCTTCCCCAGTGAGAAGCAGGTTTTATCAAGGTCACCTCTGCCCCAGGTCTTTCACTGAGTGATAGTGTTTTTCTTCCTAAGTAACAGTTATCCGCGATGGAGCCCTGCTCTCCTGTGGGGATGGCGGAACACCTACCTACCCACGGGATATAGTGAATGAATTCCTTGTTTTGCTTTCCTATTAAACTGCCTATATCTCAACCAACGAGTTTCCACACTTTTACTCTTCTGTTTCTCTCTGCCATCCTAATGTGGGAAGAGTGAGCAACCAGCTGCAAGGTGCTTAGTTACCAGCTGGGGTTAAAAAAATGACAAGGACTTACCATAAAGTATTAAATTATAAGGATTTTTGTTTATTATTATACAGCATTAAGCTGTGAAAAATTCTTTATCTTCACACACAGACAGAAGTGTTAATAGAAGTATTACCATTCATGTCTGTGTCAGAGATATTGCTATAAAAACTCTCAGAAGTTTTAATGTCTGTCTGCTATCATAAAACCTTTCTCTAATTTCCAAATGAAGAAAGAGATAGTAACATTCTTACAGTGTCGTGAAAAGAGCAAAATGAAGTATAACCGAAATTATAGTTCTAATCTGACAAATGAGAGTGAGAGTTTTCAGTGATTCTTATGCATTTTAATTTGAGAACTTCTACAAAAAAATTAAAGACATTCTTAGTGGGGAAACTCCATCCTGTTGAGAAAGAAAACGCAAAATGTTTCTCTCTAATGAATGCATATTTAATAAAGACTGAATTAGCATATCATTTGTATAGAACAGTTTAAGGAACTATATGAAACTAAAGCATTAATAATGTGTTAAGCAGTAAACGCCATCTTTAATAATAATAGCTCAAACCTCTTCTAGCACTCTATTTGGTGAAATACAGTATTATCTTAAAATAGTAAGTAGTGGTGCACTGTTGAATTTATCAACAACATTGAAAGTAAAGGAAGAGTTCATTGTGTGGATCATCCTTCAACTAAACCTTTAAGCTATCTGTTATAGATTCCTTTGTAAGATGTTATAACTTCAAGGTTAAAAGTAGGTTTATATTGTAAAAATTGTAAATTTAAGAAAAAAGATAATTTATAAAGTAAGAAACTGTTTTAGCTCTTAATTCTACGTACACATTTATAGAAGGCTCAAATATTAAGTGAAATGGAAAAAAATTATTTGTTTTGTCTTTTTGATTTTATTTGTTGGCATGAAAATCATAGGGTTGTTGATGAAAAGACCCTTGAATTAGGAAGTTTAAATGCACAGGTTATTCAAGTGTTATGCAAAAGTACAGGCAATAAAATTTGCAAATTGTTAGCTTCCTTGTAGAATGATCTAAGTGAAAGTTTAGTCTTGTCACAAATAAATGGGTTGAGATTTAAAGAGGAGATTTCTTCACGAATTTTTACTCACTCCACATAGAAATTAATCAGTAGTGTGAACTCTAAAAGAAGAGGTCAGATTTTAAAGATTTCTTCCCATCCTTTTCTGATCTTTTTCATCCATGTTTACTATGGCAGTAACTAAAGTTCTCTCAACACTGTGTCAGTTTTGTGTGGATGCAGCAGTAAGATCTTAGACTATTGTAAGGTTTACGTTTGTTTTTTTTTTCATGTAAAGCAGTTTTCCCTCCAGAAAACAGGTATTTTTAGTGAAATATGAAAGGTTTCTAGTGACAGAACCCAGTGCCCAGTGACAGAACCAGAGCCAGTGGACCCAAAATGAAACACAGATAGTTCCCTCTGAACATAAAGATACCGTAAGGGTGATCAAGCACTGCAACATGTTGTCCAGAGATGTTGTGAATCTACCTCCTTCAAGATATTCAAAAGCCACCTGGACATGGTCCAGGTGTTGGTGACTCTATTTGAGCAGGGGGCAGTTAGACTGGATGTTCTCCAGAGGTTTCTTAAAACCTCAACCACTCTGTTGAGAATCACTCCTCTGATTCTATGATTCTGTAAGTCTGTAATTCTGTGACACTCTGAACTGAAGAAGGTTCTTTCCATAAATGGATGGTAATCCTGGAGTCAGAGGAGTTTGAAACTTACAGGTACATCCAAACTAAACATAAATTGTTTGTCTTTTTATTAATTCTGTATACTAAGTGAGCAGATGAGGTTGTATAATGGTTCCATACCAGAACAATTGCATAGAGACCATGTCCCACAAGAGTCTACTTTTCCCTGAAAGAAACACTCAAATATGGATAAATATACTCCAGCATATTTCTTATATGTCTACCCAACTGAGAGACTTGCACATAGACCTCCCTGTGGAGTAAAGATGTCTCTCAGTTTACAAAGTCCCTAGGATTAGAAGGAACTGTTTCTCATAACACCAAAAGATACCAAGGACCTGCCTGGTGTTATTGAGACCAGAATCAATCCCCCCATTTTTCTTTTTCCTTAAACATGTTGAATTCCAAATAAACTATCTTGAATTGCCAAAACCTGTTAGAAGGGTAAGGGATCCTGAGCCGCTTTCACTCCTAATGCTTGCTTGCTCCAAGAAATTCAGCAAGAGTGATGCTACTGCAAGTTTCAGTTGTTTTCCTGGAGAAGAGAGGTGCTTCTTTTACAAACTTTAAAAAGGAAATATGACATACTGTCATAGACGTTCTACTTCAAGAATTAAAAAGACCTTAGGCAGGATGATCCCAGAGGTCTTTTCCAACCCTAATGACTGTGATTCTAAGAGTATGTAATTTATTATAGCAGCAGTAAAGTTGGCTCATTTTAACTTTGACTACCTTATTATTATAACTCTTTAATGAAACATTATTATCATCTTCATAAGTTTCAGAGATATTGCTTACATTGTAGAACTAAACATCAACCCCCACCCTCTCAGTCTCTTATGCAACAATCTTTGCTATAAGAAAGTTAATTTTAATGTCATCTCTGCTGGAATCATCTCCCTGCTCTATATAGCTTTAATTTAACATCCCCTTTAAATCAGCGGAGTACTGGGGTATTTGAGAGAAATCTGGTAGCAAAAATTGTGTTCATCATGTTCAAGAGATCAGTTCTTTCATCTGAGTTAACTAGGCCTAATTCAACTCCTCTCTGATAAAGTCCCCTGCTGTCTGAATATGTATAGGGTGCTAGGGGAGGCTTTTCAACATTACATGGTTGCTATTTCAAAATAGACTTTTTCATCCTCTAGCAACAAAATGCATCAGCAGTGTCTGACCATTAAAATATAATTGATGAAAAAGTACCAGTATTTAAAATATCTATAGCCTAATCTTGATGTGACCCAAAAGGTGCTATTGACCTACAGTGATCTCAGACGTGTGCTGGTTTTCAAGAGGTTCACAATACTTTTTTCAACACCACAGTTTGAGGCTTTTCAAAGACAGACATAAATTCATCCTTCATTTAAACCAGCAACTCATAGGTGTAGAACATTAGTCTTTCTCATTTTTTCCCTGAAATATATTAAAGCAAAAACTAGATCTTCAGGAAACCAAACTTCTATTTATAAACTTAAAAGAAGAAGCCAATATAACTAATTCTACAGTAACTTTCTTGAAATAATTTAATGGGTATTGAAACTCTAAATGGAAAGTTTTAAATCAAAAGGAGAATGGTTAAATTTGTGTCAGGGGAAATATAGAGGAATATACTGATTTGTATTTAAACTGTAAACTAAGTATAATTCATCTATAGTACTTCAAGAGACTAGCTTGCTTTCTGAAATGTTAGATTTAGTGATTGTCTTTCACATTAGTTCAGAAAAAAAGCACAACAGATTTGTAATAGATGATGTAATGAGTTGTTAGTGAAAAACAGGCAGTCGAGTGTGGAAAGAGTTCAGCTACACAATCTTTGAATCTAGCTATGCTAACTAAACAAATGCACCACATATAAAGGTCTGTAAGCCGACCTAAGAAAATACTTTTATTCTCAGCATGCAGTTTATCTCTAACTTAAACAATTTTCATCTTATTTACTAACTTATTAATATCAACATTAATTTGCTTTTCATGGTGGCAAAAATCAACAAATTCAAAAGAAACATCTAACTATTTTTAAAGACTAGTGACATTATATTCCCCCCTGGTTTTGCAGCTGTTAGTTACAATGGACTATATTTAAATAAAGATTTCTTCTTCTTCTTCTTCTTCTTCTTCTTCTTCTTCTTCTTCTTCTTCTTCTTCTTCTTCTTTCTTCTTTCTTCTTTCTTCTTCTTTCTTCTTCTTCTTCTTCTTCTTCTTCTTCTTCTTCTTCTTCTTCTTCTTCTTCTTCTTTCTTCTTTCTTCTTTCTTCTTCTTTCTTCTTCTTTCTTCTTCTTTCTTCTTTCTTCTTCTTTCTTCTTCTTTCTTCTTCTTTCTTCTTCTTCTTCTTCTTATTATTATTATTATTATAGGTTTTTTTAAATATGCCCTTAGAAGAGGTAGTACTTCAGATAATAGGTATAAAGTTCTTTCATTCTTGTAATACAGAGGACTGTATTGTTTCTGAAGTTGTTATAAATTTAATTATCTCTGAAAAACTGCTTCTTCAAAGGCTTTTTTACTGCAGCTTCTTGAATAGTCTTTTGCATAGTCTTTCTCCAGACATGTGAAAGGGAAACTAAACTGGCAACTTCTCAGCAGTAGTAATTTATGACCAACTGCAAAAGGGGTAAACTGACTGGAGACAGGAATGCCAGATACCACATAAGGGGATGTTCCCCTTGGTGATAAGATAAGAAACATCCAAAGTGTGGTATTGTAGCTCAGGATACCTCTGGGAAGCAGATCTGGGCTGGTAGATGGACCCAAAGCCAGGCTAAGGTGCCCGTGCGACTCTCAAAGGATTTGGGCTGGTGCAAGTGTATACAAAAATTCGGCTTATGACAGATCTTTGTAGACTCCTTGAAGAATCACTTATGGTAGTATGACTGTTAAATTCATTGTTCATTAATTAAGTACCAAATATTTTAACCTCTAAAGAAATTAAAAATAATTACCAACAGATACAGATGGATAATACTTGGATTTCAAGAAATCTGACTTCATACAACTGCACTTGCATTTACTTCACTAAAAAAAAAAGTAACTACTGTGTGTCAATGAGTATTTACATTATTCTGGAAGCCAAGCTTATGTAAGGAAATTATAACTGGTCCTCATTAATTCATTTCTCCTCCATGTTTCCCATTGTCCCGATTTAAGTAATTTGTATTTCTTTTTTTTTTTCTGACTGTGACCAGATGCTTTTCTTAGACATTTAATTCTGTTCAGGCATCATATGGAGAACCTAGAGAGTATATTCACACAGCTTATAGGCATATAAAATGTTAGGTGTCTAGATTTATTAAAATATTGTTCAGCCCTAGTCAAAGTTTCTGCAATCTACAGGTAACTGAATGCTTAAAGTAATTCTAGAGCCAGCAGGTACCCACAACAAGTTTTGCACTCTTCTACTACTTTTAAATCTGTGTTTCTGTAATTCATCTTCTTTTCCCCCCCATTGTTAAATACTCAGGGATGGTAACTTATTTCTTGGGAAAGACCTCAAAATATGAAGGCCTTACAGCTCAGTATTCAATTCTCAGTGTGATTCTAAAGGTGAGTACAAATGGAAACTTGTACCATAGAAATTGCCTCAAACATAGAAGGAGCAGTCAGGTGTAGATGTAAAATGGTCATTCATAAATCTGACAATAGAAAAAATAACTTCAGTAAGATGCATATGCAAACTAAGTTCACAAGATCACATGTATTGACTGCAAATATCACATATCACATAACTACCTAATTTGTAATTATGTCATGCTTTCTGTTCTCAAATACATTGGCTGCATAAAAGTAAAAAATCTGAACAAAAAGAAAACTGGAGCAACCTTTCTTTGACTTTAAAAAAAGCCCTAGGTTTCCAGGGAATTGTGGAGAAACTATCCAACCTCTAATTTGGATTTCCTTCTTTGGATTCTCTTTTATAGACAGGAATCCATTAGGGACTTCACTACATGCAGAAAAAACTTTATTTTAAAAAGGCATAGTTCACACATGATGCTGATATTTTGAATTTTAGTTCTGTAAGAACCCTCTGGTCCCAGCAATTCACATTACTTGAATTTTTCATACTACTCATCAGTTTTCTCTTACCACACTTCAGATTCCTTTGTTGCTGTGCTCTCATTGTCTATGAAAAGTATCTGCAAAAGGAACTCAGAACTTAACTGAACAGAAGGATGTAGCTAAGTGCCATATGCCTGTCTGAAACCTCCTATACAGCATGTTTAAATGTCTAGACTTCTTATAATACTCCTAATAGAACACTGACAAGGGAAATGTCTGGTACTTATCCACAGGGAGGTGTTGATGGCCAGTCTGTACATAGCTGGCATATCTGAACTTTGTGTAAAAGCTGAAGCACTATGTCCATTGCTGTGCACAAAAGGTAACACAATGCATATATGAAGTCAACAACTGTTGATATTTTATTGGTCAAATAGTCAGAATTATCTAATTCAGAAAAAACCTCACAAAAATTAAATTTATTATTAAAAAAATCTAGTTTCTATCCTTTTTATCTGTTTATTACATTCACCTTCCAGTATTCCTTTAAGTCCCAAGACTGACAGCTCCATCTTCATCGAGAAGAACCTGCCTGTGGCAATTACAGCAAGCTCCTAGCATCCTGCAGCCCTCCCTGCAAGGCAGAAGTTGACAGTGGTGGGAATTTCCTGTCCTCTCTGCTGGAGCCCCACTTGAAAGTCAGTGAGTGTGTTTATCTGGTGCCCTGGAGGTTCCTTCTGGCAGTCCATTGCCAATGGATGGCAGCATTGCCCAAACCAGTAACAGATTCCACCAGGCAGTGAAGTCATGTGAGTGTGGAGAGGTTCTCCAATTCATAATAGGAGATACAGTGAAAGGTAATTGAGGTCTTGTTCATTTTTAACTCATCCCTCAATCTGGCTTAATAAATAACTAATTAAACTCAGGTTTCAAACTGTGGTGCTCTTTGAAGTTCTTTTTATATTCCCTGAATCTTGAATCTATAGGGCATAGATAGCTTCAACACAATGAATGTTTTACAACCTGTTTCAAAGGTACTCAAAAAAATGTACATGTCTAACGCACAGAAATTCCCAGAAGGTTTAGGAGGAACAGCTTCTAATTTCTGAATGTGTCTGGAATTTATGTGTGCCTTAAGAAGCACACAGAACTTGCTCGAACTTGAGTTCTTACTCAACCAGATGAATGTTAAAATCAAATGGGAAAGAAACAGAGAAAGATAGGGAAGTCAGAGGTTAACCTCAGAAAGAGTGCCTCTTTTGTGTGTTTTGTTTTCTGAAACTGGGTATTTTGAGAGATATAGACAAAAGGTAAGTTAATTCCAGACATACTTATGGTCATGTTTGCATATCAATTGTAGATATTAGTTTATTCCATACTTGGCTTGAATCAAACCTTGACCAGCACTCTGGTTAGGTGGGTGAATTACTTAGGTTATTATTATTTTGTTATTATCTGTCTCTCATAGATTTACGTGGAGTCCTATGCAACCATTATGACCATATCCATCCATTACAACTGCTGCTGGTGGTTATCACTTGAAGAATGCTCTGGGAAATAAAGGTCAGGCTGGGCGAGGCACACCATCAGACTCATAAGAAAAAAAAAAAATCAAATATTTATATCTCGCTACATCTTCTCTTCAACTGGATGTTCACTAATTTGTGGAGACATAGTGCTCTCAGTATTGCAGTACAATGAAGAGGGGTCAAAATGGCACAGAGTATTTCAATATGAATTTCTTTACTTCTCTAATTAATATGTGACCCACCAAAGATCTCTGCCATAAAATATACTTTTCCAAACTTGTTACTACTCTGTAATTGAAGAGGTGAACATGGCTGGAATAATAACCAGCATTCAATAATTTTAGCTAATGAGGGCTTATGTAAGGAATATGAATGAATAAAATCATCAAAGCCAGAGGTTACTTTGCTTATCTATTATGTTGTTAGACATTCACATATTGCTGATGGATAAGGTGTTCTTCCATATCTTTTTTTTTTTTTTTTAATGCATAGGTTACAAATCTGAAGAAATAATTTGAAGCTAATTTGTTGGCCAGGAATCCAGTAAGTTTCAAATATAATATATCTAGAATAGATCCAAGCTGTATAGTGATATTTAGAGTTATTATGTAACCAGATAGTGAAATAAAATAGTATTTTGTGATTTGCAAATAAGTTTGAAAAAATAAATAAGGAAATAATTTATGTTTTATATTTTAAGTGTCTCCATTAGATACAGTAAAACTATGAAGTAAATAATAGGGCATATGTAAAAGAGTTGTGTTAGAAATTATTATTGACGTGAAAATATTTATTTTTGTTACTAAGTTTCTTCCAGAGCTACATGATTTTTTCATTATAACTGGTAATTAAAAGCATTAGTTTTCTAAAAATTAAGATCTTTAAGATACCTTATATCTCTTTCTATTTCACCTTGACTCTAGACAAAAAACATGGGCATTATTAATGAAAAGTGGCATTTCTATAGTTTTTTAGTTCTAGAAGTTCATCAAAGTTATGTATACAGAATCCAGATGCTCATTTTACATTGCACCACTGAGCAATACCTTTATTGTTTAATTTAAATACAAATTATTCTTAATCTATTAAAACATATTTTCAGTTGTCTGTTAGTCCAACACTGCAAGATTTTCTGAGAAATCAGACTATCGGTAAATTTTTCACTTTTTTGGAGTCCATGGAGAAACTCTCATTGACTTAATTAGATTGAAAATTTCACACTCTCTTTTTTTGAGATACTTCAGTGTCAAAGCTAGTAAAACATTGAGGAATCTCTGAATTGAGTTGTGCAACTCAAGATTATAATTTTTTTTCCAGGAGAAAAGATAATACTATTATATGAATCAGAAAATGCATTTTACTGTAAGGATGACCAAACCTTGGCACAGAATATCCAGAGAGACTGTGGAGTTTCTGTCCTTTGAGATATTCAAAAGCTGTCTAGACATGGTTCTAGAAAATGGGGTCTAGGTGATCCTGCCTGAGCAGGTTTGGTCAAAGGACATCCAGAGATCCCTTTAACATCAACTATTTCATTATTTTATGATAATCCATGCGTGGTTTCACACTTAAGAAATTGAAGTTGTAGTTTATACAGAATCTAATTGTTGCAAAGGTGCTTAAAATACCCCAATCATTTCTGTTCATACACTCTCTTTTCTAAGCTAGGACATCTGTTGTGATAGTGATATTATAATTAATAGGGAAGGGGGCCCAGGAAAGCTGGATAGTATCCAAGGATCACTTCCTCCAAGCTCAGGATTGATGCATGTCAACAAAGAGAAAATCAAGCTAAAACACTAGGAGGCCTGCATGTATGAACAAGGAACTCCAGGACAGACTTAAACACATAAAGAAAATCCTCCAAGAGTGGAAGCATGAACAGGTAGCCTTGGGAGGAATACAGAGAGATTTTCCTAGCAGCCAGGGATCAGTTTAGGAAAGCTAAAACCCTGGTATAGAATTAAATGAGGCTGGGGACATCAAGGACTATGAGAAAAGCTTCTATAAGTATATGGGTGATAAAAGGAAGACTAAAAGGAAAAATGTAGACACTCTCCAGAAGGAAACATGAGACCTGGTTACTCAGGTTTTGAAGAAGGCTGGGATACTCAAAGACTTTTTTGCCTCATTCTTTGCTTCAGTGCTCCAGCCACAGCGTCCAAGTAAGCAAAGGCAGGGACTGGGTGAATGAAGAATCATCCGCTGTAGAAGAACAGGTGCGAGAATACCTAAGGAGCCTGAAGATGAGCAAGTCCGTGCAACCCAATGAGGTGCATCATCAGGTCCTCAGGGAACTAGCTGACAAAGGGGTTAAAACACAATATCTAATATCTGAAAGGTTGTGGCAGGCTGGTGAAGTTTCAGCTGACCAGAAAAGGGGAAACATTAACAAGGATCTGCTAATCAGACCTCACCTCCCCCAGGCCTGGAATTAGTGCCTTCCTGTCGTAAATTCCTCCCTTCTGTGCTTATGTGAAATTTCCACTGTGGTGACTTATGGCAAGTTCCTTCTGTGACCTTGATAGTGCTCGAGACAGGCAACTGTGCTCTTTAGTCCTTACAGGCCTGCATTGTTTTGTTTAGTTGTATAATTTTTGTAACAAATTCATCAGACAGGGCCAAAAAATACAATAGGGTCAAAAAATACAACAGAATCAAAACACAAATTTAGATACAATAGAAAGAGAAATACATTATTTTATAATATAAAAATCTCAAAGCCTAAAGGTAAGACAGTGTGGAAAGAAAAATAGATTATAAATTACTCTCTGTTTATCCAAGATGTCCTACTAAGTCAGAATTTTCCTCCAGTTTTAGTTTTACTAAATTCAATGATTGTATCATATTGCAGTCTACTTTTATCCCTAGGAAACAATTTTTTATTCTTCTGTGAGCCATTACTGTGCATGTTACCTAACTCTCTTTGTAACAACTTCTTTGGTTTCAGGTGCCTACTCTTGTCTGTGATCCTTTAACCTGACATATCTTACAGTTAATGGAAACTGCCCTACTTAATGATGCCTAAGAGCTCCCCAGGAAATAGGCAATTTCCTGTTCTCCCAGGTGTTCATACCTTCTCAAAGAAAACAGCATTGGAAACGAGAGGAAAGAAAAAAAGAAAGTAAAAAACCTCAAACCAAACCAGAGAGTCCATCACAATTCTATTCCAGACATGTTTACTATTCTTTCTCCCTGAAAATGGAAATGTACACTTTCATGCTCTGTACTGATGTCCAATTTTATCTTTTTTTTTTTTTTTTCATTTTTTACGCTAGACTTAAGTAGCTTAAATTATATTATTTTACTTTGGTTTATCATCTAAATGTTTTAGCCCCATCTTACTGACCACACCTGATTCTCTCTCTGTGTAAAACACAGCCCTTTCACTATCTGTATTGCTGATCAATCAATATTAGTACTTTCTCACAGTATTTCTGATAGCTCTGTGACATTTTCTTATGCACTGATATATTTTCCAATTAAAAAAAAAAGAGACAAAAAGTTAACTGTTAAAGAAAATTTAAAGTATTGAACTTTATCCCAGCCAAGCACCCATCTCATTTTAAATGCTTGATTTGTAATGCCTCTAATATTTTATTCTTATTGATAGAGTGACACTAGAAAGTCTGTTGTTTTGTTACATTAATATTACTTAGTGTTAAAAGCATGTTCCTGAAACTCATTCTGTTCAGCCAAAGGCTGAATGACCTTTCACCGTGGTATTCACCCTTCTAATTGTAATTGACAGAACAATTCCCTCATTTCCATTATGTCGCAGAAAATTAGATATGGGCAATTTGCTATTTGAAACATGATCGCAACACCTTCAGTTGTAATTGGTAAGATCACCCTAGTAAAATTTATCCCAGTGAAATAGTTCTGGCAGACACACTTGTTATGATAGTACAAAGCACTAACCATCATACATCAGCACATGCAAATCAATTTTAAAAAGATTCCTTAAGATCCCATACATGATAAAGTATCTGGATATTCCTGTAGATTCAGGTCAAAAAGTTGGTGAACCAAGATTCATTCAATCAAGAGCATTTTGCAGTAATGTATGGCAACAGAGAGACAGAGTCCTTCTCTTTTGGATGTGATCTCTAACTTCAATTACGTATTCTGACAAATGTAGACAATTTTTATTGCATCAAAATATTTAAGAAGATTTTGAAATAATCTTTATATACTTAGTCCAAAACTGTGGCAGGATGAATAAGCATGTTACTTTCAACAAAAAATTACAGAATTACTTTTTTGGAAATGCAATTGTCCTGTTTATTAAAATTTTCCAAAATTCTGGTCCCAGCTTTTGCTGCTGTTCTCTTCTGCACCTTGCTGGGGAAGAGAGAAGTTAGAAGCTGGCTGAGGTAATTAAAATACAGTAATATAAAACATTTTAAAAAATATAATCAAATTTAAATTTCTGTGGGAAGTGGTCCAATACCGATTGTTTCAGCTCCTCCTTCATCAATTATCTTATCAGAGGATTTTATTTTATACAACTACAGTTATGATAATTCATAAATTGGATGGGTTTGATAAATTGGTAACTTGGGTATTAATGAATTTAAAAATATCGAATGCTCTAATTTCTAGTGGGAAAATAGTAGTAATCTGAATTTTTCTCTTGATCTGTTTTTGTCATTATATCCTTCGCTCTGCTGAGGGAGAGGAATATAGAAATAATCTTGTGTAATCTTGTGTAAATTACCTTTACTGTGAAAATATCACTGAAATAAACCTTTGTTATAAAACTGCTTCCTCCTTTTGTCACAAATTAAAATCACATCAAACAAATTCCAGTTGAAATCATCACAAGAAAGCACTGCCAACAGATTGAGGGTGGTGATCCTTCCCCTCTATTCAGCACTGGTGAGGCCACACCTGAAGAACTGTGCCCATGTCCGACCTCCTCAGTACAGGAGGGAAATCGATACATTGGAGAGAATCTAGAGAAGAGTCACAAAGATGATTAACAGCCAAGAATATGAAGAAAGGATGAGAGAGCAGAGATTCTTTTGCCTGGAGAATGCTCATGAATAATGTAATGAATGTGTAATTATCCGAAAGGGAGGGTGCAAAGATGATCAAGCCGTACTTTCAATGGTGCCCAGTGATAGGACAAGAGGCAATGGGCATAAACTGAAACACAGGAGCTCCTTCTAAACATCAGGAAGAGTTTAGTTTACTGTTAGTGTGACTGAGCATAGGAACAAGTTGCTCAGAGAGACTGTGCAGTCTCCCCCTTGGAGATACTCAAAAGCTGTCTGGATACAGCCTTGGGTAGTCTGCTCTAGGTCACCCTGCTTGAGCAGGAAAAGTTAGGCCAGATGAACTTCAAAAGTTTCTTCCAACCTCTACTGTTCTGTGATTCTGTGAAAGATATTGAAGGTACATAACGTAAATTACATCAATGACAATAATAACAATTTGACAGGAATAATACTTCTAGGTTCAATCTCATCCTACTTGAATATCTAGGTTATAAAACATAATACATATTCTCAACCTTGGTATTTGATGTTATGATCACATGACATTATTTTAATATGATGTCCATTTCATTAATTCGTAGAACGTATCATTAATTCCTAGAATGTATCACACTGAACACCTGTTTGGTTTCCCACACTTACATTCTTAGTTACTCCCTTTTCTGTGATACATATATTTCTTTTCTCACAGATTTTTGTGGTGAAAATGAAGAAAAAAGTATTAGCAAAAGAAAAACTATCCTTTTTAAGAAGACTGAATTAGATACTGAAGAATGTAATATGAACACATTTTGATAAACAGGGTTCTTTTCTGATGGTGATGAATCAACTTCATAAATACTCACTAATTGTATATTCTATATATTGAAAATATTCAATAAAAGACACCAAGACTCAAATTTACAGACATGGTGATGGCTGTCACTAAATTTAATTAGTTATATCTTTTGAACATGTGAATTTCTGTGTGAAAATTCTACATGACCAGGAAAAACATCAGAGCTTCTCTACTTTCAGTTTGACATTGAGATTAGTGAGTGTCTAATAGCTTTTACTTCACACTCTCTAAACCTCTTATATGCACAGATGAAGACTGTAGTAGTACTTAGTTCCACAAATATGTTGAGATCAATTCAACACCCAGATGCTATGGTCAGAGCACCTTAATAACATTCTCCAGGACATATTAATTAATTATTTGACAAAAAATAATTTTACATTTACTGAATAATTTGGATCACATCTAAAGTATAGAGCCCTCTGAGAACAAAAAAAGAAAATACAAAGAAATTTTCATGCAATGAATGTAGCTTGAGTGTGCATAAAAACTAGTTTGGAGTGGTTCAATTAAAAAAACAAATGATAAGACACATGTAAAAGGGCACCAAACTAATTTACTTTATTTTAATTCTGACATTTCATGGATATCAAGCACAGTTCCAGTGAAGAGTATCACAAAATTTTAGGAACTATAACTGCTAAGCATCTGGTACTGTAAAATTTCACTGTTCAAAAATTACAACAATTTGAAAACCAAATTTTAAGGAAAAAAAACCTCTCAATTTGTGGATTTTTAAATTTTATTTACCATTTCATAAAAAAATATGCAATGCCTTATTTTATTTTGATTTTTAAAGTTATTCACTAAGACTATTTTATTAAAATAAGAGGACTGGATTATGTATTAATAAAAATAATAAGCATACATGCTTTAATTGTATGAGTTGCCAGCCAGACACAAACAACTACAGTGATTCTTGAAATTTTCAGTAGATCTTCTTTTTGGGTTTTGGTTTTTTTTGTGTGTGTGATCTACTTCTTTCAAAGGGCAATTTAAAGCTTTTATTTTCAACATGGAATAAGGAAGTCATAATTGGGGGATTATAAAGAGTCATGGTTTTTAATAGTGTTTTCTGGAACACAAAGCAGTTTGGTTTTTGTGCCACCCTGTATAGCCTTGAATGTTTTACACTAGAATAGTTAAAGAAAAAGGACCTTTTTGACCATTGCAATAGTCTGTATGTCCTACAAGGAAGTAGTTTCTTTTCTCTGAAGGTTATTTCTGAAGACTACTTCTTCCATTATCTCAGTAGCCTGTGGATATTAGCTATCAGATGGAAATTAAGCAAGATTTTTTCCAATTGATTCATAGGATACATTTTTTCTATAACAAATTCAAATCATAAACAAACTGAAAGACACTCCCATAATATAAAAAAATATTTAGAATATTTGCTTTGACAGGTAAAACAATAAGTGGAAAAATTAAACTAATAAAATCCAAGTTACAGTCCATATCTTTGCAGATTTTGGAAAGATGTCTTCTGATAAAAAGTTAGTTCAAAGAAGAAAAATAAAGATTTCTGTGAATGTTTAATACTGCTGATTTATCCCTAACGTCTTTATGGTGCCTCTAGGGAGTCAAACAATATCAGGATCTGTAATTAAATGAATATACTAAGTCAGTCATGAGCAAATAGAATTGGTAGATGCACCAAGAAGCATATAACCAGCACCTCTTAATTATAATGATATTTCACAATTTACTCTCCCAAACTTTACAAGTGATTTGAGACATTCTAATTTTGTTCTGTCTTGAAGCAGTTTCATTTTAGTCAATAAATTTCACGAGATTCCCTAATGTAGGGCTCAAATTGAAACTTAATTGCCAGGCTGATCTGATAGATGACAAATTTTCAACTTTTCTGAAGTGTTATATAGTATGAGAAACTCTACTTTGAATTCTACATGGTGAAAAATCCCTTAAAACTCAGTTACAACTTGACTTTTCAGTTACCCTTTTGCTCTGACACTACAGTCATAAGTTTAATGGTATATACTTACTGAAAAAGAATATTAAAATACTGGTTTACTCAGTTGTAGCGTATCTTTTTCTCTCTTCTGCTCTTCATTTTCATTATGGCTGTATTTAAGCCTTAACAAGTATACCAATCAACTATGCTGTATGTTTTTCTCCAAAATAGCAAAATACTATATATAATTTACAAAGAAGTATACACTAATTACCAATAGAACAGTACAAGGTAAGTAACAGCTTTCAAAAAGCATTATCTTTAATACAAAGTAATATAAATAAAAGTATGCCACCTAAGGAGTCTTTCTGTTACGTCTTTTGCAATCGGACATGTCTATCTCGTATTGGCCTTATTAACCACCAGCGTGCTTGTAACAAATGTGGATAGAACCTTCCCAAATCTTCATGCGTGAAACCTAGTCATGATGATGATGGTACTATTGAGATAATTTTTCTGTATATTAAGTTTAATCTATACAAGATCCTGGTTCTTTTTCTTCAATATTTAGGTGATCATTCCTTTTTCCATTATTTTTTTCTGTTTTGTTAACTAATGCAATATTAAAATATTTTCTTGTGTCTTGCCAAGAGCTTCCTCATAATCAATAGACAGTCTACCCTTTGCGTTGCTTTTCACTTGTTTCACTGGTCTTCAGATTCATTTTTTTTTCATTCTAATTTATGGAACATTGAATTAGTTCAAGATGAGTAATGCATTTTTTGTTAAGACTTCAGATATTTAGGTTTTTTCCCTTAAAATATTACCTGACACAAGTGTAGCAGGGAAGGATGCTGAAACTGAAACCAGTACACCGTTGAAAGCTCAACACAAACAATATTTATTACCAAGAGGTGGCCAACAAAATGAAAAACCCAAGATAGGAAGGAGGAGAAAAATAAACCCTCAGTACAACTCCCCCAGTCATGTAGTTGTTGCTTATGAACTTTTCTTACCGACCCAGAATGCCTATAATTACCCATAGCAGAAGCTGCATTCTCGGAGAGTCAGCTGGCTCCCAAGATAGCGGGCATCCCCACAAAAGGCAACATAGTCCTTTGATGTGAAGCTTGCGTTCCCCCCCCAGCACGAGCCATCTGCTTTTCATACAATTAATTGGTGATGTCTACCTGGGCAGGTGTGGCCAGCACTGCCCAGCTAGAGGCCTTCAGTCCCTCCCCCCGGTACGCAAGTGGCATCTCTTCTTTCAGCTGTATTTCAGTCCATGTGATATTATCTGCATACATATAACCTAAATTAATTTTGATTCTGCCACTTTGGAGAGAGAAGACTTTTAAAATTAACTGCTCGGGGATTTTAAATATGGCTTACAGATTCCAGAACTACCATTTTCAGTTGTTCTCTGCTGTTCTCCAGTGATTTGAAGTCATCCTAGGAACTCTAAGGTATTATTTTCAACCATCTCAGCCAGTTAGAGAAATAATTCCTCTGCTTTTTCTTATCTTGGTCATGCATGTTGCTCTCCAATGCTTTTCCCTGAACAACTTTTCAGAGAGGTATTGCACTCTCTCCAATTCATGGTTGATACAGATATATTGACAGTGCAGATCACACATATTGCATTCCTGAATCTAATTCCACCGGTTATTAACACCATAGCCTAAGAATGGTTGTATAACTGTAGGGGCTGCCTGGGTAACCCATAGGGACAGAACTATGTGCATAAAATTATGTAGTTAATGACCAAGTCCAACTTTCAGATAAACATCATAAATAATTAAAAAAAAGTTCTCTTTTGCTTTAGTTTTCTCATCTAATAATATTAGGTATCTGGTTAGTTTTGCTGTGTAGTTTGACAAAACAGTTTTATTTTCCTAATGCAGAACAGAGATTCCATGGCAACAAGACAGTTTGAAGCAGAAAAGACATAGGCAGAAAACACAGATGATCTGTTTTCAGAAAGTCACAAAATAAATAGATAGAAGAACAGCATATATAATGTAGGGTCTCAAGAATTTTACTTTGTTTAAAATAGCATATAAAAATGCAAGCAATTCTTCAAATGTCAGTGGGTCAACTCACATTCAACAAAATATAAAGTCTTGCAATTTGTAAAGCTTTTATTACTTTATTACTAAAAAAAAAAAAGACTTTCAATGTCTCTACTTGATGTAAAACACTAACTGAAATGACAGGATTGAAATCCCAGTCTCACTGAAATCAGAGATGCCTTTATTCACTGTCATTCTGTAAGATGAAGATAGACATGACTTGCTGTTCTCTAAATACACCTGAAGTCCCAAACACATTGCTCCTTTTTCTCTTGTATATGTCTTGTTTCTTCCATGTGTTCTTTTAATTTCTCTCTTCTCTTTGCTTGCATTGTGGTTTAAACCAAACCAGTAACCAAGGCCTAGCAGCCACTCACTCACTCCCCCACCAGTGGTATTGGGGAGGGAATTGAAAGGATAAAAGGTAGAAAACCCGTGGGTTGAGATAAAGGTAGTTAATAGGGAAAGCAAGAGCCATGCACACAAGCAGAGCAAAACAAGGAATTAATTCCTTGCTTTCCATGGCCTGACAGGAATTCAGCCACCTCCATCACACATAACAGCTACTTGGGAAGACAAACACCATCACTCCAAATATACCCCCCTTCCTCATTCTTCCTCCCACTTTATACACTGAGCATGATGTCATATGGTCTGGAATATCCATTTGGTCAATTTGAGTCATATGTTCTAGCTGTGTCTGCTCCCAACATCCCAAGCACCTCCAACTTCCTAGCCAGAATGGCAGTAAGAAAAGCAGAAAAGGCCTTGCCTCTGTGTAAACACTGCTCAGCAATAACAAAAACATCTCTGTATTCGTCACTGTGTTCAGCATAAATATAAGACACAGCCCCATACCAGCCACTGTGAAGGAAATCAACTCTACCCCAGCCAAAACCAGCACAGCTTGTCATTAACTCCATCTTAACCAACCAGATTTGCCTCTTATGGGGGGATATGTTATGCACATTTGACTTTTGTACAGATTACCAGTGTCTCAAAAGTCAGATTTAGGATAAAAATCATCAGTCTATATTTTGTGCGAGGCTTCACCAATTAAGAAATAGCAGTTTGTGCCAAAATTTGAAATATCATTTTCCTTTTTGATTTTTCTGGGAAATAATAAGAGGAAAAAATTTCTAGGAAACAGGAAGACAAGCAAATATATATGGATATATATATATATTTATATGTATATATATATCCCCCTGTATAGATATATCTCAACATTTATGCATGTTGCTAGGGTTTTTTTCCAGAATGGAAAATAGCTAAAACAACCTTTAATAATTATTGATTGTCAAATTAAATTTTATCCTTATAGTGGTGGACTGACACAAGCCAACAGCTAAGCACCCATATAGCTGCTTGCTCACTATCCCCCACCCAACAGGACACATGAGAAAACTTGTGAGTTGATACAAAGACAGTTTATAGATGAAGGAAATTTAAAAAAAAAAAAAAAAAGAAAAAAAAAAAGGAAATGACACAGGTATTTTCTCAGCAGCCACATAAGTAGATTGATGTCCAGACAGACTCTAAGCAATGGTCACCTTGGGAGACATTGCCCTGTCCCCCCCTCTTCTTCTTTCTCTGCTTTAGGTTACTGAGTATGACATCATATGTTATGTAATATCCCTTGGACAATTCAGGTTGCTGTCCCAGCTCTGTCCCCTCCTGATTTGCCCATCCCCAGCCTTCTCTCAGAGAAAAAGAGAAAACCTTGATACTGAGCAAGAACTATTCATCAATAGCCAAAACATTAGTGTTTTATCAACACTTTTATAGACACAAATCCAAAACCAAAGCACTATACAGGCTGCCATGAAGAAAGTTAACTCTATTCCAGCCAGATACAGTACACTTATAATTACTTCTCTTTGAAAGCAAAAAACAAATGGACTAAAGATTGTTACTATAGTTGAAGTGTTAATTTAGTTTTTATGTTTTCAGTAATCTTGTTCCTATCCCCTCCATATCTCTGTCAAGTAGAGTTTCTGGGGTTTTTCTTAGTGATCATATTTTCTTATAAAAAGCATGCAGCCTATATTTTTAATCTACTTTTCATTTCTTAGATAACATTTAGAGGCATGGTCACACCTTCATTCATTTATACCTTTGAATTACGTAAATTATTCTACAACATATCTCTATAATTAAACTTGAGAGAACCCTTGCTTTGTTCTTAGAAGTGATAAAATAGTCCAGAAAAATATTTCAGAACCACAACCAGGTAAGATCACTTCTGTACTCTGACTTAAATATGTTATAGAGTGTATACCACTCCCAAGAAACTGAATTGAAACCAACACTTTTTCCTATTAAATATTATTTCAAATGTTTTTATTTTTATACCTGGAAGACTGTAAACCAAAGGTCATTACTGTAGAAAGCTTTTGTTATTGAATATGAAATGTGAAAAATAGTTGAAATGGAGAGAAGAATTGATAATTTCTAATTTTTACATAATGCAAAAATAAACCTAATAGAGGCTTAATATTGCTTTCCACATATGAATGAAAGGAAAATTGGATTTAGAAAACATAAACCTTCTACAAATTAAATATGCAAGGATTGCTATGAAAAAATAATTTTATGAAGAAAAAAACAACAAAACATCAACAAAAAAAATCAAACCTGAAATTTATAGAGGTAATAGACTTCCATTAAAAACACTGGAGTAGTCAGTTCTTAGGTCAGAGCAGATCAGATCAAGTTGCTCAGAGTTTTATAAACTTGGGACTTGACAACTTTAAAGGATGGAGGCTGCGAGGAATCTCTGGACAGACGCTTCAGCTTCTTGATTACATCCATAGAGAATAAATTTTGGTTCAACTGACTAATAAACTTTCACCTTACATGCTTTCTCTCTCTATTTGTCTCCAAAAAATACAAAAAATGATCATTAAATCCCTAGATAATATTTTTTTTAGCAATGAAGTTAGTTTCTCATGGAATGAGAATGTTACTATACCACTCCATGATCTTGTTTCTTCTAAGAGAAGATGGAGCACAGTTCAGAAGAAGAGACCTTCATAGAAAATGCAATGAGAGTACAGGAACTAAAAAATGAATGTCACTGTTATCAGTGAGGATTAACAAGATTTTGAGGATTGACTTTAGCTCCATATTAAGATAATTTTCAATTTAGAAGTCTGAAATAATAGATGTCAACATGAAACTTACCTAACATGCAATTGTACTTGATGGTGATGTATTCAATTAATGAGGTAGTTTCCTAAATACATACATGTAAGGCCATTTTTGATGATGTAGGATATTCTGTCTGGTCTCTCTGTCAGTACAGAGGGCGAACTTACATATTCAGTTGACAAATGACATGGTGACTATGTAAATACTAGCAAGCCATAAAATGTAAACTGTTTAAAAAAGTTAAATTTAAACGTGAAACAATGTGAAACGATCATTTGTACCATTTACATTGTTCTTTTTAATTTTCATCTTTAAATGTCTAAATATTTATAAATTTTGTTTATTCACTGTTGCTGTCAGGGACTTCTGAGTCTTAAGTCCGCCTATATAGGCCTTATTTTCCCTGACAAACCTCACCTGAAAACAACTTTTGCTTTGAAGCCAAAGTGCTAGAGACGTCTACAGCACTGGTGTAGGTAAGAAATATATGACACAGGATCTCTGATGGACTCCTACCCTCCTGAAGCAACAGCTGAACATAAAAAGTATATCCTAGAGCACATCAAGAACTTATCTATAGACAACTGTATAGACTCCTGGTATACAGTGTAAGAGACTACAAGTGAGTTAGCTGTGTAAACTTGTAAACTCCCACTGAGGTGAGCTAATCAATATATTCAATTGACTCACTTCACCCTAAAATAAACAGCTTTTTTAAAACAAATGTGTATCTCTCCATTGACTTTACTATGAGATCAATTCACTTGTCAAACATAGGTTTGTAGTGTAATTTGAAACTGTCTAAGTTATCTGAGAAATCTGCATGAGGCTTTCAGTATTGAAAGCATTTACAGAGACTCATGCCCTTCTGGATCAGCAGCTGAAGGACACACGAGTAGGTATAGTAACTCAAATGAAACTGTACTCTTATACTTACAGAACAGAGTTGTCCTAGAATGTTAAAAGTCAAAATAGTAACTTTGATGCCTTTGAGTGTGATACACTACAGACACCATTTTAAATGACCCATCTGACATCCCATGTCCACTCTACAAAAGCATAGGCATCCTGTATGTCTGTGGACTAAATGAGTGGACAGTGAAGTGGATTGAGAACTGACTGAATAGCAGGTCCCAGGAGGTTGTAATCAATGGCACAGGCAGGCTTGTCACTAGTGGTGTCCAGTATTGTTTAACTTATCCATCAATTACTTGGATGAAAGGATAGATGCCTCCTCAGCAAGTTCACTGATGACATAAAGCTGGGAGGAGTGGTTGATATGCCAGAGGACTGTGCAGCCCTTCAGAAAGACCTCAACAGGTTGGAGAGATGGGCAGAGAAGAGCCATCTGAAATTTCACAAAGGCAAATGCAGAGTCCTGCACCCAGGAAAGAATAACTCCATGCAGCAGTACAGATTAGGGGCCGAACTGCTGGAAAGCAGCTCTGAGGAGAAGGACCTAGGGGTCCTGGTGGACAATAAGCTCTCCATGAGCCATTAGTGTGCCCTTTTGGTCTAGAAGGCCGATGGTATCCTGGAGTGCATTAAGAAAACCATTGCCAGTAGGTCAAAGGAGGTGATCCTGCCCCTCTACTCAGCCCTAGTAAGGTCTCATCTGGAGTGCTGTGTCCAGTTCTGGGTTCTTCAGTGCAAGAGAGACATGGAGCTCCTGGAGTGGGTCCAGTGAAGACCTATGAAGGTGATTAAGGGACTGGAACATCTCTTCTATGAGGAAAGGCTGAGGGAGCTGAGCCTGTTCAGCCTTGAGAAGAGATGACTGAGAGGGGACCTCACCAGTGCATACAAGTATCTGAAGGGAAGGTGTCAAGAGAATGGAGTCAGGCTATTCTCAGAGGTGCCAAGCAATAGGACACAAGGCAATGGGCAGAAATTGATGCACAGGAAGTTCTGTCTCAGTATGGGGAAGAACTTTACTGTGCATGTGACCATGCACTGGAACAGACTGTCAGGAGAAGTTGTGGAGTCTCCCTGCTTGGAGATATTCAAGACCCATCTGGACATAATCCTGTGCAATGTGCTCTAGGATAGCATTGCTTGAGCACAGAAGTCGGACCAGATGATCCTCTATGGTCCCTTCTAACCTGACCCATTTTGTTGTTCTGTGATTTGCTCTAACTCATTTATTTAAAGTTATGATTACGTTGCTCAAATTCAGTCCTTTCATAATATTTGTAATGTCCTGTGGTATCTTACCTGGAATCCAACTGTCAGTCCAGAAGATTGAAGATCTCTCTGAAGCCCAGTATATTAGCTTACAGTCCCATGCAAATGTTGTAAATTGTTATGGGGTGGCAGGAGGCATCTCCATTTGGTTAACTGAATCTGCTTCTGTATCTTCACCTGCTGCAAGACGAGTTTAGAGATTGTTGACACCTAAATTTATGCATCTGAATCTAAGATTTAATCCCACTCTTAAAGTTTTATTTCTTTTATGATTTTTTTTTTATTACTCTCTCTTAAGTACTTTTTCCTACCCTTTTGGACCTACAAAGAGTATATTACAAGTGTTATGAACCTGAAATTTTGTAATGAACTAGCCTCAAGCTTCAAATTATTATTATAATTATTTTTGTTGCTGTTGCTATTATTTAGGATGTTTTAATGATACTATGTATACATTAAAATTCCACAGTATATTCACAATATACACATTCTCAGAATTGCCTCACAGTTGCTTCATTCTGCTGCTAAGAGATGCAGAATGTTTCAGTGATTTTCTAATGAAAAAACATTTTCTCTTCTTTATCTCTTTTAGCTTCCACTGACATTTCTTTGCCTTGGGTGCAACCTGCCAAGAGGAATTGCTGACACACTTATTAATAGCAATAACAGTATGCCTAATGTGATACAATTAGCACAATCTAGTAAATTCACCCTGTGACTGCTTCAGGAAACTTGACATTGAATTTTAACTCATAACAATAAAGACTGTGTGGAATTTATTCAAAAGATCTAATGGGGTGGGAGGGGGTTGATTGTTTTGGGTTTTTTTTAAGAATACTTAATTCTATTCGTTGTTGGTCTCTTTCTTTTTTCCTTATTTCAGAAATTTTGAAAACAGAAGCCAAAACACAAAACAAAACAACTTATTTTCAGAAAAAAATAGCAATGAGTAAAAATATTTTTCAGATTTAAATCTTGATTGCTGATGTTGGCTTTTGCACACACTCTTGAAACTTGTTTGCACTTGAAGGAGCAAAAAATTGAATGCAGATATAGAAAACAAATAGAAATACTGAGTCTCTCAGAAAGATTTTGACACTGTATTTCTTGCCTGTAACCGCTTAGAGACAAATGCACATGATCTCAGGTGATATTTGGAAATGTATTATGGAGTAGAAAAGATAACTTGTCTACAGGAATGATTAATAATAAAGTTTCCATAAAGCAGTATTGAAATCTGAGAAGTCTGAGGCAGGGTATGAAAATGGTTAATTTTATGGGTCAGAAATAAAGAAGGTGGCAAAGCTTTATAGCCTGTTTTCCTATGCAGACAAGGTGCTCACTGAAGTCAACTGAAAAAATATTTGCTTCAATAACAGGAACACAATTTAAGAATAGGTGAGTGGTGAAGAAAATGTTCAAGATGACCATGATGTGATAGGTTTTTACCAGTCTACACTAGAAAATACCACTATAAAAGACTGTGTGTGGTCCAGGAAGAATCTCTGCTGTTTGTATCTGACATTTAAATGTCAGTTGTCCACAGTTCCCTAATTAATAAAAGTTGCTGGAGAGTGAGACAGTGGAAAAAGGTAGTGAAAGAAGGAACTAAACCGAGGATTAAATACAAGCTATTCAGACATAATTTGCTCTGGAATTTGGTACTACTTTGGTTTTGTGAAAATTTATTTCTGTGCTAAATTTAGGCATAACCTGGAGAACTAAAGCTGTTTTATCTGAAGTCCAAAGTCAAACTACTTTGGCATAGCTGAACGATGCCACAGAAAACCACATGAAAAAACAGTGTCATAGATGTCATTGCTCTAAAACTAGAAGAGTAGGAAAATGAAAATATATTTAAACTTTTATCGTATAGAAGTAGAGAACAAGTTAAGTAATCGGCATTTCTTTCCTGGGGATTTGGTTCAGAAATTCAAAGAGCTACTTCAGAAGTTGCCAGAATTCCCTTAAAAATTATACTGCATAAGTATCTCCTCTCTTCTGATATCTTGATTGTTAAAGAAAATTAAGGTATGAATGTCATAGTAATAGACTTAATATAATACATGCTTTCAATATCTTATCAAAATAGATAAGTTATTTCTAAGTGTTAAAAATAGAGCAAAACTATAGTTTATTGATTACAAATCATTCATCCTATACTCCACAGATTTGACTCTTGGTAAGACTATGTTGTCTTTACATGTGTTTCAAAAAATCCATACTCTTTCCTTTTATGCAGTTACCTGTGATCTGCAGCCTTCAGAATTTTCTTCAGAGGACAGAAAAATGAATGCTGTTCCTGACAGGCAGACTCTGAACTCAGAATCACACACTACTTCTGTGTCAGCATAAAAAATCCATGGTCCTTCTAATCACTGCCAGCGGTCAATTCTTTTCATCCTATTGTACTACATATTCCCAAGGTTCTGTTATTTGTTTCTTTGGGTGACCAGACAATCAGGGTGATGAAATAAACTCTATTTTAATTGCATTAATATCTACAAATAAAAGCACAAAAAAGAGTTGAGAATTTTTGAGTTTTTTTTAAATGTTAATATAACCAATGAAATTTCATTAAAACTATTCAAAACCATAGAATTTGAGCAGTGATTGTCTCATAAATATACAGAATTCCACTTTCCTCATGAGGAATTTAGGGTTTCATTAGTTTTCTCTAATGTAGTGTTTCCTCTGAAATACTCTGGGCTTATTTTAAATTGGTTTTCTCAGTGGCTGTTATGACCATTTAATTCTTTCTACAACATTTCTGATTTCAGAAGGAATGACTCAATTAGTATGTCTTCAGAAAAAGCTATAGTAAATAAAACTTCTTTTCACAACATCACAAAAGATTCACTTACTTTAAAAAAAAACACAAACAACTATGGTCATTTGAATAGAAGGACCTCAAGGGGACAGAATGGATATTATTGGAGAAATTTTTACTCATTCTGTGGTGAGTGAATCTTATATATGTACTTGTGTCAAATATTAAAAAAAATGTGCAAGCAAATCATTCATGACAAGAGGGAAAGAGCACATTAAAACAAAGAGAGGAAAATGTTTGACACCAACTCTGCTAATATATAGATCTCACAGGAGGGAAAAAAATATCTCCTCTAGGGACGACTGATCTTTATTCGAACAAATTTTCCACCTAACTTGAAACAGATTTTGCCTGTAATTTCATTTCAGTTTACAACATAGAGTTCTGAATTAGAACACCTTACAAGGCGTCCTAATGTTTACATAAAAATATTTTCAAAAAAGATAACTGGATTAATACCATAAATAGCATTCCTAAACAATCTTTTGAGTGACAATTAACCTTTACAGAAATTGCAAAGCATGGAGATTTACTGTACATATAGGTAAGTTGAAAGAACACAAAAAAACCCCAGACCCAACAAAAGCAAACAGGTGGAAAATGCAGTATTGAGTTCAACAGACTTTCCTCTTGCCTAGCTGGGGCCACAGATTGAAATGATGTGGACCCTGAAATTAGACTATGATAGTGTTTCTTAATCTTATGAACAAATATTGTAATTTACAAAAGTTCCATAGACTTAGAAGCTCAGCTGATTCCTACCCTCAAAAATATTTTGAGAAATTTTCAAAAATACTTTAAGAATTTTTCAAAAATAATCCACTTTACCTAAGATATTCCTATGGATTGATGACCAGCAAAATAGTCTGTGGGAATGCAAAAAGTTTATATTAATACTTTATTGGATGAAAATGATTTGTCATTCCTTCCATTCCTAATTCCTTCCTTTTAACAATGTCAAAAGGTAAACAAATAAACAAGATGGTAAGTGTTATTTGTTTTACTGAGGTTCCTTTATGGCAAGTTTTGGTACAAATATTCAATATTTCATAGTTAGGAAAAAAAAACCAACAAACCTAGCCAGGTTTATATACTAAATTCCAATGCTTGATTTACTCAAGAAAGTTTGAAATAAAACTGATAATTTTAAGGAGAAATTATTTTAGATTCTGAACCATTTAGATCTTATCTTTATAATAGAAATGTTGATTACTACTTTATGCAAAAATTCTTCGACGTCTTGATATGTCTTTTGCCTGAAAAAAAACCCATAAAGCCTGAAACTTACTGTATTCAACATTCAAGTAAATTTTATTTTTATTAATATAAATGACTCTATTTATAGATCTCATCAAAGAGATCTATTCCATAATAATGCACCAAATCATGATCTACAAACTGAGCAAACCCAATTTTTAGAACTTTCATGGACAAATTTTGTTTATGTTTTTGTTTTGCTCACACAGCATTCATCAAAATATCTCTTCAGAAAATTTATCTTCAAGAAGTAACACTATTACTGACTTATCACTAACAGATGATAGAAACTTCAAGAAAATATAAGTAAAATTGAGATCATACAAGCAGTTCTGAAATCACAAACAGGTTTTGTTAAAGAAATTTAAGTCAGGGCTGCATAAATATAAGGTATCTTGTATTGTAAGAAGGTGAAGCAATGGGATAGATGATATAAAAACTAAGCATAAGCAAAGTAAAATAAGCAATAAAAAGGAAAAAAAAAGGTTTTTTGTCATACCTTCTGTCAGTTGTCTGAAGTTAAAGTCACACAGTACTGATAGTCACTTATTCGTCATTCAGGTCAGCTCCAAAGTAATTCACAAGAGACTGCAGGAAGACAGTTGGGTTTCTTTTTAATTCCTCCCCCCGGCATCAAAAGATTTTGTAAAGAGTGGAGGTTTCCTTCTTTTCTCATTGTCTGTGTTGCAGAAACTCTCATCTGTGTAGTACCTGTCAGCGAAGACTGTAGGTGACTTACACTGCATCCTAGCTGGTAACAGCAGTATATAATAGAAGGCATAGCAACATAGAAAGGTTGAAATACTGCATGGTTAACAAAATAATTTAGGAGATTTAAAAAACAAAAAGAGCACAAAAAGAATTTAGGAAAGGAAGACGTAATCATTGTGATAAAATTGCATTTACAGAAGACAGGTAGGTACTAAATAACAGGGGAAGTTAATAGAAATTGAAAAAGAACAACAACTAAACCTGAAAAAGCTGGTCAGACTGGCTCAGCAGACGGAATGAAAGGCTGCAAGAGCAAGGGAAAAGGGAATTTTGTCTGTCACACAGTAACAAGACAGGATTCCTCTGTTTTCCTGCTGATCCAGTTCTATTACTGGCTGCAAAGTAAATTTTGAAAAATTGCATTTGCTATTTTTCTGCAAGGTCAGTCTCTGGACAAGCATTATATTTTTGTTTTCCTGCCCACCATTTGACAACATAGCTGTCACACTTACAGATTCTAGCACCAGGGTAATCCTCTGAGTATTCTTTAATGCAAAAAATGTGCTCTGTGATGGGGACAACAGTTGGAAGACATGCTATGACTATGCTTAAGCCCCTGCTTCACAGTGTCACAGGTTGGTTGAGACTGGAAAGCACTTCTGCAGATAATCTTGCCCATACACCCCTTCTTCCCCCTCCTGCCTCCCCAATTAGTCAGGCATGATCAGCTAGAGCAGGTTGCCCAGGACCTTGTCCAGCTGAGTACTGAGTATTTCCCAGGACAGGAAATTGTAAATTCTCTGGGTGTCCTGTTCCAGGGTCTGACCACAATCACAGTAAGAGAGTGTATTTTTGTATTCAGATGGATTTTCATGTGTTTCAATTTGAGTCCCCTGTCACTGGCCACTGCAGAGAAGAGTCAGATTTCCTTGTTTTCATTCCCAGTGACCTGGTTGTGGCTGGGATAGTATGAATTCTCTTGTCAGAAGCTGGTGAAGTGTTGTGTTTTGGATTTAGTACGGAAATAAAGTTGATAACACACTGTTGTTTTAGTTATGGTTAAGTAGTGCTTACCCTAAGTCAAGGAATTTTCAGTTTCCCATGCTCTGCCAGTGAGGAGATACACAAGAAGCCATGAGGAAGTGTGGTCAGGACAGCTGACCTGAACTGGCAAAAGGGATATTCCATACCATACAATGTCATACTCAGTATATAAGCTGATGGGATTTGGTTGGGATCCATAAATTGCTGCTCAGGGACAGACTGGACATCCATCCGTGGGTGCTGAACAATTGTATTATGCATCGCTTGTTTTGTTTGGGTTTTATTCTTCTCTTTCTCTCTTCTTTTCATTCCTATTATGATTGATATTATTTATATTATTGTTATTATGTTTTCCTATATTTCAATTACGTTACGTTACGTTTCAATCCAGTTACGTTTTTTGTTTTAAAAGCAAGCTTATCTAAGGACTGACTGTTCGTTTCCCATGCTTTTATTCCCAAAGATAACACTTGAGACTCTATAAAGAACTACAAGTGGGATTCCCAGAGTGAAACTCCTGAAGTTACCTTGTTGTTGACACATAGCATTAAGTGAGGTGAGTAGTGAAAATAAACAGTAACTTTTGTCATTCTCACTGTATAGGACTTCAGTTTCCAATATCATGGGAGTAGAGTTAACCATCTAAGTTTTTCATAACAAATCCCGGTAATAAATGAGATAAACTAAGTATTTAAACTGAAAATGCAAGATATTGTTTTTCTTTTGTCACATTTTTAATAGCTTCTTTATGCTATCAAATTCAAAGCTACTTCATTTTCAAAAGAGCTGAAATTGGATATCTGGATACTCAATATCCTCTTCTGAGGCTAGATATTTCAGTACAAGTCTACAACTAGGGAGGTATTGGGTGAAAAACTGGCAGATGGGTGAGGCTCCAAAAGTTATAGTAAATGGGGTTACATCAGGCTACCATCCAGTCACCAGTGGGTTTCTCCAGGGCACAATTTTAAAGCCAGTGTCTTTAATGTTTTTATAAATTATCTGGATGTAGGAATGAATGTACACTAAGTAAATTTGCTGGTAATAGTGAATTGGAAGGAGCTGTGGGAGTCTTTTTTGATAGAGAAACCTTACAGGGAGGTCTGGAGGTACTGAAGAGCTGGGCAGCGACCAGCGTATAGTGGTTATACACACAAATTGGGGGATGAGACGGGGAAGAACAGTCCCATGGAAAGAGATTTGGAGTTTCTGGTCAACAGAAAGTTGATTGTGAGTCAACAGTGTCCCCTGGCAGCCAAAAGAACCAGCCTTGTCCTATGGTGCATCATAGCACCATCATAGCATCACCAGCCAATCAAGGGAGGTAATTGTTCTCTACACTGCACTGGGGTGGCCCTGCCTCAAGTACCGTGTGCGGTTATGGGTACCTCAATATAAGAGGAACTGTTAGAGTGTGACCAGAAGAGGGTGACCAAGAGGGTGACAGGTCTCAAGGACAAGACTTAGGAAGAGCAACTGAGGTCACTTGGTTTGTTTGCCTTAGAGAAGAGAAGGATGATGAAGGGCAACCTCATCACCGTCTTCAAATTGCTTAAGGAGGACATCGTATGGGGAGATGCACATCTCTTTCTGGTGACCAGCAATAGGATACAAAGAAATTGGATGAAGTTCTGCTGGGGGAAGTTCAGACTGGACATTAAGGAAAAGTTCTTGACTAAGAGGGTGGTCAGTCACTGGAACAGGATTCCCAGGGAAGTGATCACAGCATAAAACCTGTCAGAGTTCAATGAGAATCTGTACGATGATCTTAGTCAAATGGTTTAGTTTTAAGTAGTATTGCAAGAAGAAGGAATTGGAATCAATGATCCTTGACCATATACAAAACACCTTGAAAATTATATGGTCTAAGCTTATTGAAAATCTTTTCAAAGCATTACAGTGAAAAAACTTTTTAAGTGCAAGTTCTACATAAAATTGAAAACTAGCATGGAGAAGTAATCACTGCTCTAGTACAGACAGTATTTGGAAATGTACACTGCTCTGCTTCACTGCACAACTAGGTAAAATATACAAACAGTTTTGTGTTGATGTCCTTTGGCTGTTGTGAATGAATGATTTATTAGAGAATTACACCTATGAAAGTCAGAAAGATTACATGTGTCACATGTCATGTTATAGCTGCATTTAATCTAACTCATCCTATTACATACTTTATAACTGAAATTTTAACTGATGAATAATGTTGTAAAGAGTTGTAGTAAAACAAAATTTAGGTTGTCAAAATTTGTTATCAAACTAGTGTAAGAATAGGGAAATAAATCACAGAATATGTTATTCATTAAGTCAATAACAATAAAAATGATTGAAAATGCCCATTCAGTTATATTCTATGGTATCATAGTAAAACTGAACCAAAGAACCTCAAACCAAACCTAAAAAAAATTAAAATCTGAGATAACTAAAATATGTAGCCATTGCTTTCTGATACTGAAGTACAATTAGAGCTTTTATTTCCCAGAAAAGAGAAACTACATAAGTAATTGTAAATCAAATTGGCATTTAACACTGTTTTCAACTATCTTTCTATCCAAAGATTGATATGCATTTTGTTTGTGGCTCATGAACTCAGATTTCTATTTTTCAAATCTTTCAGTATAATGATCACAAGGGTAATTTATAATCAGCTGTATCATTTTTCTACCAAATGAGCTATTGAAACTCAGCATCTATATGAAAGACTCTCATTCATCTAACTTCAGTTTTTTAATGCTTCTGAATACCAACAATAAGAGAATTTAAATTAAGAGTGCATGAACATGTGTTTTTAGACCAATTTTTTCAGAAGCAAGAGCACCCAACGACACGATCATCTACTGAAAGTTCGAGAGCAAATTTGAGAACATATTTTGTGAAGTCTAAAAAAGATAAGTATCAAGAAGAAGGTTTAGAAAAAGAAAATTTCCACTTCAGATTACAGAATAATATTCTGTCTTTTTGAACTACCCATTCTTGCTTTCTTTTTGTGAGTGTGGGTAAAAGATATCACTGTTTGTATATACAGTTTTCTAAAACAAGTTAACAAATCAAAATATGTGACTATTTGCTGTGAACAAATAGCATGACATTTTTCATTATGAGGAAAATCTCAAAGAACAGCTAACTTTATGGATAACCTACAGTATAAATGACAGTATATACTTTCAAGATCCTTATTTTAATTGGTGGAGACAATTAGGATTTTCAGTAGCATGATTCTGTAATCTATGCAGGTATTTTTCTAAGAGTAAATTTTAATTTAGAAGTGTAAAGTTTTCTCTATTGAGAAACAAATAGTTGAAATGTAGATTATTATTTGGTGACATTTTGTCATAGGTTGTAAATCTACACTTCTACTGGTAATTATAATTTCTTCCTCCTTTTATTTATGAACTCAGTGAAATGTTCCAGATTAGTTCAGCTCTGCCTTCCTTTATTCATTTTGTCCCCTGTGAATTTTACTACCACATCATCATTGCTGAAATAGTTTCTTCCATTTAGTTTATCTCTTCTAATGGAGCAGACTTTTATTTTATTGTATTTTATAATTTAACAGTTCTTTATTCTTTTTCTTTTTCTGGTCAAGTTTAAAACTTAACTGGTTAAAAAACAATAACCACTGCAAATAAACAACATATGTATATTTCAACTTAAAAGCATAGCTCATTAAGTATTACTGTAGTTTAAAGTAGACAACATCTAAACATCTCTTGCCAAATACAACTCTCATTTGTCACAGCATAAAGGAATTTCAACATTTTGTCTGATTCCTTATTTAACCTTTATTAAAAGAAAATATTGGTAGCTGACAGTCTTTCTGCCTACACTTGCCGAGCAGAATTGATCATTTTCCAGGCAAAGGGAGTAATTTTTCATTACATCATAAAAAATTTTCCTCTCATGTTATTTTTGTTCTGATATTGAGTATTATGGTTAGGATCATATTGATTTCCTTTGTCAACAGCGTGTAAATAAGAGGAAAAGAGCAAGCATAGAGAAAAATAAATATTATCCTTTCTGCCTTTCCATTTTTTTTGTTTTGAATGCCAAGCAGTTTGACATGCATCCATTAGTAATCATGAATTTTCAGCTATTTACTGTTTATTTACTTGTTGATTTATTTAAACCTGGTGTCTCCTTAGTAGACCTACCTTATCTTTTTGTTTCTTTCAGCACCTAAATTGGTAATAAAAGAGGTCCAAACCCCATTGTCTTCATCCAAAATGCTGCCTGCCTTGGATCTATTCTGACACATCCCTTGTGTCAGATTTGGAATTGTCTTAAACTGAGGGGAAAAAAATAAAATTAAACAGCATTCATAATCAGTGATCTAGCAACTGAGTTTGAGCTTTTTTACTTAGCAGTATCTTCCTCCTTTTTTTTTTAACTTCAAAAAATATAGTTTTTGTATATTGTGGCATAAGCATTTTCCTGTGTATATCTGTTATTTGTGTCATACTATCTTGTCTATTGTTATTCAGCATTTAGGAAGAATGTTTTTCACATTTTTATCTTTGTTATACTTAGGTTCATTTAAATTACTTTGTCTCCTACAACTTTATCAGAAAAGACAACAGAACAAGGTGTCTCTTTCAATATTTAGATATTTTTTCACATGCTCATGTTGAACATCTGCAGAACTTCTACACATCATTGGGCCAAACTTAGTGTGGGTTTACTAAAGGACGCAATGTTTCTTTTTAATGTAACTGGAATTAACTTTTGAATTATTGTTTTGTTCCTGATGTGTTATAGCTACAGAGAGGCACTATTTAAGACATTATCTCAGTTCAATTTGTTTCTGGGTGTCACCTTTGCACGTATAGTTTAATTTTTCTCCTCTTCTTCTCCCTCATCTTCAATCTTGTTTTGTTAGGGGATTTTTTGTATTAGAGACAGTATTTTTAAAACTTATAGTATTAGCTTAAAAATGGCCTTAAATAACACATTCTAGAGAAGTATGTTTTGCAGTATGCCACTTTTTCAGCTTGTTTTTCACCATCCAGCTATAATGTCAAATCAGCCTGAAAGTGTACTACTTTGTCAGGTTTTCTAACTCAAAAACTACTCCAGATTTTGTTGACACAATGTAGTGTTACCCAAGGGGCTTTCAACAAACCCTTTATGTACACAGGCCATTTTTGAATGTGTCTGTCTTCGTGAATGAAACCACAGAAGGTGCTAAACTGAGTAAATTAATACACATTTTAGTTAGCATATTGAAAAAATTAATATATTAAAAATATAATACATTCTTTAAAACCTAATATTCATATTTTTAATATGTATATATTTCCCTTGACAGATTTCCTTCTGACATTAGTCAGTATTTCACCTCACCCCCAGTCTCCCATTAGTTGCTATGATCCTCAAGAAGCATTTTCAACTTAAATATCCAATTTAAATTTGCACATCAATTATTATAAGTTTATAGTCTTCTATTTTTGCTGTTAAGATGAGGAAGGAGAAAGTCAATTAAAAACCATAATACTGAGAGAGATACGCAGAATTTGAAGTATTAATTAGGCTGTAAATTTAGAAAGAGAAGTCACTTCTATACTAATAATTCTTCTGATTTGAGTTCAGATTCCTGAGTTATGCTAGATGAAATTATATTAGCCTCAATCTTAAATGAAAACTGACAATTTTTATTATTTTGTATAATCTATATTGTATGATCACATAACGCAAAAATAGAGGCTCAATTTCTATTTTTTTTGTTCTAAACGTTAATATTAAGCTTCAACTATGCAGTATATATTTGAACTCCACTTATTAAATTACTTAATTTTTGTTTAGGTAACTCAGCTCTGCTGACAAAAAAACCCTAGTACACGTTGTTTGGTTATATTTTGACATTACAAGAATCCAGAAAAAGATTAACTTTATTTTTTGTATAGTTCACTTTTTTTTGAAATTGAACTTCCTACGTGTACTTTAAATTTATTAAATTGAAAAATATATATCTGCGTATAACTGAAAAAAAAGACAAACAACAAGACCCAAACCAAATCAACCCAAAAACTATTCAGAACAAGCTAACTTCCTAAAATAATATTACAGAAACTTTCACAAGATTAGACGATCATCTCTGAAGACATCATCCTATCTTCTCAAGGCAATTACAGTTGAAAATATTCCGAAATCTATAGGAAGTAATTTGCTCCAAATAAAGCAGTTAAATTCTTCCTCTAGAGAGTTGCTAACAAAAATGGGACTTTGTCGGGGGATGTTTGGGTTTAGTCAGTCTATCAGTCTTTTTTTTCAAAGCAAATTATTGCACTTTCAGTCACAGGTCTGGACATCAGAGCACTTAGAAAAGAGCAATTTAATATAACATCCCATTGCAATTAGTTTTATAAAAATGAAGACTAATAATACCCTTCCATGTTTATCTCTATATTTTGTTGCAAGTTCTAGATACCACATTTGATCATATCTAAGTTTGGGATTTTTTAAAAATTTTTAGTCTAAACAAGATTAAATCCTTTGTGGGGCTAAAGAAGAAGACAGCTTATCAAGGTAGACACACATCCAGCATCTAGGTTGAATTATATCTTGAATTAATTTTTACAAGATGAACTTTACTACATGACAACTATTAGTGGAACCACTGTAGCTATGAAGGGCCTAGGGTTTAGGCAGATAATATCAGTTCATATGAATCTCAGCCTGACAGGTTTTTGTTAGGGACCAGTGCACATAAGCTAAAGATTTAATTCCAGGATATATATAGCTCATTATAATTCATGTCTAAGTAAAAATATTATATCAATGTTTTATTAATATCTAAATATGAAAAGGTATTTTCACTTATTGAAATGTGAGAAAAAATAGTTTTAAAAAGTGAAAAAATGTGCAATTTGTGCAAAATTAAAAAAGTTTTGATTGGTTTTGTTTTTCTTTAAAATGCTTTTTGGTTTTATTGTTTAATAGTTTTAGAATTCTTGAATTTACCTAGACGTCATTTTTAAATCTAATATCAAACACTAATTATCTTAGGTCTATATGTTTAAATTATGTCAAGAAATTTCCTTTTAAATCTCTTGTGAAGTTACTATTTTATGTACAAGCAATTACAATTTATAAATAAAAAAAAATAAATGAACAGATGTATAACGATGAAAATCACTCTCACATTTGTTTTCAAGGAATTTATAGGATTAGAAATCAGTTTTAAGGGTTGCCATTGTAGTTAAGTTTAATAGGTTTTAGGTTTTTTCTTATTTTTTACATTTATTTTGAATTAAGGATTATGGAGAATTTTGGAAAAATTGTATTTTTAAAAATATTAAAGAATAAAACCAATAAAGTCAGAAGAAGGTAGAAAAAAAAGTCAGATCCATTGTAAAAGCATAAATTAAGTCCTAATTTAGTTAATTTAATTCATGTCACTCCTTTGGTCTTTTAATTTTCATCTTTAGATGTGTGAAAAGAACAATTAGCCCCAAAGATTAATTTTTTTTATTTAAAAAATTGAAACACATTTTCCTTTTCACTGATTTTGTTTTTATACCCATAGTGGTCAGTTATCTGCCTGATGTCATTGTCTGGGATGCCACAGAGATACTACTTTACTAGAAATTTTTAAGACAATGAAGTCAACTGCAGACCATGAGGGAGTTAGGTACCTAGATTTACAAGATACCTCCCCTCTAGCCTCTATACTCATTATGTAGCTCAGAATAAGACATTGGCAGACAGATAAACATAGACATGCACGTCAAATTCTGTTCCTCTTTATAGTATTCTGCTGGAGAATCCGACCTCCTCATGCTTGTCATAAATTTTTTGGGTCTTATGCCTTATCTGCTGCACTATGCAGGTGTGTAGAAGAGCTGAAGGAATTTTAAAAGGTGTGGCAGTGTGGTCAAATTAATATATCCCTAAATGACTAAGCAGTATGAAGGCAGATGAAGCTGACTGTAGAAAATGTTCAGTGGTGTGCATGGGGAATGGGAGGGCAGGCCATGAAGAAAAAGAAAAATCCCTACGTGCACATACAGAAAGGAGTCCTCCTAGCTGACTCTTTCAACTCTGTAGAAACATCTAGAATCTTTGATAGAAAATTGAAAAAGAAACAATTCACTGCTCAGTACAATGAGGAAAGCAACCTAAAATTAAATATATATATATATATATATAACATAGCTATGTTATATATTACATATATATAACATATATAAAATAACCACAAAAAACACAGGGATTCAAATGTATAAATGTGTTTCAACCACTTTGAGGATGGGAGTAGTTCCAGTTCCCTTACCTAAAAAAGACACAATAGAATAGGAAAAGTTTCAGAGAGCAGCAAGAAGGATTGATTAAGATTTATATGTAGGGTGTTGAATAGTCTAGAGCTTCTCAGCCTAGGAAAGAGAAATAATAACAAAGTTATGACATAAGTCTAAAAGCTTGTAAGTGGTAGAATCAAAGCACCTGAGACATCTGTTCACTCTTTCTTCCAATACAAGGACTATAAGTCACCAAATCAAAGTCTGGGTTCAAAACAATAAGGTAGTGTATTTCATGAAGAGAATAGCAGACCTCTTTCTGCTTTGCAAAGGACTTTGTTTAAGCTGGGAATTTTAGTAATCTCAAGGAGAAGGTAGACAGTTGGAAGAGAGATCCACTGTAGATTTACCAACCACGAAAGTCTAATTGTTAGAA
The DNA here is from genome assembly GCF_003945595.2 of Pipra filicauda. Classification (NCBI taxonomy): domain Eukaryota; kingdom Metazoa; phylum Chordata; class Aves; order Passeriformes; family Pipridae; genus Pipra; species Pipra filicauda. Next base: position 2,075,173 of record NW_024104173.1, on the reverse strand, counting down.
AACGGAACAGAAAACAGTCAGAAGCTGAAAGAGTATTATGAGGGAAGTACTGAGGATCACCAAGTTTTTATTTTTTCATGGACACCTATTTATGGGCACAGTTTGAAGCAAAGTAGGATGGATGAACAATATGTGTGAACCACAACTTAAAGTTTAATTCTATTCTTCCATTCAACTCTTTCTTTGACTTGCAGGTGGCAAGTCTTTCATCTCAGTGTAATAGGTTCATCTTGAAGATGAGCTTTTTTGCTGAATTATTGTCTCTTGTCAACACTATTAAAGAAGAACCAGGAAACAGAGAGGGAATATTAATCTTGGAGGTTGACAAAAAGTTGATGCATTTGACAATTAAGAATTCTAAACTTCCAATTCTTTTACCTAGATATATTTAAAAGTTATAAATCATAGAAAATAAGGCTTGGAAGAGAGCTGTTACAGGATATTTCCCATTTATTAAGCCACAGAAAGGATCAGAAGCACCTGTCTTATTCCCAATTAATATTGTCTAGCATTTCTCAAAATCTGTGTCTGAGGTTCTATAATGAATGTTTAAAGTATGATAGAGAAATGAGCCTAAAATTAAGAACCAGAAACCACTTAGTCACCTTCCAGAAAGATATTTTGCCAGTGAAACTACATAATCTGTTGTGTTCTTTTGCCATATAATTTTTTATCTTTCTTTGATTGTTATTAATTTATTAGCTCTTTTGTTCCTTTTGCTCCTTTTCCTGGGCACAAACTATATGTAGTCCTACAAAATTTACAGGATATTCAGCCTAGAAGGGTCATTTTCTGAGTCAGTGCTCTAAATTTTTGGTCAACATAGTCGGAACCTTCCACACCATTCATGCCATGCATAAAAAGAATGATATTGTAAAAGCATTTTGTAAAAAAATGGTCAGACACAGGAGCAGGTTTCTGAGAGAAGTTGTGAATGTCTCTTTGTTGAAAGTGTTCAAAGTGAGGCTGAGCAGGACTTCGAGCAAGCTTATTTTGTAGAAGATGCACTGCAGGGGACACTGGCAATAAACTTTAAAGGTCCCTTCAAACCCAAACCAAACCATCCTGTGGTGCCACAGTTCTGTGATTCTAGTGTCTGACTATGACTTTCCTAATTAGCTGACACAAATGAGCCATGATACCAGGAGATAATCAGTGTTCGTAGCTCTTACTGAGGAATTCAATCTTAGAGCTAAACAGTAGAGGTTTCTTAGGGTACAAAAAAAAAAAAGGTAGTATACAGCAAGTTAGAAGACAGATGTTAGTACAGGAAATGAAATGTCAAATAACATCTAGGGAGAGGAAAACTGGAAGAAGAGAATAGGAGGCCAGAGAGAGGAGTTGTAAAAAAATTCTTCACTGTTCATAAAATTAAGTGCCATTTCTGTGAACAATATATTTCAAAAATGAGTTAAACAGGTATCTAAACTGGTCAGTGAAAGCTAGATTGAATATTTTTATGTTACTATGTGACATCAGAGTAGACCTAGGGTAAATCTGATCACAAAAAGAAAACATTTTCAGTAAGCATTATTTTTAGATTAAGAAATTATCAGTTCACAATACTTCTGCGAACCTTTCCCATAAATACAGGACTTGCTGAACACAAATAGAGAAAGTATTTTAACAAGTATTTCTTAGACACATTTATGAAGATTGTTCATGATTTTATTGAGCAGTAAATTCTGACTGCACATTCAGCTATAACATTCAGACCTTCAAACCCACATTCTATTGACTTGCACAAGAAAACTCCAGAGGATAAAGAAAAAAAAATCTGACTAACAAAAGACTCTTTCCCAGAAGTAACTCTCTGTGGGAAAATTTTTCACAGAATTTTCATTAAAGTCAGTGAATATCCAACCTCTGTAGGAGAAAAAGCAAAAATATTAAATTGTACTATACAATTTGAGCCAGCATTTTCATCTGACTGTCTATGGACTGCTCATGAGGTAAAAAGGGAGAACCTTACAGTGGAATTTATGAATAATTTTTGAGTAACAAGTGTCATTATGACTGCCGCAATCTGCTTCTGAATATGTCAAGATAAAAGTGTTGAAGTTCACTGAGTTCTTACTTAACTCTTAAAGACTTTTCCACATAACTCAAAAAAGAAACACAACTCACTTATGATTTCATATATTCATATTTTGCTTTCATTCATATAACCTAAGGTTGGTACAAGTATTTTCCAATGAATTCATTATCATTCTGTAATAAAGACTCAAGATCAGTCTGTTTGTGCTTTCCTATCAGAACAATTACTGTGCTGTTCATAGAAGTAATATATGTATAGATTACTCTATAATTATGGAGAAATTATTCTTCTTAGTTGTCATGATAACATCTTTTTTTCCACAAATGCATACCTAGTACTTTACATCTTGAAGAATAAAGCAGACCTCAAAACATTAAAAAAACCCACCACAACAAAACCAAACCAAACACAAAAAACCTCCAAGACTCTCTAGAAGATTCTGAACATACATTTCTTTTGGAACGAATGAACTCTCAGCGGCTGAAGTGAGCAGCTCTGAGGCCAGCATGATGTGCAGCCTCCTTTTATTGAATAGAAGGTCATTCTTGTCCCCATCACCCTGAACCCTTTCTTTGCCAACTCTGCCCACCGCTTCCTCAGTTGATTTTGCATCCTCCTCCTCCTCCTCCTCCTGTTTTGTTCCTAGTTAAGTCTTTCATACCTGCCTACCAAAAAATGCTATTAGCCTCCTTTAACAGGTGGATCCTAGGTCTCTTCCTAGCAGTCCTCAGTCCTCAAAGGCTTTGACACTGTAGTGAAAACCAAATCTCTTTTGTTGACACAAACTGTGCAAACAGTGTATAGTTGTAGTTTATGTTTTACACCTCTTGATCCATGAATTTTCCTCTGGCTGGTTTAGACTCCCCCTATTTTGTCCTTAAGCATCTCATTCATAGAAGTACATTTTTCTTAACATGTAGGTAAGTAATACAGAAACCTAACATCAAGGTAAATAATCACTAAATAATATAGAATCATAGAATCATATAATACACTGAGGGAAGGGACTCATTAGTATCATCAACTCCAACTCCACAGGACACCCTAAGAATCACACCATGTACCTGAAAGCACTGTCCAAACATTTCTTGAACTCTGTCAGGCTTGGTGCTGTGACCACTTCCCTGGTGGCCTGTTCCAGTGCTCAACCACCCCCTGGATGTAAAACATTTTTCTAACCTAAACAGGATATTTAGACATTTCAGTGTTCAACCTTAGAACTTCCTGCTTGTAGTTTTATGGTTTAATACATAGTATTAAGCAGATGTGTTATTACATTAATTTTAAATCATCAGTAATATAATTTTTAATCAACTGTATATTTGCACTTAGCATAAGTTGCAGAGTTTAAGTAGCGAGGGACTACAGGGGTGACCTGTTTGGGAAGAGACTGTAAACTGTCAAATGACAGTCATATCCCATTCCAGACAGCTCAAACTGTTGTGAGTAGCCTGTCATGCACCAAAACTTCAGACCATCAGAGAAGCACACAGCACCTGTACTCAAACGTATCTGAGAAATAAATCTGAAACTTCTAGGGGCTGGAGACACACTCCACATTCTGGAGGTGCTGCTGGACATACACTCAAGGAGGAGACATCTGAAGTCAAAAGGCTCACATCTTCTTTTTTTTTCTCATTTATTTCCTTGTCGAAGATTCAAAATAGATGATGTATTTGCTTGTTGCGGAACGCAAATCTGAATGGGAACGCTTCCAGGTGTAGAGAGATGTTTACGACACCCGAAGACATGATATTTTATGGACTTTCATGTTTATACCCAGTTTTGAACACTGTTTAATGTATTTCCCCCACATATCTGTATTAATCCCCTTTGTCTGTATAGCCCAAGACTTGTCCGGGCTTGCCCAATGTTATTTTCCTGCCAAAAGTTGTTTACTCCCTTACTCTCCCTAGCTTTCCCGCTCATCCTACACTGATTGGCTGAAATATGCCACAGAGCAGAGTGAGTCCCCATTGGTCCCGGATGCCCCACACCTCCCAAGTTCCTCCTCCTTCCCTATGCCCTCTTATCCCATTATACCCTGAGATGTCCATCACATGATCTGCCCCAGTTGCTAAGCCTCCCTCAGCCAAACCCTATATAAGTCCTTGCTCTGCTTTAATAAAGTGGCCATTGCACCCCAACCTTCTACCTTGTCGGACCTCTTTGCGCAGTGTCGCAATCCTATTTCCCTACTCCCACCGGACCGTGGCATTTGCTTGCTAAGAAATAAATGTCATGGTAATTATCAGGATGCAAAATCTTCTGAATTCAATCCGAAGTACCCTCTTAGGCTGCCTGTTTCTCAGATAGCCTGAAAAACTGTCATTTTTGTCACTGTCTTACAGATCATAAAGAGCATGAACAAAACAAGTCCAAGTCCAAGAACTGTGTCCTCCATGTGATTCTGTAATTCCTGTTTGTTGTTTTATTTTCATTCATATGTTACAAAAAGACATATGTATCTTTAGATGGTACTTTGGTAGACACGTTAAAGCTGAAACCTTAATTTTTTTAAGCAAGGACACATACTTTCTTAAGTTCTAAATGCATTCATCTACCTACAGAATATGACATATTATTGACTATAATCTTCTGAGGGGAACTCTGGATGTCCTCAATCTGTTGGCTTTTCTTGCATTTTTACCCCAGGGAAAAACTCGGAAACAAAATAGAACAAGGATCTGTTAACCTATCACACCTACTGGCCTCCTAATAGTGCCTTATACAATGCTTCTTCATTGGTGATTTCCTTCTGCTTTATTAGAACACATACTGACCAATATCTGTGATGAAATTCTGTCATCTCTGCCCTTTTTTGACAACTGGGTAATATCTCAAGTCTCTCTTCCATCAAACACTATCAAAGGGTCAGTGCTCCTCTATCTCTGACAAATTGAATTTATTGTTAGTAGTGGATACGTCTCCAGGATATTTGAAGTTGACTTTTTCATAAATTCACCTCCTATTTGTGCCCTGTGATAATATCTTACAACAGATCACATAGATATTCAAAGGCTTTGGAGAACAAGCACTTTAAAATTGGCCGTTTTGGATCTATAGAGAGTTTTTGAAACTCCAGCTTTATGCTGTAGCAAGTACTGAACACATACTCCTGTGCTCTTGTACTGCGTAAGAGGTTGCTACTACTGCTGATATCACTGGCAGATGAACTAGAGGATGAAAGGAAGAGTAAAACAGAAAGAAGCAGAGTGGTGGCAGCAGGTGCTGCTTCCCAGTTTTCCATCAGTTTTCAACAGCCTCCTCCCAGATGTTGTAGGGACTGTGGCACTTGCTGCTTAGGCAGCTGTCCTCTATTTTCTCAGGAGAGGAAAGAAATTGGGCTGTATGGAAAGGTCTGTCAAAAATGGAATAAATTAATGCCATTTATAACTCCATTTTCTAGAAAATGATGCAATTCTAAGTCCAAAAGAAAAACGGTAGAAGGAAAAAACATCTTTTGTCACCTAAACTACTTCAGAAATAAAAATCAACTTTAAAGAGTAATGGATCATCCCCAAATTACAGACATCTGTGGTGGAAATGGTGGCAGACCTCAACATGGTCTCATTCTTGTACTTTGACTAGAGACTTCTTTCTTTTTCATGATTTGTGAAGTGATACTACAACTCCACTATGAGGTTGAGTATATAAGCAAAAAAGACAGATTAATGACACTTTATTTTCAGCCTGAAAGAAAAATAATTATTCACAAAAAGTTTTCTCTGCCTTTAGAATCATTCTTAGTTTGGTCATGTTTCGTAAGAACTTTCTAGTAAAAAATGTTTAGAAGGAATAAAAGTTTATATTAAAAAAAATGAAATTTAGTAGCACAGATAATGGGATGACAGCTAATAGAGTTTTCAAGGAAACACTGTATTCCTTCGACAAACCATGTTGCAGAGCATTGTAAGCTATACTGACAAATTACATACAGCATGAAATGCAAGTTAATAGTCTAAATTTCGACAAATATAAAGATAGCAGTATTGCAACAATGTGAAAGTTGCTCTAACATGTACCTACAACCTGAAATGATTTAGACCTTTTTTCTATATTCTAAAGGTGTTAAATCATATCAATAACAACAACAAAAAAAAGTTCTTCACCAAAATCTGTACCTTTTGATTTAACTATGTTCAGCTAAGTGGAATTTACCACATATACATATATTAAATATGCATCAGCAGAATGAAAAATAGTTAAAGTTCTAAAGATTTACAAATATTTATTTGCATTTTATTGATGACATAACAACAGAAAAATAGATGCATAATTTTTGAAAGATCACAAATAATTTTGCCAGTTAAAATGTTTCAAAGTAATTATAGTAATTACTTGAAAATAACATTTGGAAATATTGTGATCTGTCAAAATATTGTTTTGAAGCAGTAAGAATTTACTTAACAAAATTGCTGTTATATAGCAAGCATAAAACTGAAAGAATCTTTGCATCCAGACAGAACATAAAATACTGATACTGACAACAGCAGCAGAAAAGACAAACTGAAGTGCTTTTATCACAGACATGAGCAGCAGCTGCTATAATGCAGAAAAAATAGTGACTGTGCATAGTCTACAAAGGGATGTGTCATTTGGCAAGATCTGCGAATACCATTTTGACTGGAAAGTCAAGTGGGGAAATTTTTCCAATTTTCTGGGCCAGTCATATGCTGACTTTACTCCTACATATGTGTTTGGTACATAGTGTATAATTTAGAAATTCTCTTGAAATCTATTTTTTATCAGAAGCAGACTAGCATTTATGATACTTTTCAACATCCTTCCTAAAAATGGTTCCAATTTAAAGGATAGTGTAAACAAAGAAAGCTTCAGAATAAGAATTAAAAATGTCTGGTATGCTTTCTTCTAAGTAAGAAAATTAAACCCAAAAAACCACAATAGAACACAGGGATTTGCTGCACTCTATAAACTTGACTTGTCTTTATTTCTCAGTAGCAACACTTTCCCAACAAAGGTGGGTGTCAAGAGTGCAAGCGTGTCCAGCTGGATAAACTTTTTTGAGCAGGTAGCCACGTTGCATGAAGAGCTTACTCTAACTGGGAGATGTCAGTATTATGCACTGACACAGGCAGAGTGACACTCCTGCCTCAAGCCCTTGAAAGAGGAAGGTAAGTTAGCTTAAAAAATTGAGCTGACAGGCTTGGCTGATTTGCAAGACAAGGGAGACTGGACTATCATCTCTGCTCAAAGCAGAAGGAAGTCTACTTCTTGCTACCAATGTGCCCCTACATAACAGATAGGATGCTCTGGACCTGGAAGCAAAAAACTTCACATTAAATACTCAAGACCAAGAAAAGGATAATGGTACAAAGTTGGTACAATCAACCATCCATATTAGAATGACCACCAAGAAAGTGTGAAGACTGTTAGTAATCGGAAACTTCCCACTGAAAGGCCCCAAAGCACCCATTGTCTGGACAACCTCTCTAGAGAAGTTTGATACCTACTGGGGCCTGAAATTGCAATGTCACAAAGAGTCTACTAAACCTCGTAAAGTCAGAGGACTATCATTCACTCCTACTCCTTTGTGAAGGGTCAAATGAGGCTGCAATGAGAAGATTGCAAAATATCTAAAGGGACTTTGTGCCCCTCAGAAAGAAGTTGAAAGTATCAGAAACACAGGTGGTGTTCTCCTCTATCCTCCCAGTTGGAGACTGAGACTCAGGAAGAAGGAGATGGTTGGATTAGTTGAATGACTGGCTGAGTGGGTGGTGTCATGCTCAAGGTTTTGAGTTCTATGATCTCGTGTGCACCTTTGTGAGACCAGGCATCTTGACACTGGATGTGGTGCACCTGACCAAGCAGCGTAAGAGTGTTCTGGGAAGCAAACTGGCTGGATGTATTAACAGAACTTAAAACTAAATTTGGTGGGGGCAGGGGATGTACTGTCAGAAACAAACCAGGAAACACCACCACTTTAGAAAGCAGTGGGGAAACACTTGTAAATTGTCCCAAAATAATTAATGAAGGCCCCTTCCATTAGGGAAGGCTACTCCCTATCAGGGAAGAGGCTGATAGCCCAGATGAAGTGCCTCTATACCAATGCATACAGCAGGGAAAACAAGTAAGAGGAGCTGGACACCATTGTGCAATTAGAAAACTATGACTTAATTGCTGCTGTGAAAACCTGGTGGGCTGAATCACACAACTGGAACTGAAATAAGAAGATTAAATAAAATTTTTAAAAAGGCACTGCTTACCTAGCATGGAAAGTTGAGGGAATAACAATTAACTCATATTGATGTGGTAATTTTTACTTTTTATCTAAATAAAAAATAGTTTTTCCTTATGTTAAATCTTGCAGCTTAATACATTTACTATGTGTAAGGTCAGAAGACAATAAAAGTAAAAGAATTAATGCTTCTGTCTATATCTTTCATCTTATTACACAGGAATTACTCAATGCATCAATAGTAGTATCAGCCAAAATGTCACAAAGATTAAAGAATCAAACTGAAGAGGAATAGATGGTGTTGTCATCATGTACACTTTCCCAAAATTCAAAACATACAGCATACTCAGTGCACACTATAGCTGACTTGACTGTTTCTTGACTAACTTGACTGACTTGACTGGATGTTGCTCACTAACTCATGTTGAACTTTTGAATTCCTTGTACAAAGTCAAATAAAAGAAGTGTCATAGTGTTCTGCAATCTAAGATGATTTCTTGATGTCCTGCACATCAATGCTTAAAAAATAGAGGACCTGTTTTAAAAACCTTGACTTGTATTGCTGTATCTTAGCTACAAGGAAGAATAAAAAATCACAAATAAGTTTAGAACTCAAACAAAGTAAGAAAAAGGATAATATTCACTAAACAGTTTGTTAATTACATTGAGTTTAGCAACTCTACCCGAAGGCTAAATTCAATGCAATATTTTACTAAGGAAGTGTCCAGGCTAAACTCCTTGAAAATGGCTGAGAAATTTAGAAGAACTACTACTAAATAGATAAGATTTCTGCCAGCATATTTTACAGACCCATGTAATAATGGTTTATTCTTAATGTAGAAATATTTTGAGATAATTTCATTTATAAGTGACAAAAAAGATTGTTCAATTCATAGGGAGAAAGAAAAGGTGAAGTAGGAGGCAGGCTGTGTGCAGACACAGAAAGGTCAGAGAGTCAAAATGGCAGAAAATTCAATGTGTGATGGCTATAAATGTTGCATCAGAGTCAGGGGAGAAGAGTCTATTTGAGATACTAATATCCTATTAGTATCCTAAGTGTCAGAGGTAGTCGTCTCTGCGGCTGTGCATTTCTGTTGCTCTAGTTAACAGTGTTAGCTATCTGTCAGTTGCTATAAAGTAAGATTCCTACTGACCCTAGATTGTTTTTTCATCAGTCTGAATGGTTTCTAGTGTATCAAGTTCTTCCTCCTTTTAATTTTTTCACCTAAAATTTTATTACTGAGTTTCTCTTAAGGAATAATTTTACTTGACCATATGGCTCATACTTAGAATTATTAAGTAAAGCAAGACTAACTTATGAGTAGCATCTTATCTGGTCTATGACTTGGGTATATTTTATCCTATTAGGACTAAAGGCATCACAGCACATAAACGAGTAGCTCAAATTCAATGAGATAAAACAGACTGGGACAGGATGAATAAAAATGTCTTGGCAGTTAAGATTTCAGGTGTATGCTTATACCTCCTATAACAGTTACTTCCTTTACCATCTGCCTGGCCTTGAATGGTATTTCAACCCAGACTAATCCCTGCTTCAGAAAAATGATGTACTTTCCAAGAAAGTAGGAAAAAAATTCCAAGTAAATAAGATGTTTCCACTGGAATATGTGATCCTTTAGTTTCTGGAAATTGTATTCAGCTGGTCAGATATAGATGTACACATGGAACTTTTTGAACTAGTTGTCTAGACTTTTAAAACCAGTGGAAAAAGTACAGTCATGTTTAGTTCATGTATCCTCTCATCTCAGGGTAAACTGGAAGAATAGGTCAAAAAGTAGGGGAAGTTGTGGATGCCCCATCCCTAGAGGTGTTCAAGGCCAGATTGGATCAGGCTCTGAGTAACTTGGCCTAGTTGAAGATGTCCCTGTACATGGCAGGGGGATTGCAACTAGATGATTTTCAACATCTTCCAACACAAACCGTTCTATTATTCATTGATTCTGAGTACCTGGTTTCACCATTAAGACTATTAAAGAAAACTAGTTTTATCCGCAGATGTCTGAAGCTAGGTAAGATGAATCCTATTTAGTTGCCTACAGAAGACTGAATTATGTTTTCATGTTTTTATGATGCCATCAGAAAAATCTGCCTATTATTTCTTCTATCCACTACTTGCAGTAGCTGTATCACAGCTAACACCTAGAGGACTAGCTCTTCTATATTAGTCATCTGACATGCATGTGTTCATTGATAAAGATCCATTTATTGCTAATTCAAGGAATCTATTTGAACATATCTTCTTTAAACCAGGATAATGCTCAAAACATTGGAATGTGCCTCTCAGAGAATTTTATTAGTGGTTGGAAAAGTAATAAAATGTTCATTTAGGTAATAGAGGAGAAAAATCTTCTAGACAAATAAAAGTGAAAGAAAAAAAAAACAAAGCAAAAAAGCACTATGGGTTATAAATTTCATGTCAACTATTTGTAGTTTATCACAGAGATATGTCACGGAGAACAGTTCCAGGAGGACAGAATGGTACCTCAGAACCCAATACTCTGCCTGGTAGAATAGGTGGCATAGTGAATATGTTTAAATACTTTTTTTGTCATACAGAGCAAATCTGAATAGTGTCTTTCTAATTTGAAAACAAATTGAGTGTTTCATCTTCAGTGCCGTTGGCTGCCCTGACTGTATGTTAAAAATTTTGTCTTTGCCAAAAAAATCCATCTCTTTAGAAGTTCATGTACTGTTTTCTGCAAGGCTAGGATTTCAAACTATAACCAATTTCCAAAATAAGATCAATTAACTAGAAAATTCTCAATTACTTCTAGGAATAGAAAAGTCTTTCTTGAAAAAGGTAGAAAAGACACAGTAATTTTTTAATGTGGATAATACATGGAACAGGGAATGTGAATAATTTTCATTTCATCCTTTGTGTATTTCACCTTTCTCCATTATAAGTTTTTTGTCTTCAGTCATTAATATGACCCCTTTGAAACAGATTTGTTAAAACATAGGTTGTTCACATGCAGATTACAACTGCTCATCATATTTTCTAATTTTTAACCTAATCCAGTGTTCCAACATTCATAAATATCACTTACCTATTGAAAAAAAACAACCAAAATGAAATGAGGTTAACTGCAACATTAACACTATTTAAAATGCCTGTATTGCATTCAGCACTGTTCTGAATACTAAATTACTTCTAACTGTTCTATTACAGCCAGCTCACACAATTGATCTGGCAGCACATAATGGTAAGTGTAATCAGGCACTTAGAAACACCGACATCAGATGATGGTATCTTTTGTTTTGAAACTGCATTTGATCCAGAGAAAACTAGTTGTACTTGCAAACGTAGTGTGGTAATGCAAAAAATTATGAGTCTTAGATTGCACTTGGAAATTGGACGTCCTCTAAGAAAAGCTCAAAACTAAACACCTCACACCTTTTGCAGGAGGATTTTGGAGCCACTGAGAAAGGATTTCTCTTGCCTATTTTGACCTCTGTTTAATGGAAAATGCTTGATGCTCCAATGTGTTCGGCTTTTTTCATCCAGTTTTTTGACTGGGTTATTGTTTTTCCCAACTGCTTTCAATCCAAAGGCAAGATATTCTGTTCATCTAGTAAGCCACACATCAGGAAGACAGTAGAAATAAGTGCTATAATTATAAAGATAATTTTCCATGTAAAAGAATAGGGGAATAGAAACAACATGCATTTGAAGAATACCAACTAAGAGATATAGTTAGATCAAGGAAATATTAAAAATGCAACCAAATTAATTTTTAATTTTTGAGGCCTCATAAATCTGTCATATGCCTCTTATCCTTGTTCACGTCCCATTTCCACTTTTGTTTCCTTATGGTTGCATTTGACAATGCATTAAATATTCACATTTGTACTTCCTGTGCTTTACACGATTGATTGAAAAAGTAAATCTGTTTGAAAGAAGTATATATTAATTAATTTTTTTTAATTGCAAAGATATGTCTATGTCAGATTATATTCCTGTTTGCTTATCTTCAGTTCTTAGGCAATCTAAGGTAGAAATAAAGCTTGCTCAGAAATTTTATGTATTACAAAAGAGATTTTTGCTTAATTTTTGCAGAACATATTTTTGCAGAATGCTAAAGAATGCTATCTCCTAAATATATGATTATCATTCAGTGTGTACTTTACACATACATCTAATGTTTTATATACCCATATCCATGTAGTTAATTTTTTATGCATGAATTTGGACAAAAGGACCATGTCAGGCTAACAAAAGATTTAGAAAGCAAAAGAATCTAACTATGCATGACAAAATTTTGCTAGACTCTCTCTGTAACATAGCACTCAATATTTTTCTTCATGTTGTACTTTAAAAAATACTCCTACATAATTTGAAAAGGTAGAACACAGATCGCTTGCTTAAGTTTGGAGATAAGAAGTGTTAGATGGAACCACAATACTCATAGGCAGAACAGGTAAGAAAATCTTTAAATTTTTGTGTCTTTTTTGTTGTTTGCATTTTTTGTACAACAGTGCAAACACTCATGCACACAGAAATTAAATACCTTTATAAGATATACATAGATTTTGAATTTTCTGATTTTTCAAAGCCTGTATTTGAAATGAAATAAACTTTAATATAATATGAGATTCCTTCATGTGACTTTTCAAGATATTTTGGGGGGTTAATTTATTTTGTTTCTAAAGTACTTTTCAACATTTTTAAGGATCTATTTCAGTATTTCCTTCTTTCCCATCTTAATATTAAACAATTTTATAAAAATAAGTTGGTTCACAGGAAACTACTTACATCAGCAGCAAGAAGGAGTAGAGATGTCCTAAACAGTATAGTGTCACTGGGATGTCTTCATGATATAAGTAACTGGAAACAGCCTGTCTACTTTGTTCTTTCCTCCATGGATATATTGTGTCACAAGGCATGCTGTCTGCTCCTTTGCTTCCCATTCAGTATGTGTTGACTGCTGGGTCAGCTAGAGGTAGAACTAGGTCTTAGAAAGATATCTCAGCATACATTCAGCCTTATAAAGGCTGCAAAATATTATTGTTAGAGCATGCTGCAAAAATTCTCTTGAATGATTCAAAAAATAACTTGAAGCACCTCCTCCCTCTTCTTCTTATCTCACCTTGATGCCTGCAGAGCTGTTTCTCTCACATATTCTCACTCCTCTCTCACAGATTCTGCCTACTGGTTTTCTTAACCCTTTCTGAAATATGTTATCACAGATGCATCAAACAATTCTGAAAATGGGCTCAACTTCTACCAGCAGTGGATCTGTTTTGGAGATAGCTGAATCTGGCTCTGTCTGACATGGATGCATCTTCTGGTGCCTCCGCTACAGCACCCTGCTACCAAAACTTTGCCATGTGAATGCAATACAGTGCCTTAAATGAGTGCAAGATGACTCATATCTACATGAGTAAAGTGTGGACAAAAGTTAGTGGAGATATGTGCCACCTGACATATTTTTGGCAACCTCCATTCAGTATCAAATAATTATTCTTCAGTTATTTTTATAATTTACTTCTTGTAAATAAATTAGATAAGAAAGCTCAGCAAAATCCAAATAAATTCTCTGAAATTTTGTGTTACAATTAAAAACTTAGTTCATGGTGTGAAAGAAATATAAGTATTGTTCAAATTTTAAGAGCCTCCTCTCCATAGATTAATCATCTTACAGTAATTTATTAATAATAATCAGATACTCAAAAGAAGTGAATTTCAATAGGTGACTTCTTTTAAAAGATCTCTAAAAGCTCAATGTGCTTTAGTGTGAAGCTTCAGTCTCACAATTTCATGGATACCAAGACTGTAAATTAAATATTGCATTGAGTTCTGAAATCTCATCAGATTCACATGATAATAAAAATTTGTATTACACATCTTTAAGCTCAATTATGTTTTATTTATATTCTACTTCCTTAGTTTTATTATGCAGCACTTGAGTAATACAGTGAATTATCTAGGATGAAATATTTTTTTCTGTTTCCTTGACTTTTATACAAACATATTTCTGATATTTTCCTTTAGATTATCAGCTGCAAAAGAGGGTAAACTGTCACCAGGTAGCCTCAATTAATTTTGTGCACATTTTTTTCTTGGAATATTTCTTGCAGAGAGTACAATAGTCCTTTATATATGTATAGTAATCTATAGCTATCAGAAATATGTAGACCCACAGTTCAAGACATCAGTAACTAAAGAGGAAACAAATATGATCCATTTTCAGTCAAGTCTCATCTGTTTCTCAAATGGGAGAGTACTGGAAGACTGTCAGCATTAGAAAATGTTTTGTCCCCTTAAGATGCAGCATTGTAGTTTTGGGGGAACAGTCCTGGTACGTGTCCTTTTCCTCCATTGCAGGCTGTAAAACTAGGAAGACCATTTTGGTGACTCCTACTCTAAGATGCACTGACTTTTCACAGAAAATTCCACAGTAAGGAGAAAAGACATCAAGGTCCCATTTAAAGACATTTTGAGTCATCTTATAACATTTAACAGATTGTAGACCTATTTTATATCATAAATATGTTAGACCTGTAATATAACAATTGTTTTAGCTTTACTACAGTCAAACAGCATTTGATGTGTGCTGCACATATTACTTACAAGTTATTACATATAACTTGAAGTTAGTAGGTCTTTTTCTTTTTTTTTTTTTTTTTGGGAGAGCACTTGATGGAGGAAAAGAAAGGCAACACTGGTAATGCAGTTATTACTCAAGGAATTTATACTGTACTCTGAGTAAGCTTCAACATCACTCACAGAATTCTATTGGCAGATCAAAACTGAACCTGTCCATTGCCCTTGAAATCAAACAAATCATGGATCTTAGACTGCAATTTATTTTGAAATATGTCGCTTTGATTCTTTGCTAGTTGATATTCCTTTAACTATAAGAATTATAAGTAGCTCAGAAATTCTAAATCAGATATTACCTACTGTAAAATTGCATAGCAGCCTCAACAAAAAAAGGATCTGCTTATTTGTTTTCTAAACCTATTTGTTTTCTTAAACTATTGTACAGAGTGGATTTATAAAGATTAAGTTCTTTCAAAGTGGAGCTAATATTTTTAATTTGGACATACAGAGCTCAGATAGAGCTTAATTACAGGTACATAATCACTTGTAAAGCATCATTGAGTATTAATTAACAGATACTCTAGAAATATTTCAGTACATTTCCATGGCTATTTGATTCATTCTGTTTATTAACTTACAGTGTGTGCCAGATTTTTTAATCTTTTTCTTATGGAATCTTATTGGTAACATCTGATACAGATACACAGAATTGTGTAAATGGTTAAATTTTTAGGGTACATAAATGGTCGGGTGAAATCTACCACTTTTCCCATAGAGTGACCAAGGGGTCTGAAGAACTAAATCACATGATACTTCATCACTTTACTTTCAGAATTAGGCTGTCAACCTGATAGGTACTACAAATCTGCAACTCTGAATCTGGAAAAGTTCCCTAGTTCAGCTCACCAGATCTCAGGCATCCTACCAAAGCACCTGTTTCCAAGATGGCATTCATGAACTAAGAAAGGAGGTCATGAAAGTATACTCTGACATAAGCTTGTAGAGAAAAATTCATAGAGAGTTCACCTTAATTCACATAGAGTTACTAGAAAGAAATAAACTGTTCCAAAGTAATACTCAGAGGGCACAAAATTAGGTTCCTGCCATGAATCATCTTTGGGATAAACCCATTCTTTTCATTGACTAAAGGGATTATTTTGACTGATGCCTAAATTCTTAAGAACACAACAGTAGATTTTTGTTGCCTTCAGTTCCTGCTAAAATCAAGCAAACACACAGAAATCTCGAGACAATTTCAATCTTACATATTTTAAGATAATTTAGCTAGTCTTCTAAAATTACACATCCCTGTCCATTGTTATCTTTTAAAAATTAAGTACCTTAATTTTAGATGGCTAAAACTGCATATAGTAAATCCTTTCCTAACCACTAAAGTTCTAAAATTCTGCCTGTAAAAATTTTGGAAAGCTTGAAGTGTGAA
This sequence comes from Pipra filicauda, assembly GCF_003945595.2. Taxonomy (NCBI): domain Eukaryota; kingdom Metazoa; phylum Chordata; class Aves; order Passeriformes; family Pipridae; genus Pipra; species Pipra filicauda. Next base: position 2,058,930 of record NW_024104173.1, on the reverse strand, counting down.
ATCTAGGCTACCTGAGCCAAGTTCAGGCACAAAGCGAGGTCCAAGACTTTAAACATAAGGAATCAAATATGAATTCTAAACTTGGTTATTATTACACTACCATATTTAACATAATGTAAAAAAAAATATTTTCATAATATTTTATATATTTTAGGTTTTAAAAATTAATATGATTCAGCAGTTTCACATTATTTCTTTTTCTATACAAAGCCATTCAATTTCCATAGGAAAGTATCTCAGATTTCTTTTTCAACACGGAAAATTTTAATTTTTGTTATTTATCATACATAGCTCATATGCTTCATTTTCAGATATTGTGATAGCCTTGTAAGGACAATGACATCCTTATTTGTATCTGTACTTCTTTTTCTATATATGTATGTATGTATCTAGAAGCTAGATAACACAACCGGGCCCCATCCAACCTGCACTTGAACACTTCCAGGGATGGAGCATCCATAGTCAATCTGATCAACCTGTTTCAGTGCTTCACCACTCTCTGTGTAAAGAATTTCTTCCTAATATCTAATCTAAACCTTCCCTCTCTCAGTTTAAGACCCTTGCCCCTTGTCTTGCCAGTATCTTCCAGTATAAAAAGTCCCCCTCCTTCCTTTTTATATGCCTCCTTAAGGTACTGGAAAGCTGCAGCCTTCAGGCCTCCCCGACCCTTCTCTTCTCCATGGTGAACAACCCCAGCTGTCTCATCCTGTCCATCTCTACAGGGAACCTGTGCCAGTGTTTGGTCACCCTCACAGTAACAACAAAGAACTGTTTTCTTACACTGGGGTGGAGTCAATTCAATTTCCTGTATTTCAGTGTGTGGCCATTGCCTCTTATCCTGTCGCTGGGTACTGACCACTGAGAAAAGTCTGTCTCCATCATGTTCACTCCCTTGCATGAGGTGTTTAGAAACAGGGCTAAGGATTTCCCCTACTTATTTGAAGGGGGCTGTTAACGGATGACTGATTAGTCAAAACCTTTTACTTTTTAGTCTTCAATCATGGGGCATGAATGTAGTAATAAGTGTGTAATTTGCTTTATGAGAAAAGCATTAACGAGCAGATTTGGATAGAAGTTCTTATAACACTTAGAAGTTGTCTTATTACATCATTCTTTAAAGATATGCTTTGGAGTTTTCATGATGAAAACTGTCTTTGTACTTTTAGGATGCTAATGGATAATATGCTTCACCTCACATTCAAGTTCAGGTCTCAAAAATTTCAGGGGAAAAAAAACAAACCTAAAACAAAACAACACAAAAAGATACAAACTAAAACCCACTACAGGTCAAAGATCTAAACCAATGTATTATATGTAGTACTAACAATAAAAAAAAAAAGGAAAAGTAAACAGATGTGTAGTGGACATTATTAACTTACATTTACACTTTTCCCTTCTTTTTTTTTATCTGAATTGCACACTTTGAAAGTCTAAGCTGGATATCTCTGTGAAAGTTTCATGAGAAAGCAAAGCCGTATTTTGGTTCCGCATTTTCTTTTAATAAAAGAAGTATGAAGTGAAACATTAATATGAATTGTTGATAGATTTGACATATGCTGAATCCAAATTAATAGTTTTGCAGGCATTTTCACTTGTTACTATTTTATTAATTCTTTTTTGAGTAAGCAGCTATGAAAAGTGGATATATAATTTTTACATTTTTTTTATGTTTCTATTATTTATCTTTAAATGAAGCATTTTGTAATCAGTTTATGAGTGACAAGTGTCATTCTTGTCCTACTATGAAGTTTCTACAGAATTAGTACAGAGGAACATTTTGGTAAAATATTTTCTGTAACTTAAAAGTATCAAAATAATGTTAAATATGACATACATGTTTTGCCCAGTGCATTGCAAGATGTTTCATTTATATGGTACTAGATACTTAAGTAATTAAAAATTGTCATTTTTATGACTCAGTACTCAGGATTTAATGAAAAATTTTGGATTTCTATCCAGAGCTATGCCCTTCATCTGATGTGCAATGTTATCTTTACTGTAACAATTTCCTGAAATGTACAGCACGTAGTATGCTTCCGTAATATTTTTTCTTCTTTTCCCCCATTTCTCAAAGGTAAATAATTGCTAAGCAGCTGTCTAAGGTATGTGGTTATCTAAGCTACATGTGAGTATTCTAATGTAATAATAAAGTACTTATGGGCTGTTTTAATGCACACAACTGAAACTCTAGTTTTCCTGAGGAAGTAGTGACATCTTGCAGATGTCACATCAGAACAGATATAAAAAAAAATAATCACAAAATCCCCAAACAAAAAATACCTAAAATCCCCAAAATAACAACAACAAAAATAACCCAGAAACATAATGAAAAAGCACATGTAAGAGGTAATATAAATACTCTGTAGTATAATAGGATTCTCACAAACAAAAGAATGAAGAGCTTTTTTCTTCTCTGTTCACAGTGATTTTTCTGCACTTCATCTTTGATTATTGTTTTAACTTGTAGAAAAGAAATTTATTAGGTTTGTTTGTTTTTTGAAAGTGTCATTGTAATTAGGTTCTTTGTTGTTCTTTCCGGCATGGGTCACTCGGAAAGATATTCAACGCAACAGATATACGCTCATAGACATAGAGTTTTATCTCTCATTTAAAGTACTGAATTTCCTCAGTGTTTAGGACTGTTACAGGTGACATGTGTTTTGGTTTATTTTTTCCAAGAAGTAATCAAATGTTTATTGTAAATGTTTTTAAGCTGAGGGCTTTTGATCTCTTCAAGGTCTTTGATGATTATGAAAGAATTTGTCACCATGGAGTTCACAGTAACTCTCCAGCTGCATATCTGCAAATTCTGATAAACAGTCTTTGTTACACTCCTGTTCCTATTCCATGCTAATTTGTTTTGGTCAGTGTCCTAATAGTAGCTGCTGGTAATTTTAAATATCAAAAGCTAAGGTAACATATGACTCAAATGACTAATTACAAAAGAAATTGCTTATAACTAGAACAAATTAAGTTTAAAGGGTGTCCAGTTCACAGAAAAACTCATGCTTGTGTTTGTACTGATGCTTGTTCAAGAGAGGACTTCACTCCAACAGCACAAAATACATGAGCTATGTCTGCTTGTACTGTGGCACTGTTGGTTCCATTTTATAGCCATTGCAAGATGCCTTGATGAAGAAGTCATGCTGTCCTGATTTTTCAAGTATAACATTTTAATTTCTAAGCTGACCACCAACAGCTGTACTTTCTGCATGGATGGTTAGCACAGGAGGATACAAAACTGCTGGCAAATCCAATCCACCTTTGGAAAATACGAGATATCATAGGGCATGTTCAATATGAACCTTACTAGTTTTGCATCTACATTAACATAATCCATCTAAAAATGTTGTTACTAATGTTTAAATAACTAAAATTAATTATGCTGGCTCAAAGGTCATTTCTGCTCCTACCATTTGTAACTCAACTGTGTGGTATTATTTTAACTCTGGTTAGTAAGCCAGTACCTTGAGATTTCTGTCATTAGACAACATCCATAAACTGGATTACCTACTGTATCAATGTTATATGACATTCATTGAAGCACATGCTTATATAACACTTACAAAATTGCTGATAGTTTAGAAAGTATAACAGATGAACAGTATGAAAATTAAATCCTAGAGTTTGCTTTGTGAATTGTTCATTTTGGTTTGGTTTTGGTTGGGTTTGAGTTTGGTTGTTTTTTTCCCTATCTTTTACTTGTTTTTCATGTCTTTCCTTATTCACAGATAAATAGACATAAAAAATAGAATTTAGTATCTGGCAATGCCTGAATCAAAAGTTAAATTTTTGTGAGAGACCAAGCCTTCTCCTGTAATTATGCAATCATTACATAGTATTTTTATTTAATTTCTGAAATCTAAAATCCTAATTAAAAGTAATTCTCAGTTACCTGTAGCCACCTTTCTTCCTTAAAAGGCAGATTCAGATGTTATTCTGACATCATTCACGGTCAGAACTGTAACTAAGAATTAACTGGTTCTCTTCATGTATGACTTATAAGTAAATATATTTTTGTTGACTGTAAATCTTAGAAATTATGAGGCAAGATAAGGATTATCATACTGCCCGATGCTTTTCCTTTTTTTTTCTCTTTTCTGTCATCATTTTCAGTTACTCTTGCCTTGAAACAACAGGAGCTTCATCTACTGACCAGTCACTTATCCAGGTTCTACTTATCTACCTAAATAGTAGTTAAAAATTTGTATAAGTTGATTTATTTTTTTATTCTGAATATTACACTTTCGTGTTAATATTTACAAGATGGGAAGGATTTTGTCAGTAGAGGCTGAGGAGATAAAGTTCACAAAATTCCAAGAGTTTCTAAGTAGTAAGAGTCTTATAATAAGCAATAGCAATTACAAAACATTACATGAAATTCTAGAAGCTCAAAGAAAACTAAATTTTCTCATTTCTGATTTCTGTTTTGATATGTGTCTGAGTAACCTAAAAAAAACCCAAACAAAAAAACCTACCTATTTTTTAAACTCTGTGTTTGAATTCTTACGATTTCAACTACTGTATGCCAGATCTAGGTATATGTGGTATCTATATAAATCATATCCTATTAACAAATTCTCCTATAAGTAAAAGGAACAGTATTTTGTTAAAAGTTAAGTAAGGATTCAACAAGCTTTGGATTAGTTTTTAAAAATAGGAGGAAATTCAACATGCTTTGTTAATTTGAGGTATATTATATGTGCCACTGAGCCTATTATTCATCAACATCATATAAATGATATTCCTAGACATAGGAGTCATTATAATCAAGTACAGCAACCAGAAAAATATGCACATTATATCTTATTTATATATTCACATTTGGCTCATTTGTGCAGTTTATCAAAGACTCGCTTTGCCAACTTTTTATCTTAAGTGAACATTTAGCTACATAACATTTTTTATATAGCAGTAGAATATCATTTTAAAACCATGCTATTATCTCTGTCTTTATCCTTCAAAAAAAGAATGAGATAAAAAAGATTAGAATGTAATGGAATATTTAATGACAGATTAAAGTTGCAAAGAAGTTGAAATACATGGGACATGTTACAGTATATATATCTATTAAGACTATGAGAAAAATTAGACACATTTTTTACCCAAGAATCTGAGTGAATGCTCATAGTGAGTTTAGCATTGTTAAATACTTTATCACTGAAAGTGATAAAGTTTTCTTGGGTATAGGAATACGATTCAAGGGAAAATTATTGGATGGCCTGAAAGCAAGAATTCTGCTTCATGACAAGATATAAACAGGCCCAGAGTGTATCTTTTTCTGATATAAAACAACAATATTTCTCATGGGAAATTACACACAATGATCTACCTCTGAGGGGAAAATATTTTCCTGACAATTTTTTCTGACAATATTCTTTTTCTGGATTATCTCTCTCTGTCTCTCTTTCTGCTTAATCTGGAAAAAAGATTCTTGTCTTTTGGTCTTCATGGAACATCTCCCCATACTCAGTGAATGCTTTAAAATTCATACTCAAAAGATGTGCACCTCATCATCTGGATATCTCACCACCTATTAGACACCAGATCTGTAATTTTTGGGTCAGAACCACCTTGTGGGGTGTGTGTGAAGGAGGAAGGGGTGGGTTGAACCTCATTGGGGTGAAGTGGCATCATATACCTCATGGGCCCCTGGATCCCACATGGGAAGGCCTGGAGTAGCTGCCAGTCACAAACAGCACGGGAAAAGTATAACACACCACACCTCCTACAGTCCTTCACCCAGCTCAGATTGGCAGGGACAGTGAGGACACTGCCCCTCACCCTGGCCTGGAACCCCAGAATGGCCATTGGGTCAGAGAGCCCACCCAGGGGAGGTTGACCACAGGGACCAGAGGAGATAAAACCAAAGGCATGTGTTTGCCTCATGTCGTGGCCCTACCATTGGACACGTGAGAGCTGGTCTTCCACAAAGTTTCAGTAGTAGCTATATAATCTGTCTCATCCTCTTTCTCCTCTCTTCTTGCTCCCTCTGCTTCTCTTTTTTTATTCCTTTCTTGATGCTTTGAGTGGCTTGGAGCTGGAGGGATTGGATTTTAAGTGTTGTGGATGGATTGGATTTTAAGTTTTGTGAAGGGATTGGATTTTGACTTAAGTGTTGTGGATTAGTGTGTGCTGGGTCAGTATTGTGGTGGAACATTTTGTCTAGCTTGTGTGGTGCCCTTTTGAACTTTTACCAAATTCCCTTATTTTCTTCCCTTAATTATCAATAAAAATAACTCTTGGGAAAAACTCTGTAGCTTATTCTCTTGATGCTATCTCAAGGCATTAAAGAACCCTATATCTATATTTTAAAATAAAACTCCTGACTCAGCCCATGAGCCTGCACTAACCCACACCAAGTTGCTTCAAAAAATCTTATTCTATAAAGTTCCTTTCTGAAGTCTCTTAATGTAATCTACACCATACTAAGTGCGCCTACTCAGGCATAACTTCCTGATTCATCACATTTGGGATGTAGACTGTTTTTCTTTTCTCCTCAAAGCCTCTGAGGATGGAAATGAATAAGGTTTTCATGTGCTCTTTTTACATGATGGTAAGAAATTACTGTTTTGCACCCACATTGATTCTGGGTATAGTGCAGAAGTAGTCCTTGGTGTGTTAGACATAGTTTTCTCTCTTCCTTGATAGAGAGACCAATCTCAGAGTTTAAGTTTCTTAAGCAGTGTAATTATCTATCACATTTTCTTCGAGCTGTGACTAGGAAATCCATTGAGATCTAAAATAATGTTTCCACAATAGCAGAAACACAGCAATCATGTAAAAAGAAGTCTTTAAAGAATTTAGAAAACATTGTTTGAGAGGAGATTGTGATTTATTAGACAGCTATCTAAATATAAACCAGCACTGAAAGCATAATATAATTTCTGTTTTATTTTCTTTCTAAGTCTGTGATCAAGGGAAAGCTTATGTTTGAATGACAAGTAGGATTTTAATGTTAGTGTAAAGCAAAGATGCTATTCAAGAGGATTTTAATAAGCTTATCATCCAGGTATACCCTCCTATTTTATTTTGAATATCCACGACAATTAACACTTCTGAAAAAAAAGATGAAAAAAAAAGAGAGAGAAAAATTATCAGGTACGAACTCAGTTCCTATAAATACATTTACCTGGTTGCTAGATTTATTAGGGTTTTAAAATAATGTTAAGACTATTGAATTTCATGGTGGCTGTTAAAATTATATAATTTTAACAAATACAGTTTTGCTTCCTAATTATAAATCTCTAAATGTCCTTCTAACTAAAAGCAGTGGGAGAATGAGGGAGCTTAAATTGTATTGATCTATATGTTACTGTTAATTATGTTAAAATTAAAGAAAGACAGGGGGACCGATCATCTTTCTGAAGAGCATAGAGATAGATCACAGAAGACATAACTTCTGAATTTTTCTTAAAGCATGAAAAAGCTGGGACTTGAGTCTTTTTAACTTCAGTGCTTATCATATTCTTGTGATCAGAATGTACAAAAAATAGATGATGATAAAATCCTTAGTAATACATTCATTACTCCAGAGGTTATCCCTTCCTCTTACAATCCCCTCAAGCCCTGCTTCTGTCTGAATTTTAAACATGATGATCCTGTAGCCTAACCTAAGTCACACATTTGAAATTCAGTATATACTGAATAATTCATTGTATTGATGTGCACTGGTGTTTAAAATAAAATAGATAATGCTTAGGGTCATGAACCTCCTCTTCATAAATACATTGGGATTGCATAAATGTTAGTTGAGGGCTCTGATACACAGACAGAAGAGCAGTCAATTCTAATTCTAGAGCTGCTCAGACTTTTAGCCTGAGTCAAACTCTGGTGACACATTGCCTCGGGATCTTGGATGTGCTTGATCATTTACCTTGTAGGCTTGCATGGCAGGTTCAGTGGCATTTATTAATTATTCTGGTATTCTGAAAAAACTATAAGAAAAATAATGAGGAAGCCTTTAAAATATTAGGGAAATTGTGCTTTCATCTGCTCATGAAATATCATGGGAATGATAATATGCAAGTAAAAAGTTAAAACTGTAGAAGAAGCTTTGCCAATGCATTAAGTCCAATGGAAGCTGCACCAGTGGCATCATGTTGATGTTTACTAACAAAAAGTTTTGCTTGTGGTTATTTAGTACATATATCTTTTTGGCAGTCAGTGAAATTATGTCTTTACTAGACAAATCCTTCACGCTGAGTAAAGACATTTTGCATAAAAAGTGGGATGGGGCATATGTGTAAAGTAACATAAAATCTTCTTTTAAAGGTGGGGTTTTTTTCTGAGACCATCTGTAAAGAAAAGGTACGTGTTCCCTTAAGGTTGTCTGAGAGCTTGTCCAAATGGGATACTAAGGAACAGGGGGAGGCAAAAACCTTATAACAGAGACACTACCAAGAAACAAACTTGGTAGTTTGTTTCTTGGGAAAGAAACTGAGTCCTCAGCTCTTCCTCAGCAATTCATCTGTTCCCTCCTTAGGGATCACCCTATGTGTTTTTTTTCACTCTTCTCTTCCATAATACTGTACAGTAAAAGTTTCTCACCCAAGCCTACCCTACCCTAGCTCTTTACCTTGTTGTTTTTGTTTGTTCATTTGTTTTTCCTAATGAACCTTTTCAATCCACTGGTATTCACAAAGCAGCAACTGAGGAGTGTGTTATGATGAAGATTTACAACACTTTGCTCTTTTTGATGGATACTCAAGCAAAAATAATTTGTTTTGCTTGAGTTGTTGTCACGACAACTGTTGTCAACAGTTGTCACTACACCATGATGAGAGTATCTGAGTCTTCTAATCTTAATAGATTTTCTTTAATCCTTTTTGGTGTTATTTTTCCTTCTCTCACACATAATTTATTTTTTATTTAAGATTGAATTTCTGTTTTATTTCTGATGTAATGTAGTATTGAATTTTGAATATAATGTTGAAATTTTCATTTAGATAATCTTCTAAAATCTGATATATAACATAAACCATTATATTTATTATTACTATTCCCCCACTGTGCCTAAGTCACTAAGTCGGGAGAATTTCATAATCTCAGAAAATGAAGATTTCACTGTAAAATATTTCTACGCCACTTCTCTACATATATCTAGGTTTACTCTTCAATTAATAGTTTGTGACACAGCCTCTGCTCCAGATCAAAGATCTCAGTAAAAGTTTGTATATTTCTGATAAAAGCGTAACCTATGCTTGGGTTTTGTGGTCAAGCATTTTATTAACCCTCTCTAACCCTAAGTTACGTGGGAGCTAATAATAAATCATTATCTTCTATAAACACTGAATAGTTTTCAAGGATATCATCCCATTTTCAATACCAGTTTCCTGCTTTTTTATTATAAGTCCTTCCTTTATTATAAGTAACTTCTGTCCACTACATTACCAGTCCGCTTTCTTAAAAAATCACAGTAGATGAACTCTATATGTTTATCTATACATATATATATATAAACATTCTTGTTTAAGAGCATATCATCTATCTTTATATCATACTTACATTTTATCAATAACAACTTAAAATTTATTTCTAGATTATTCCTGGACATAGGACTTAGTAGTGATTTCTGTTCAACCCTGCCAAAAACACCCCCTTCAATCAAGATCTCACCAATAGCATTTGAGATGTTAATTATGCATCTAGAGCACATTTTGTTCATATTGTGCTATGCCAGTTTTGTGTGTGTGTACAGGTGTTTTTAATCAGAGGTTTTGCAGGAAGAAATCAAATACTCAGCAAACACCTTACATTTGTGAGCTGACTTTATACTCTCATAAAAAAGCAAATCAAACTTTTTTGACAAGACTTATTTTTTTATTACACAGTTTGACTGGCATTAAGTATATTACTCTTCTTTAATTCTTAGCCAAAAGATTCTGACTCAGTTTTGGTGTTATAATCTCCAGGGCCAGTGTCAGATTAACTAGTTTAGAGTTACATGATCTCACTACTTCTTTTGCATTGTGGTGCAGTATTAGTACTCTTCCATTAGAAGTATAGCTTGAATGAACTGAAAACTTCATGAAAGCATTTACCAGCATTACCGCTTACCTTTTGAACTCAAATTGTGCTTCATGAAATGTTTCATGCCTTGGAAGCCTTTAGCATAGGCTGACTTTCCCACTGATACTGCAGTGGGTCTCACAGAGGATCAAAGATAGCTATAATTTTCTGATGTACTGTGTTTCACTTCAAAAGGACAAACTATTTTTTAATAGATGACTATGTACTGTCAGGTTGTGCAAAACCCATTCTTGAATATCAGTGTGTCGTGTAATCATTATCTCTCAGCCTGACTGCAGAAAAGATGCTGAGTTTAGGTAATCTGATATTTTTTCTTATTCCTGAATGCATTCTGTGTTAGATAATTATTTAAAATGCAAAAACTAAATGTTTGCTGTGCTGGCAACACACAATACAGAATATATACAAAAAGTTTCTGCATAAATCTATGTTCTACTCTATTTTTAGCTAGCACTCTTCAGACATGTAAGAATTCCATATCTGTTTTAAGTGGTAGTCATTTTCCAAAGTAGAAGATTGTCATCTATTATGGAGATGATTTTCAAACAATTATTACAGGAACTGACAGAGAACAATGGCTGCACTGCAGCTGAAATAAATGGCCTTCCCTATCGGTGATTTTAGAATACTGGTTATAAAAAATAATTTTCCTGACATTTGCATGGAAAACTCAGATCTCACTCTGATGATAAATATATCTCATGGGTTCATCTTCTCAGGCAAGCCTTGGGGATACATTAAAATGAAACAATGGGATTTTTTTTTGACATTGTTTAATTTATTTCAGTTTTTTCTTCTAGAAGTCATGAAGTTTTTCAAACACAAGACTAATCAAGCATATAATTATGGGTCAATTTCAATGTAGAGTAGTGAAATCAATGCATATGTTTGATTTTTTCTTTCTTAGAGGCTAAAGGACACAAAAAAGAATAAGCACCAAGTGTCACATATGAGAAGGAAAGATTCTCAAGTTAGGTTTTAGTCTGCAAAACTTATTTAAGAATTCCACCAGTAATAAATTTGTTACGTTAAAAGCTGATCATTTTTTGATAGAATTAATTTCTTCTTTGATAAAGTTAGTCTAGTTCTAGGCCTACGTTTTCAGAAATTATTGATAATAAGATTTTTTTTCTGCATATTGTTTTGCAATTATATTTAACTAATTTGTTGCCTTTTATTCTAAATATCCCTTACTTAGTGAGTGGTATATAAGCCAGAAAAATAAACATAAAATGAACTGTTGTATAGTATGAACATATACAACTTAGCAACCCAATGACCACTGAAGTACAAAATTTATGGAACTAGAGTTGGACCACAACCATTGCTTGCCTTAACAGTTTATTCTTCAATCTTATCCTCTGTATGTGAGGATAAACTAAGGTTCCAGAAGGAAAAAAAAGAAAGAATTAAAAAGAAATAAGAAAAAAATGTATTTGAAAATGTATATTTTTATGGTAATAGTGAACGAAAATATAAAATGGGGGGATATATTAATTCTTTACATAGAAAAGAGAGAATTTTTTAAAGTTTTGTAGGCTACACATTTATGCTGCCTCAGTTTGTGCATACCTTAAAAGATGTATTTTGGGAGCATGCTGAGGGCTGGAAATCTGTAATTATGTCTTGGCATTTAATGTTTGAAGTTTGACTCCCAAAAAACTTAGTTCCTTAATTCATGAGTCATTTTAGACGTGGCTTAATAACACTCATACACAGAGAAGAACCAGAAACTGGTCCTGGTCGTACTTTATGTTATAAATTATATCCCTGTAGATCACTTAGGAATGTTTTTACCCATACGCAAATCTGTATACTTCATTTCATTCATTGTGCAACCTGCTCTAATATTTTTATTTTTGTGCGGATTTTATGTTAATTTAAGAAGAAAAAGAATTAAAAGCTTTTCTGAACAGTTAACTCAAATAGTTAGAAGTTTAGAATTAGAAGTTTATTTCAAAACAATATGTAGGTTTTATATATATAATTAGCATTACCATTAATGCAACACATTCACATAAGTTTTTCAAGTCATGCAGAAAGGAGTGTGATAGAATCTTACACACATCAATTATCAGCACTTGTGCAAAGCATCTGACACTGTCCCAGATGACATCCTTTTCTCTAAACTGAAGAGACATGGATTTGATGGATGCATCAGCTAGTAGATAAAAAAATTTAGCGGGACAGTCAAACTCAAAGAGTTGCTCGATGTCCAAGTGGAGTGGACCAATAGAGACCAGTGATGAGTGACATTCCTCAGGGGTCAGTACTGGGATCAGCACTGTTTAACATCTTTGTCAGTGACATGGAAAGTGGAGCTGAGTGCACCCTCAGCAAGTTTGTCGATGACACCAAACTGTGTGGTGCAATCAACACACTGGAGATAAGGGATGCCATCCAGAGGGACCTTGACAAGCTTGAGAGGTTGACCTGTGTGAACCTCACAAAGTTCAACATGACCAAGTGCAAGGTCCTACACCTGGGTCAGGGTGATCCCAAGTACAAATACAATCTGGGCAAAGAAAGAAAGCTCTGGGGAGAAGAACTTGGGAGTGTTGACGGACAAGAAGCTCAACAGGACCTGTCAGCACTTTCAGCCCAGAAAGCCAACTGGATCCTGGGCCAACAGGTTGAGGAATGTGATTCTACTCCTCTACTCCCCTCTAGTGAGATCCTACCCGAAGTACTGTGTCCTGCTCTGGAGGTCCCAACAAAAGAAAAATGGGGTTCTGCTGCAATGAGTCCAGAGGAGAGCTAAGAATATGACCAGAAGGCTGGGACACCTCTCCTATGAAGACAGGCAGAGAGAAATTGTTCAGGCTGGAGAAGAGAACATTGAGGAAACTTTAATAGCAGCCTTCCAATATCTAAAGGAGGACTACGGGAAAGCTGGAGAGGGACTTTTTACAAGGGCATGTAGTCATAAGACAAGGGGGAATAGCTTGAAACTGAAAGAGGGTAGGCTTAGATTGGATATTAGGAATAAATTCTCTACTATGAGGATGATGAGCCACTGCAACAGAGACAACTGTCCGGAGAAGTTGTGGATGCCCAGTTCCTGGGACTATTCATGGCCAGGTTCAATGGGGCTTTGAGTAACTTGTAACTTGGTATAGTAGAAGCTGTACCTGCCCACAGCAGGGGGGCTGGAACTAGATGATCTTTGAGATCCCTTCCAACCCAAGTGTAGTAGTTTAGTCTAGGCCTTCCTTGGTGATCAGTTTGTAAACAAGGAAGCACCCAGATTTAGTCGTTATTCCCTACAATTTTTATGTAAGCCAGGGTATAAGAAGAAAGGAGAGGCCTTCACCGCTCTTTCCTTCCAGTGGCTTTGGAGGTGTGGGTTTCCCTGCTGTTGAGTCTGTCATGTTGAGGAGCGAGGCCTGGTAAGGCCTTGCCGACCTTGAGAGACGGAGGTTGCTGGTGGTCATTCCAGCATGACTTTCTGTTGTCCCAAGGAGAGTAGTAAGATAGTCTTTTGCTAATTCTTTTAGTTGCTAGATCTTGGGCTATTGCTCATGTATATTTTATTTTGGTTTTGTTCCTTTTTTTCCCTTCTCCCTTCCCTTTCCCTTTTCCTTTTGAAATTGTACATATATTTCAATTGTATATAAATGTAATATAAATGTAAATATATTTATATATATTGCTTTAGGTGCCTCTCTCTCGTTTTGGTTCTCTTGGTTTTTTTCCTTTTCCCTTGGTTTGAGGGTGGGGGGAGCTCTTGTGATGAGCTTTGAAGAATCTATGATTTTCATCTATCATGCAGTAAACTCTATTTTAAATGTGGCTGGGTCTTTGGGTTTTCAGTTTTTTGGGAGTTTTGTTTTGTTTTGTTTTCTTTTGTTGTAAATTGGAAGACTGTATCTGGTGTAATTTTCATCTGATTTATTAAAAAAAAACACAGCTTCTCTATCTATCTGAAGCTTATATGATTTTCATGTACTAGAGTTGTATTTATAATAGCTTCATCTTCATTCACTTGGAACAGAAGGAAAAACATCTTTGATTATTGGATTTTTCTGTGTTGCAGACTGCAGGGCTAGAGACCTTGTTTCCCACTTTTTCTAAACAGTAAAGGAAAGTTTGCATAGAAGAGCTGCACAGAATCTGTTTGGTATATTTGAAATGGATGACTTTTTGAGTCTGACAGTTTCTGTGCAGTTCTCCTATGTAATTTTTTCTTAAACATTGTCAGAGCAGTAGGAACCAAGGTCTCCAAACTCACAGTATGTAAGGTACTAAAAGCAGAGAATCAAAAAGGCTTTTCCACTCTGTTCCTATTGAAAGAATAGTTAACTCTTCTAGCATGGCTGTAGCATATAAAAGCAGTAGATAGCACAATAAATTCTTCATTGATAGATGCTTGATGACAATGAAATTATGTAAAACTGTATCTCCTACTGTGCTATACATACACAAGGAATGTTTGTACATGAAGAGCAGAAAAAGTAAGGTTATAAAGTATGGCAAAATAAATACACAGCTTCTAAGAAGCTAAATGAACCAAAGTAATGTAAACTCTGAGCATTTGACAACTTGATCTCTCTATCACCCTGAGCAGCATAGATAGAGGGGAGGTTTAGGAAAAAAATGAAAATCTGTAAAGGAACATTATAGTATTTGTTCACACTATGAGTTGTCAACAATCATGCATAATTTAAGATTGCAGCCTCTAACAATATAACCATGCTTTTCTCTGCTCGAGGAGCTGGATCTTCTGTGTCCCTGATGAGATTATATTGCCCCTAGCAGCATCTTGTAAATAACCCATACTATCCCTCCACAGAGCCCAAATTTAGATTTCACAGATTACTGCCCTAAATTACAAGTGCTGGTCTGCCCTACTGTCATAGCAACATTATGTGATCCAAGTTTGTTAATTAAAGAAACATTGTGAAAATACAAATAGCATCAAAATCCCCTTTGGCATGTTGGCATATAATGTTAAAATTATTAAACACTATGTCAAAATGTTCTTAAAATGTAGCAATCCCTTTAGTCTTTTTTCTCTTCTTTCTGAGGAAAATCTAGTTTATGTAATGCCACTAATAAAGATGTCATTTTTGAGTGATCTTGTGACTGGAAACCAGTAGAAACTGAGAAATCAGTATTATGAAAAGGACAAACTTCAGTCTCACATATGGAAGTAGATTCATAATTACTGTATTTATTAAAAAATAATGTCACTATATCATCCTAGGTTGTAAAACCCAGGTCACATTGTGTTTATGTTAATCATGAAACCCAGTCTGATAATTATTTTATTGAAATCACGACAGCATTCAATACTGTAGAAGACACAGTGACCTGGAGTGTTGTGTGCCCCTTTTGTTTAGTAACTCAGCAAATACTCCAACTCATTCAGGCTGCAGGATGACACAGCTCATTCACTCAATGTGAAAATGAAAGTCTGACCCAATATCTCGTAGGTGGATGTTTAAGTTAGAAGCTTATAAAATTGATTATAGCTGAAGAGTCAGAAGATTGTTCTCTCTTATGCTGCCTTGTTGAAATACCTTCACTTTTCATGGGCCAGAGAACAAGACTATGACTGTATATTCCAGGAGCTAAAATATGTCTTCTCTTGTCCAGAAAAAGGACACAGGAATGCTATGTTGTTAAATAAGAGAGATAAGGACATATCTCTGGTTTTCAAGGATACATAACATAGATTATCTGATGTTCACATTTCTGTTCAGATGCTCCATTTTCTAACAGGTGTGTCTCAGTGGCCCAAAGAAGGTCAGAAAGCAAGCTAATGACTGTGCAGTGTCAGCAATCACGGCACTCAAGCTCACTTTCTCTCTCTTACTTAACAGCATAAATATACCCTCAGATTCCCTATAAGGCTCAAAAGCATTTTAAACCAATCTTTATTAAATATTCAGCAAAGTAAGTGTTTTCCATAAAACTGGGTGTTAAATCTCCTAAGATACATGGATATATTCTCCCTCTGGCAAATGTAATAATTCTTAACAAATATTTGATAAGAAGGTTTGGATGCAAGTCAGTCCAAGCATTCCTCTGAGATGCTGAATATTCAAGTCCCAGTCAACTACAGAAGAAGTAAGACCTTACCCTGGCTTTGCCACAACCACAGTTGAGTGCTCTGACTCTTAGAATATGCATATAATCTTTTTCTAGCTTACACCTGAGAAGTGGGTGATCAAAATGCCTCTGTCTCAGTAGAAACAACTATAGTTCCAAGTTTTGTTTATAACCCTGATTGAGAAAGACAGAACTGATGCTTCCTACTCTTCAACTTTTCCATTGGAGAGGTTGTGTGGACAATTACTTAGATAGAATATTTCTAAATTTTGCACTTAACAAGCCACTTCCACATCAAAATGTATTTCAGATATCCACAGTTTAATAGGTCTTTTCATTCAAGAACCACTGACTTGTTAAACATTGTTGTTTCAGGATCCTAGTGGTTAAATTCTCTGTCAGCTACACTCCCCCCAAACTATTAGCTATATTATTTTTTTCCCTATAGCAGAAGAAAAAATATTTAATAATATTTTTCAGTGTTCCAACAATGTTTTGATTTAATTTTTCTATTGGTTTCTCAAAAAAAATTTGAAATTCCTTTTGTACCAGACACCAAAATCAATTTTAGTTTTTCCACACCCCCTCCCCCTGCAGAATACACTGTTAATTACCAGGAAAACTAAACTACAGGACATTAATGTGGGAAATGACTACTGAACACTTTTGTGTTAATCAATTCAGAATAAGTAATGAATCCCTTAATCTCCAAAAGACTAATTTAACAACAAGGACATAGCCAAAAACATGCTGGTCTAGGGACCACTGACTTAGACTGATATACCTTGTTTTGCGTCAGTGAAATCTAGACCCTGTAATACCAGAGAGAAATCACAAGGCATTTGTACACCAGCAGAGTGCAAAGAGTTTCAAAAGACAAGGATTATTCTTCATTTAACACCACCCCTGGCTATGCCTGCATGCATATTTCAGCTAATGCAGCTTCTTTACAGCTCTTCTTCAGTTAATGTATTCTGATTGAACCAATCTACAACTAAGATAGTAAGAAGTGATTCTCCTATGATTAACTGAGTTCAGAATATCACAGTCAGTATAAAGTATACTCCATAGAAAGTTTTTCCTCACAATTTTATCGTGTTTAATGCTTTTCAGTGCTTTTTTTAATTCAAGTATTGGCAATTGAAATTGTCATGAATTTTCTTGGCAAAAAAATAGTGTTAAAAAGTTTGCACAAACAAATCAGGAGAACTTAATATTTTAAATGGATTAAAAAAATAAATTAATATTTTTAGAAGGTTATCTTTGCTTCTACCTAATGTTGGAGAACATATTATTGAATTCACTTTCATAATTAATTGTCCCTAGTAAATAATTTAATTCTTTTTCTACAATTTGATAGTAAAAAAATTGATTTAGCCATCTGTGTGCCCAGGTGGCTAAGAAGGCCAATGGAATCCTGGCCTATATCAAAAATAATGTGGTCAGCAGGACTAGGGAGAGAATTTTTCCTCTGTATTCGGCACTAGTGAGGCCACACCTTGAGTACTGTGTGCAGTTCTGGGCACCTTATTTTAGGGAGGATGTTGAGGTGCTGGAGTGAGTCCAGAGGAGGGCAGCAAAGCTGGTGAAGGTTCTGAAGCACAAATACTATGACGAGAAGCTTAAGGGAGCTGATGGAATTTAACCTGGAGAAGAGGAGGCTGAGGAGTGACCTCATCACTCTCTACAACTACCTGAAAGGAGGTTGTATCCCAGTGGGGTTTGGCCTCTTCTCCCAGGTAACTAGTGACAAGACAAGAGGACATAGTTATAACCTGTGCCAGAGGAGATTTAGGTTGGATATTAGGAATTTCTTCACAAAAAGGGTGATGAGATATTGGAATGGGCTGCCCCAGTGATTTCAGCCGTCTTTTCCAACCTAATTGATTGGACAAGAAATTGAAAATAATTTTGCCTCATTACATGGCAAGATACTAGAACTTAAACCCCCCCCAAACTGTGTTATCACTGAATACATTTTATAATTACCAGAGTTGTATCATCTTGTCCTTTATTTTTCTCCATTTAGCTTTCCAGTTCCAAAAAAACCCAGCATTTATATCAACATCCTTAGTGCCGGATCTACATATTTTTTTCTATTTTTACAGAACAGAAATATATACCTTCAGCATTGAGCTGTCATATTTGTGATGCTATGCAACTTCCATAAACAAATTCCATACCTTATGACATGATTCTCAGCAGCTGACGAGGGGAAGGTGTGCCTGGAGGCCATTGCTCAAGCATTGGCTGCGTACGGCTGGTTGGTGGTGAATTATTATTTTCATTTGCGTTACTTGTCTTTCTTGGGTTTTATTTCTTTCTCTTGGTATGGACAATTTTTATATTTCAAAGCTAGCTTTGAATCTCTGTCTCTGGAATTTTTATTTCTAGATGCAACAAATAGCTGAGATGAGCAAGCTGTTGGGCTTTGTAACATCCAATGAGTTTTTACTGGTCAGGCAGGTGTCAGTCAGGCTGGGATGGGTCAGGCCCTATTGCTCTTTGAAAGAGGATAATCTTCAGCATTGCTGAGTTTCCATGTTCTGATTTTCTGTTTTTCCCTTAAAATTTTTGATTTTTTTCATGTTAGTCTTTATCCTCTTCAGCTGCTTAAGTACCCACACTTCAACAGTGTCACCATAGCTTGCAATTTTACATTTTCTTATCTTGCATGGCTCTAGTCTAGGTACTTTCTCCCAGCTTAGCAGTTTTCCCAGATGTCTGAGCCAAGGTTATACTGTTGTGCTATATGAAAACAAGGTTGCAAACAGCTGAATCTCTGACAGGAGGCTTGCAATTTCATTTTCTTCAGAATAAATAATAAAGAAACCTTAACCCCTAACTTAATAAAACCCAATTAATCTGGGAGAAGGAAAGGATCTCCAGGGAGATTAAGTCATATGATAATTAAAAAGCTCAGAAAATGCTTCATTCCTGACTTCAAGCACTGAAGTAAATGACTTGCATTTATCTGAAAGAAACCCACCTGGTAATCACTTATGATGGAGATCTAAGACATTTTCAGGTGTCCATAAAAATTGAAAGATTCCACTGAGGCAATTCACTATTGAAAATAAAAAAACCCAAGTCAAAAAAAAAACAACACCAAAGCAAGCAAGAGCAACAAAACCACACACATATATGGAAAAAAGCTCCTCACCCTAAACATACCTGAAATAACTTTGTCTAGAGTTTATTTACCTAATGTACTTGAGAAATGAGAAAGGATAGGATAAAATAGATATAAACACTTAATTAATGAAGATAAAAGTTTTAAAATATGACTTTTAAAGTTCTTCTCTAACAGGTGTTCCTTTTCTCACATAATGAAAAGGGATCCCTTCAACAAACTTAAATACAGGAAATTACAAAAATAAGAAAGGAAATTATTTTTTTCACACAGGATGAAATTAATTTCATGTAACTTCCACTGTTGTAAAAGCTGATTTTCCCAAAAGAGGCCTTGGTGAAATTTTATTGGTCAGTCAGCAGAAGACAACAGAAAATTGTATTGCTGAGTTCTTTTTGCAAGGCAAAAAAAAAAAATGTATTGTAGGGTGAATTAAGGTAAAAGCTTATGGATAGACTGAAGAGTTTAGACAAGGAATCTGAATTATGTGAAACATTCTGACTCGTAAGAAAAAAATAGAAAAATTATGCAACTAATCTAAAAGGAAGCGTTTGAGGAGGAGTTCAGTGCTCCTGGCTATGCAAATAACTTCAGAACCATATGTATTTTCCAACTACAGTGAAGAACTGCAAACAGCCACAAACAGTAGACTATAAATTACTCACGACTACTAGACTAGTTATATGGACTACTCCTCAAATTTCCAATGGTTCATGTCCTAACTGGGTCATGAGTTTGCTTTCCTTCATGTTTACTGCTTGTCACCATTCCAAATTTCCCTTTTTCTGTGAGGGTCTGAAAGTTTTGGAACAGGCCTTAAATATCAGTTCTAGGGCTTGTTTAGAATTATATTTTAAAACACACTTTTTCTAGTAATAAAATAAGGATAAGACATTTATTCTCTTATATCAGACAAGTTTTTTTCAGTTTATACTTTATTCCATGGCACCCCTCAGGCACAGAACCTTCATTCATAATTTTTGATTTGCAGAATATAGGTTGGAGACAGTCAAATGTGGTCTATTTAAAATTACCCCATGGTCTTTATTAAGGTAATTTGACTTAGCTGAGAAATTATCCCCACATTATTAAAAAATCCAATAAAATAAATATAATTTACTCAACTGTGAGAAGATATTATTCCATTAGGAACTTGGATGTCTCAGACTGTGAAACAGAAGATCCTATTTAGCCCCTTGATTAGACAATATGATAATCTGATAATATTTCAATGTTACATAGTTGAGAAGTAACTAGTGACTCTAGATGAATCTATTAGTTGATTGTCTATTAGCCAAATGAGAAAAGTGTGACATTCAAATAAAATAGGAAAATTGAAAAATATTGAATATAAAATTTTAATAACTCCAACGATAAGTAGATTTTTGGGAGGGGGGTAGGGTGTTGATTCCTACTGCCCATCAATGGCCACTTCACTGACTCTGGGACTGTCAACCAGCATTTTTATTCTAAATAGTATTCAGAATATTAGTGTGACATTAGTGATTGGATCAGTAGCTCCTTCCCAAGAAATCTGAGTCAAGCTAGATCTCAGAAGAATCTAAATAGGCCTGAGAATGATATGAAAAGAAGAGCAAACTGGCAGCTTCATTAAACTGGCAGCTTACAGAGGTAAGAACTGGGGTCTCCAGAAAACCGACAACTACTACGATTAGATATCTGACTGAATCTCTCCTGAGTGTGACAAAAGGAAAATGCAAAACCTGCTGAGTAAGAAGTGAGTACCAAAAGACTGAAAAAGTTCTACTGCCTTGAAAACAGTAACCTTCATCTCTGCAATCTTTCCAACCTAATGCTGAAGTCTCAAGTTAGATTGTACCATTTCTACACAGTCTGTAGGTCTTAGTTAAATTGTACCTTAGTTTTGGCACCATCATGGATGTCACTTTCTCCAACTCTCTCATAATTTCCCCAGCTTCATTCTTGAACCCAGAAACCTTTTCACTTCAGTGATCTTAAGAGAAATTATTGCAATTAGAACAGCTCAGCTGCTGCCAATCATAGTACAGGTTACAGTGGACTTCTTCTTTATTTCAGTGTTTAAACAGTAGAGTGGAATGTGATTGGAATATTTGGGGCTGGAGGTGGGAGTAGAGGGGTTTGGTTGTGGATTTTGGAGTGTTTGTTTTTTGGCTTGTGTATGGGGGGGGTTGCCTTTTTTTTTTTTTCACTAGCTAATCACTTTAGAACAAGAAAGCATATTTGGAGTGAATCATCTAATTGTCTGTTGGTCTGGGTTTGGTTCTCATCATGGCACAGTCTTAACACCATGAACAGGGTTTCCTCTGTGTGAGATGAACTAGAAGCACACCAAATACGTTCCACATTGAAGTGGACATTGAGTCTACAGCAGGAGATGAGAGGTTGGTGGGAAGCTAATAGTGTACTTATTGTGATAAAGTGGATATAAAAGAGCTGCTTTTCACCTCACATAATCACTCCTATTGCTTTGCACAATGTGTTTATATAAATGAGTTGTAAGATATAAACACTCCTCAGCAGAGCAGAAGTCCATAATGCACTCAAAACATTTCTGATCTCCTGTGACATTGAGCACATTTACATTGCTGAGGGGAATGAGCTCAAACACAGGAACTCTGATTGTTCAAAAACTTTAGCTGCAAATTTACGTCCTACTTCTGGTTTTGATGAATACAAGTAGGGCCACAGAGACAGCTCTGCTGTGTAGGGAACCAGCCTTAGACAATGTGGTTGTGAGTCAATTGCTGCCAAATGGCCTCAGGGCAAAGACTCAATCCCTGGTCTTCTTTTATTTAGCAGAATAGAAAGAGTTATAGAGATTGTGAGTAGGAAGTGAGCTACATGTCTAGCCCAAAAATGACTCTGCTGCTCCCTTGTGCTGTTAAGTCTATTTGTAGACCTTTGTGCAGAAAATATACAATTTTTTTCTCACATTTGAATATTATTTATGAAGATGAGTTTATAGATCAGGGAGAAGCAAACAAGAGCAAGAAATGCTTTTATATGCAGCTCTTAAAAGGAGTGTCCACAAAGTTTCTTGCAGTTTTTTTCCTATTTACAAAACACATTCTATATTTCACAGAAAGAAAGGTGCAACTCACTTTCAATCCTTCCAATTCCATCCTCAAATCCTATATATAGTGGTATCTAGTAACCTCTTCTTCATGGAGCAGCATAGGGTAATCAGTTCTTTGGAAAGCACACACCCATTACTCCTCATTACAAGTAAACTTTTTATCATGTACACAGCCTTTTCTCATTATTTTTCTATTTAGAAGAAGCTTTTACTACTTGCACAGAAAAGTTTTCTCTCTGACCTGTTCTAACAAGCTAGAGGAGAGAGGGCTGGCACTCCTGTAAAACCCATGAGGCAGTGTCTGTTCCATGTTTGTAGAAAGAAGGGAGATGAGGTCAAGAAAACATTAGCTATAGACAAGCGCTAGCAGATGCATGTAGTCCTTGTTGGGTAGAGACACATGCTGTGACTGGATAAATATAAAATGAGATTTTAGCTGCAGAGCAACCTGCTGTTGGAGTACAACTGGAGATAGTCAGAAAATGCCCTGTTTTTACCAGAGAAAAGCTAAGCAGGTGATAAGGCTGTAGACCCACTGGTCCTACCTGAATGTCTTTGACTACGGCAGTGGTCATGAGACCAACTCTGATTCCTGTCCACGGGCATATAGTCTTTCAATGCTGAGGATGCTTCAAAGGAATTTCTCTAATATCCGTTTGTTTGGGTTTTTTTCTTGGAGATATTCTGGCACTACATGTGACTTGTTAAAGAGGGTGGTGGTTAACTCCTGATGCGGGTGCACCCCACTGCTAATGTTGACACCTCATGTCTTCGTGGAAAAGCTGCATGGGAACACATGAAGACAGTCTTCAAAGTAGAGCTATCTAATTGTACTGTTCAAATAGGATCTGTTCAAATATTGACCAATGGGCTATATTCTTGGTGAAAAAAACAAGAATATTGTAAGTCACTGAAAGCAAAAGAATTGCCTTTTCTACATGTTTAGTCTCACTATACACTAATTCTTTTACTTTTTTTTCTGCTAAGTATGGGCAAAAGAAGAGAAAGAACCATCTCCTTTTGTGAAAAACATCAGCAAAGAGAGGGTTATATGTGTCTGGAGGCATCACATGGTGAGGTGAGGAGAGAGAGAGAAGAGAAAAAAACCCCATAATCCCTGTGTCCTATTCCCTGTTTGAGCCAGTTCTCCTCTTCTCCTTGGAGAAAGAGCAAAAGCAAATGGAATAGGAGCTAATGCCTCACTTCTCTCAACAATACCTCACAACAAAACAGTAGTATCTGGAACAGTTTACAGGCAATAGTTACATAAATCAGCAATCTGAGGAAATTCACAACACAAATATATATCCACTCTCTTGTTACATCACTAATATTTCAATGTATTTTAAACAAAATTGGCATTAGATTTGATATTTAGACTTGCTGCAAATACATCTTCACACCCAAAAAATTCTATAAACATTAAAATACATACTTGACGAACAGAATATCATTCTTATTTATGGGAAATTAATAAACAACCACATGCAAGTTAAAAATATACATTCATCTTTGATAACATAGATTTTGATGTCATTTCTGTATGCCAGAATGCTAATTACTAGTAAAATTTGTTATTTTTACATGTCTCAGAAGGAAAATTAAAATATAAATCCTACCTTCAGGGAATAATCAAAGAGAAAAATAGAGCAATATGCGAGGGAAAATATGCAATAGGTTAATTTTATTATTTTTTTTAAATTAGCTCATGATATATACATCTTGTGTGATCAGTTTTCAGTTTTTAAGAAATTAAGTTATTTTGTATCCCAGTCATAAATACATGCTTGATTCAAGGTCTGAGGATCCATAGTTCTCTATGAGACTGTTCTTTTGTAATTCCAGCCTTTCCTGGCAATATAGGAAGTGTTCTGGTTTATTTTGGAAGTTAGATTTTTCTTTTAGAAAAGTAGTTCTTAGCAGGTTTAATACAGATGGAGTCAATTTGGTTTTTCTTGTAGAAAACAATAGAACACTTCTGGCACACTGAAATGTTTTGACCATCCAGAGGTAGTATTTGAATACTGCTTTAAGATTAAGTTAGGTAACAATTCACCATTAATTATAAAAGGTGACCTGAGAGACAAATCTGCATGTTTTATAAAAGCCTTTAGGGACTTGTTCATCAAAGTTCCAACTGTGGGAAATCAGCCTGCCTTAGCTACCTTCTACAATAATGCACATATTTAACACCTACGCACACATGGTTTATTGAGTTTTACTTTAAGAAACAATTTACATGTGTTATGTCTCAGGAATAGTATTGCTGTAATTGTACTTCAAAGCAACACCACAATTAACTGAACTGTTCAAGATAGCCAAGCTGGAATAACTGATGGTTATAAGTTGCAAAGTGAACTCCATAACAGAATTCATTAAAAAGAAATATTTCCACTCTATTGTTTCACTAGTCTCAAATAGCTCAATCTGTTCATATTGTAAAACTCAAGTACAGGAAAGGGGATGTTCTTTACTTAAAGTGAGATACCTAGTTTATTGGTCATTCACGATCTTAAGCATAGTTAAACTAATGATATAAACAATGAGGGTGCTCTATGAGCTTATAAAACATATAGAAATTGTCCCCTACACACTTTTATGGCCGACATGTTTCTTGACTCACGTAGCTGTCTGTACAGCAGCTTTACTTCAATATATTGGGATAAACCCAATATATTTCTTTAATTTTTGATCCCAATCACCTTCTTTATCAGTGTTATCTAACCCTCTCTCTAGGTGTAGGAGACACATTCCACTGTTGGTGAACATCACTACTCACATTGTAATTCTTTTTTCTTGATTGTACACACGCTGTGGGCTACACTGTAGTTTTGCTAAATGGTTCTGTGCTAAATGGTTCCCTTTCTTGGTATTTAAGAGGCTGGCACATCCCTGGTCTTGTCCTTGCATGCCGTATGGACGTAGTCATCATACATGTGCCACTAAGGCTTGAAAAACTTGTAATTAATAAGCAACATTAGATGCTAACATTTCTAGATTTTAAATTTCGATACTGTGAGATGTCCTTGCTCTCTGACTTCTTTATACCTGAAGAAGTATTTCTGGAGGGGCATATAACTGGAGGGGCAGCACTTTCAAACCTATAACATGAGTTGTTACCTTTTTCTCTGTTAGCGGACTCACATGAAAAGAGAATGGTAGAGAAAAATAAAACTAAATAAAATAAAATCAAATCTTTGAATGATGGTAGGAAGAAGGTGGCATTTGTAAAAACTTTCACATTATATAGTCTAAAGTTGTAAAAGAATGAAGATAAAGAACAAGGAAATGGGAAGGGAGAAAAAAAGACTAAAAAAAAAAAGACTAAAAAAAAAAGAAAAAAAAAAAAAAACAGAAGAAAAGATAGAATAAAAATAGTAGAAAAAAAACAATCCATAGCCAAACAATGCACTGTGTTCTCCCAGAGACAACAAAGAAGGTATTGCCTTCAGAAAAAAATATAAGGACACCTGCCTACAAAAACAGCATGAGCATGGAGAAAAAATGAACCAGCATACTTGGGAGGGGAGGGTATGGGAGGGGAGGGCAGGGCAGGGTGGGGAAGGGAAGGGAAGGTTTGGGAAGGGAAGGTTTGGTTTGGAAAGGTTTGGGAAGGGAATAAGGTCTTAAATCAATAATTCATATGCCATAACTGGAGTAGGGTCATGTTTATCAAATAAGCAGGAAACACCCTCTCCTTCAGGGGAAGTATATTATGATAATTGTCTAGAAACATGGTAGAATTGCCACCACACACCTATTAAATGCTTTATAAATCTCCTTACATTATAGATATGTCTTTTCTGGCTGCAGGAGGATCAGTCAAGAATTGGACTCTGGCATTACTATAATTGATAAGTAAAATGTAATATTAAGAGCTGTGAGATTAATTTCGGTACATTCAGTAAATATTCAATGCAATACAGAACTGTTATTGAATCACAGGACTGAATTTGTATTTATTTGTAAATAATTCTTGAAAAGTTGATGAAAGACACTACATTTACATTGCATCAGTGCACTACAATTTTAGGTAAAGAAAATAGTGTTTAAGTAGAAATTCCTGTCAATCCTTACAACAACATTATATAAAAATAAAACACTACAGTATAGTTTTTAGTGGCCCACTTTCAATTTAGTCAGAATATTCAATGATTTAGCAAATATTAGCATATAGAACCCCTTATACTAGTTTTTTCAAAGAGTAAAGCAGCATCCTCCCCAGAGAACAATCCTCCTTTGCTTCTCTGCCGTGCACTTTTATTGTTTATTATTATTAGTCTACTTCCTCAGACTTAATTACTAAATGTTATTCAAATAAATAACACAAGGAAAAGAAAAATGCTTGCAGATAGATGGGAATACTGGTGCTTTATTTTTCTCCTTTAATGGACTACTCCTTTCAACGATGTTTCTACCTCATTTTTCAGTGGTATGAAAAAATCTTATGTTAGTCAAACTATTCAAAGAAGAAAGCTGATGTTGTCTAAACTTGATTTTAATAGTCTTTTTGAGTACTGTTGGTATAAATGACTCACAGAAGGCTTCTACTTTGATTCACATTCATACGTAACTTTGGGAAACTTATTTTATTTGACTGTTTTGTTGATTAGATAACACACAAAAAGGTGTGAAAAAAATCTACATTTTTTAAAAACACACTCCAAACATATTATTAGAACATCAAACACAGGGTCTAACATCGTCCCAGTTTCCAACAAGGATGGGAAAAATGACTCCAGAAACTATAGGCCTGTCAGTCTCACTTCAGTGCCTGACAAAATTGTGGAGAAGATTATTCTGGCACACCTGAAAACACCTGAAGGACGACGCAGTCATTGTCACAGCCGGCACAGCTTCATAAGAGGAAAGTCCTGCTTGTCAAATCTAATTTCCTTTTACAACCACCTAGCTGATCAAGGGAAGGCAGTTGATGCATTCTTTTTTGGATTTCAGTAAAGTTTTTATACTGCCTCTTACAGAGTCCTTCTGGACAAAATATTCAGCATAGAGTTGGTGCAGCAATTGGCTCACAGGTTGAGCACAGAGGGTAATAGTGAATGGGGTAATATCAGACTGGCAACCTGTCACTGGTGGGGTTCCACAGGGCTCTATCTTAGGTCCTGTGCCCTTCAACATCTTCATAAATGACTTGGATGCAGGACTTGATTCATATTAAGTAAATTTACTGGTGAGACTAAATTGAGAGGAGCTGCTGACTCCCTCAAAGGCAGGGAGGCCCTGCAGAGAGACCTCGATAAATCAGAGCACTGGGCAATCACCAACCATATGAAGTTCAACAAGGGAAAGTGCTGGATCCCGCACCTGTGAAGGAGCAACACTCAATGTATGCATTGACTGGGGAATGAGAGACTGGAGAGCAGCACCACAGAAAGGGACCTGGGGGTCCTGGTCAAAGGCAAGTTGAATCTGAGTCAGTAGTGCCCTGGCAGCCAGGAGGGCCAACAATGTCCTGGGGGCACTAGGCAAAGCTTCACCAGCCTGTCAAGGGAGGGGATTGTCCCACTCTGCTCTGCACTGGTGCGGCCTCACCTGGAATATTGTGTGCAGTTTTGGGCACCACAATATAGGAAAGATATTAAGCTGTTAGAGAGTGCTCAAAGGAGGACAACGAAGATGGTGAAGGGCCTTGAGAAGAAGCCATAGAACAAGTAGTTGAGGTCACTTGTCTTGTTCGGTCTGGAGAAGAATCTGAGGGGACACCTCATAGCTGTCTACAACTTCCTCATGAAGGGAAATGGACGGTCAGCCACTGATCTCTTCTCTGTGGTGACCAGAAATAGAACTCAGGAGAATGGCATGAAGCTGTGTCAGGGAGGGTTTAGGATGGATATCAGGAAACTGCTCTTCATCTCAGAGGGTGGTTGGGCATTGGAACAAGCTCCCCATGGAAATGGTCACAGCACAAAGCCTTCCAGAGTCCAAGTGTTTGGCATATGGTGTGATTCTTAGGGTTCCAATTCCTGTTCAGGGCAAGGAGTTAGACTTCAATGATTCTTGAATATTAGACTTCAAAATATTCTATGATGGTATTATTCTGTGGTTTATACGTTTGTAATTTTTTCCCTGTAAAATTCTTTGGACTTTTACCTGAAATGCTTTAACAGAATGAAACTGCATTACAGTAAAGTATCTTTCTTCATCTTACCAAAAATTGTATAGTGTCACAGACACTTCCATAAGAACTCTTAGATTGAAGTCAATGGGCAGCATAGAATCATAGAACCATAGAATCATTTAGGCTGGAAATGATCCTTAAGATCATCAAGTCCAACCATTAACCTAGCACTGTCAAGTCGTCCACTAAACTGTGTCCCTAAGTGCAACATCTACACATCTTTCAAATACATCCAGGGTTGAGGACTCAAACACTTGCCTGGACTGCCTGTTCCAGTGCTTGATAACCCTTTCAGTGAGAAATTTTTTACAAAATCTAATCTAAACCTCCCCGGTACAACTTGAGACCATTTCCTCTCATCCTGTCGCTTGTCACTTGGGAAAAGAGTCTGACATTCACCATGCTACAACCTCCTTTCACATAGTTTAAGGGAGCAATCAAGTCTCCCCTGAGCATCCTTTTCCACAGGCTAAAATCCCAGCTCTCTCATCTGCTCCTCACAAGACTCATGCTCCAGACCCTTCATCAGCTTTGCTGCCCTTACCTGGACACGTTCCAGCACCTCAATGTCCTTGCTGTAGTGAGGAGTTCAACACTGTACACAGGATTCAAGGTGCAGCCTCACCAGTGCTGAGTACAGTGATACAATCACTGCCCTAGTCCAGCTGGCTACAATATTTTTCATACAAGCCAGGATGCCATTCTCCTTCTTGGCCACCTGGGCACACTGCTGACTCCTGTTCAGTGGCCGTCGACCAACACCCCTGGGTCCTTTTCCACCAGGCAGTTTTCCAGCCACTCTGCTGCCCGCCTGTAGTGCTACATGGGGTTGTTGTGACACAGGTGAAGGACCCAGAACTTGACCTTGTTGAACATCATACCATTGACTTTGGCACATTGATCCAGCCTGTCTAGATCCCTCTATAAAACCTTTCTACCCTCCAGATCAATGCATCCAGAAGATCAATATGTCCTCCCAAGGTGCACTCAATCCCCTTGTTCAGGTCAGTGATAAAATTATTAATCAAGATAGACCTTTGTACTGAGTGCTGGGGTACATCACTTGGGACTAGTGGCTGACTGGCTGTCAGTTGGATATAACTCCATTCACCATCACGTTCTGGGCCCAGCAAACCAGTGAAGAGTACACCAGTCCAAGCCATCCAAGCCATGAGCAGCCAGCTGGTCCAGAGAATGCTGAGAGAAATGGTGTCAGAGCCTCTACTCAAATCCAGGTAGACAACCTTTCCCTCATCCACTAGGCAGGACAAATTGTCATAGAAACAGATGAGGTTGTTCAGGTAGGACCTGCCTTTCCTAAACCCATGCTGACTGATCCTGATTGCCTGCTTATCCTGTACATGCCATGTGATGACACTCAAGAAGACCTACTCCATGACCTTCCAAAGCATCAAAGTCGCACTGACTGACCTGTAGTTTCCCAGATCCTAAAAACTTCTATGCATAGTAATTAATTTTGATTATAATGCTTGGCTATGTCTAGGCCGGAATTTCAGTGTTTCAGTGGTTTTTTAAGTGATAATATAATGCAAACTATAGTGCTGTTTTCTTGTTATTTGGGTGGTCTGGAATAATCATGTAAAAGTAGTTCTTATAAAAGTAGTACTTCCACAGGTTGGTTGGATTTGTAAGTATTGTCTCATTTTCTTAAATTTTTTAATTTTAAATTTTTTTGGTTATTGTTTTTGTTTATGTTTATGTTAATTATTTAACCGTAGAAGCTGGCTGAAAGATGAACTAATCTACAAAATACTGTATTTTGACAGCTGGTGTCATGCTTATATATTAATGTGATCTGAGAGATAGAGCTACTACAGGGTGTCTTTATGATTTTGACCCAGAGAAATAAAAAAAACTTTATCTGTTAGCTATAACTTAGCTGTAGAAGTACTTTTAAAGTGTATGATCGAAGGACATCAGCATACAGCCTGCTAGCATACATAACACAATTAGGTGCACATGTTCTAAGGTAAACAACATGAAATCTGGCATCAACTAGAAACAAAGGTGAGAAAAATAACCACAGCTCTGTCTGGGTGAATAGTATTGAACTGCAAGATGATTTAAGATACAATAAAATCCAAGATTCACACTTGAAAAAAAAAGCTGGACCACTTAGTTTCCTATGTATTCAATAGAAGTGTTTCTTCTGGCTTTTCTTACATCATAAAGAATTTCACAAACTCAGATGAATTTTCCCTTAGACATTATTTTATTTCTTTCTTCACTTGGAATGTTAGTCTCAGACTCATGCTGCTAACTTTTAAATATTTAGAATTAGGTAAGTTGAATCATACCTTTAAAGATTTGTTTCTCTACTGGAAAGAGAGGAACAAGTAATACCAACTACTGTATTAATTCACCATATATGGTTATTTAACATCCATGGATTTGAGGGCTGGATTAAATTAAGAATTTGGGGGTTTCTCTATGACAACCTAATTGAGGTAAACACCTCTGCAAAACAATTCAAATCTTAATTAATTAATCATCTCATTTCTCTGCTAAGTACAGAACGAGTCTGAAATTATTAGACTCTCAAATGTAGTGCATTGAAACAGAATAATTCTCTACTCTTCATACACACACACACACAGATATATAAGCTGTGTGTATATATATATATGCATATTCATATGCATGTGTGTATATATATGTGCTTGTATATGTATCTCTAAATTTTCTAATCTTTTCTAATCGTTTGGGAGATGACCAGTTCTGTGTCTCCCAACCAGATAGAAAGGGTCAGTAGAGGCAGATATACAGACTGGTTTCTGCTGCCCCATCATCCTGCAGACTGGACAATCTAGACTACATAACATAATGGTAGATAGTGACATACCATAACAAATAAAACCCTATCAATTCCAGATAAGGAACCTGAAGGCTTTTAATAACGTATTTCCATTTGGGGCCTAACAGGAAAAATATTTTTGACAGTTCATTTCTGCATACACTAACTACAAAAAAACCCTCATGTACCAGTGTTTTTTTTTAAAAAAAGAACACATTACTAAAGAAAAATGAAAGATTGTGAAGTTTTTCAAAGCTTTACTTATACTGATAATATATATAAAAGTCACATAAACCTTCATTGAAGTTTTGTGTTTTAAGAAAAATTGGTTCTGTGTACTATATTTGTTATATTTCATTTTAAGGAGAACTTGCATTAAACTTGCATTAAAGCAAGTTTAACTTATATGAACTTAAAAATAAATCAAAACACAGGAGATAAACCCCAAAACACTGAATTGTAGTTATGCAATCCATGTCTCCTCTTGCAGCCCTTTTCTCCTTCTGCTTTTACCAGCAGTTACTGTAATACCTAAAGCTTATTTAGAGAGCTATCTATATTTAAGTAGGGATATTACCTGCTCTTGCTAGTACAAGGCTGATTAATCAGTATATATTTTGTTTCAGTACACTCATGAAGCCTTTTTTCCACTAATGAATCCTACAGACACAGAATACAAATTAGGTAAAAGTTTTGCAATGAAATGTAAAAACTATTTAAACAGAGCAAAAATGCATACTGAATAAATAGCAGAAAACCAGGTCTGTCACTGAAACATTCAAGCCTCTTATATGGAGAATGAAAAGAACATGAAGATTTCTGTATGGTATTTAACACTTCTTCTGACTCTGAGAAAATTTTTCAGTGCTGTGTTTGGATAATTTTAGTGAGTTGAAAGACTCTGTCTTCACTGAAAGTGGTTTTCAAAGAAATTTTTAATTTGATTGAAACCAACAGGCTCATAAGTCTTCATCAGAACTCCTTACTGTTTATTTTCTTCTTGCAGTATATTTTGCCTTTTTTGGGGATTTTCTATAGCATTCAGATTCTTGCTTTGCTCTTTCTCTTTTTCTCATTATGGAAACGAAGAAGCTGCCTTAATCCTCAGCAAAGAACAAATCATGGGTGTGTATGACTTATTTATTTATTCCACCTAACTTTTGGCTTCCTATCTAACCAAATTAGAAAGACAAACTACAAACTTATTTCCTAAGAATCGTTTTCTGAAGTAATCTACCCCTATCCATTTATCAGACTGAAAAATTAGGTTCTTAGCTTAACCGTGCAATCTGTATGCTAAAAACTAGTGTGAAAAGTTACATGGTGTGAACACTTCTACCTCATAACTGATCTCTTTTTAGTAGTCCTTTTTCAAGGTAAAACATGAATTTAAAAGAAAGGAGGGGATTTCTGAGAGCTGGTCAACACCACTCACAGAGTGTTATGCTCTAGTCCTAAAGACCGAACTAAATTTATTTTTACAGTTCATTCTGGATCTCTATTTATTTACATGCTCATAATCTTTGACCCTGCTTTGTTTCCTCCAGATAAAAATCTCTCCATGAAAGGAATTTCTATGAGAGCAAACATATGGAGAAATATAATCACCTGATCTTCATATGAATTCAGATTTGCTTTTGTGAGTAATACGATTCCCTATGACTGTGATTTAATTTATTCTTTCTCCTCAGGAGATGTACTTGCCAAAGTCAGCTTTCCTACTGAAAGTATGTGAAAAAAATATTTTACTTAGCTAAAATACTTATAATATCTTAAAATAGCTTGTAGCACAGTGTCCAGCTGCTACATATTTAAATCAACCTTGAAATGACCTGAAATTATTTGTATTATAGAAAGTGAGAGTGGAAATACAACGGAAATGACAATGTAACTGAATAAGTTGCTACTTTCTTGTTATATATCTAGAGAGAAAAATGCTACTTTTTAAAATAGATCATGGCTTATCTTCTTTTGATGTGATGAGAAATCATGGCTATCCTAAATTTAGAGAATCACCAATCACATTCAGAAGCTCTAGCAAGGATGTTTCTTTAAAAGCTGAAAAACTACAAAATTATAACAAAGGATTTTTCTTTTTAGAAGGCTTTACTGTTGCTTGATGTAAAAAAAAAAAATCATATAATCAAGTGCTATAGTAAAATTATTATTCTTTTTGAATTAATACTATTAACAATTACTATGTTTATTAACACTTAGATTGTTTTGAATCTTAGAATAATTGCTAATCAATGGGATGTCTCTTGCAAGATTTCAAATTCACATCTAAAAATGCAAAAATGGTTTATTAGCATTCATGACATTATAACTCAAATTAATTGTATATTATTTTATCAGCCGTTACAGTGAGTTATGACAAGGTTAAAAGGGAGATGGTGAAATAAAATCTACCTGTAAGGTTCCTCCTCTTCTCTGGAATTTTGTAAATGAATAATACTGTTCTCTGGGATAAATTTTTGGTCTTCTGATGACCAAAATACCTTGGTTTTCCAGACATTTCAAGATTGATTAGATATATTTCTAAGAATTTCATGAATTGGTGGATAAGAAATTCAATTGTCTATTTTATAAGCCACATGGAGAGGAAGCATATGCTTAAAGATTTTTACATTTCTGTAAAAATAATTTCCTTTCTTCATGTCGATACTTAAATGAAAATATATATCCCTAGAGTATTCTTGGAATATATATTGGAAAAGTAAAAAATTATCAACATCCTAAAGAAAGGAAATCATGTTTAATGAAAGAATTACTGTTCTTAATGCAATACTAGTATATCATAATAAGAATTTTACTTTAAAGATAATGAGGAAAAATAGTAGGATTTTGTTCACCTTATTTCGCTTATATGATACCTTGCTTTGTGTCTCATTGAATATTTTTTCACATTACTGTGCAAATTTATAACTGCTTTCAGATGTACTGATATAAGAAAAGTTAAGTGAAATCCTGTTCTGCATTATTAATCAATAGCATTTCTTGAACTCAAATAGCAAAATATTTTTCTTCCTTTTATGCTGACAATTGCTGACAAAATAAAAGTAACTTGGCTTCTGTTGCTCATGTTCTTTTTTTTTTATTAAAAGTTTATGATTTTCCAGGGTCTCAGATAACAGCACCCAAAAACCTTTGTAAGGCAATGCTTAAGAAAATTTTTGAAGGATTAGACAAAATCAAAGGTAGATTCTGAGTATATGTTTTTACTATTTGTAGGTTACATGTAATATCAAAATTGAAAGAAAAATATTACATTGTAAACATTTTATTTGCTATGCCTTATAACTTTAAATTGTTCCTAAAAATATGTAAATTGGAACATCTATTGAAAATACTATTTTTCTCATAATATATATGCAGATTAAAAACATTTTATGAAATAATTTCTGGTTAGTTCCTAAACTTATAACTGTTGTCAATATTGAATTTTTTTAATTATCTATGAAAACTACTTAAATGACCTTTTGAAATTATTTTAATACTTATCTCTGTTCTTAGCTATCTGTGTTCACTTCTGTAAGGGTAAGAACAAAGTGATGTTTAATTTCAAAGCTAAACATCTCTGGAGCGTTTATGGGTTTTGAAGTTCTCTGCAGTTGGTTAAAAAAAAAAATCTCAGTATAATCCTGTAAGAATAATACTTAATAACTATAGTAAGAGTTACAACAAAGCAATTATATCCACATTTCCTAAATTGCATGTTTGGTAGTTCCCTCAGCATGCCTTCTATAACTGTTTTTCTCTTCAGGATGGACTTGATTTCTTTGTTTGCAAGGTGACATGATCAGGTTCTTAACAAGGAAACCCATTGTCTTCTTTGCAACCTCAACTGTTTTGAGCAGTTTGTGACTATTGCTTTACCACCTGGCAAAAAAAGGGAATGGATGGAATTTAGACAGTAACCTATCCATGTCCTATCTATGAGAGTTGGAAATTTAGCAAGGAACTTATTTTATTTGGAGAAATATATATAATACGTATATGTGTGTGTGTGTGTACATATATGTACATAAAGTGATACTTGTCTTAAAATTTCACATAAAATAAGGTTAACACATGCTTGTTATCTTTGTAATGTGTGTATCTGTAGCACATTATTGTTTACAAGTCCCAGCATTATTAAATATATTTTGTATAAAGTATGGAAAAAGATATGTTAAAGAAATTACTGCTTATACTAATGTTTTGGGGTTTTTTTTAATTATTATTTAAACCTATGTTCACAATCTCAAATGCATTTTAAGCTGTAACAAGTACCAATATGAAAATATTTTTGCATAGATTTAATGTACAAACATTAATTTCCTTCTTGGAAAATATGTTTTGTTTGGTCTATGTTGAAAATGAGTGTCACAGAATTGCAGAATAGTTAAGTATGGAAGGGACCTTGGGCATCATCTGGTCCAACCACCCTGCCCAAGGATGATCACCTATAGCCAGACTACACAACCTCTCAGCTCACTGTCTTGTCATCCAGCCATACATAAACATTTTTCTATATGAGGATCTTACGGGAGACAGTGTCAAAGGCATTGCCGAAGTCCAGGTAGAAAAGATCCACTGCTCTCCCTCATCTACCAGGACACTCCAATTCCTACCAAGAGGAAAATCTATGTCAGACTTAGACACTAGCAGAAGAGATCTAGGCGCTGTTGAACTTTATAGTCCAAAAGAGAATATGGAAAATGACACTTTACATAGTTTTTGAATAATAGGTAGAATACTCATAACAAAAATACATGATTTTTTTTCACGCTGCTTGGACATTTAGAACCAAAAGTTGAAATATTATGTCACACTTCTGAAGATATTTGTCTGTTATTTAATTTTCCTGTTGTGCTTTACTGAAATTGAACTATTTCCATATTGCTGTCAGGCTATGTAGGACAAAATGAGAATTTTTCTCCAAGAGTTTGTAAAGAATTGGATAATAGTTACAGGATATCATTATCTTCACTTTACTAATGAGGAAGTAGAGACATACTTCTTTTGCTGAAAATCACAAACTTGTCATTATCTTTTCCTAATGTTCATTTTTCTAGTTAGGGTAAAATGCCTCCCTCAAAAAATGCCTCCTCTATAGATACTAAAAGTTTATCTATAAGAGGAAAAGTACGCTTGCATTTGTATTCCTTTTCTGCATGAATAATAAGGTATTTGCAGATGCCTAAGCCTGTCTCTCAGCTGTGCAGGTAAATGCTTCCTTTTGTCTGTTCAGCTGCTGTACCTCATTTACTGGAAAAGTAGTTACATTTTAAGGACTTGTTTTGGGACAATTGACTGGTTTATTTCATAAGTAACCATATAAATATATACACATATATATATATGTATTATGTAAATATATTTTATCCAAAACAATTATGTGAATTTTACTGAAATTATTTTTATAATCTAACTGAAACAGTAGAACAGATGAGTTTCCAGTGCAGTTTAATCAAAAGTGCAGATATTACTGAAATTATTAAAATTATGCTGCAATAGTACGAACGCCCATTTAAATGTGGAATTGTGTAGGACTACTTAGATCATATCATATAATTCTCCTGTATAGGTTTTGTATAGTTCTTAATACTACATTTTAAAATAATTATTAAAATGAAATCACACGGCAGAATTAATTGTTGCAGGGAAATCACAGAATCCCTTGAAGATATCTGGTTTCAACCCCTCTGCCATGGGCAGGGAAGCAACCCACTAGATCAGGTTGCTCAGGGCCATACCAAGTCCTATATTTCATTTTACTTCAGCAATAATCTATGAAAAAATCTATGTAGCATCAGAGTCACTCAGTGCATATAGGCTAGCAAGTCTTAAATCTATAATGTACTAGAGGAAAGTGGAGAAATAGTGAATATAGTGACAGCGTGTGGCTGCACTCTGCTGGATTGCAGGTGTTTAATTTAGGTGGAAGCCAGACCACCCATCAGGATGGTGAGTTACTGTAATTCTTTGCTGTTTCCTAACATTCAGTGCAATTGTGTTGATATAGGTATCTCAGGGTGATGCCACCCAGTTGTTTAGATTCTGAACTATTCCTTCCCTGATATTCATCTGAGGTTAATTCATCTAGTCTTGGTTTTCTTTGAAATGGACAAAGCTTTAAGTAAAAAATGTTACTCAAATACAAAAGCAATCAATACCTAGCAAATATGAGAAAATATGAAATTTAATTTTTTTTGGTAGTTTCAGAGTAGAGAAATAGACACCTTTGAATGTTTACTTATATTTTCTCAGCCTTACCAGTATTAAAATAGAATCAAAGTATTGATACATAATAGAAATAAGAACTTTCTTTCATTTCATAAGAATATTAAATGGACAGGACTAATTTTTAGACAAGTTATAGTCGCAGAATAAGAGTTGGAAAAGTACAAATGTAAAGGTGAAAATACCCTTTATAAAATCCTAGTCACCTAAATATAATGAAAGGCAGAATAAGAACCAGACAGTAAGTAGCCCATACATAACAAAGTTTGAAACTATGTATATTGCTAGTATTGGTCTTTTATTCTTTACCCTTTAGGGAAAAGCAGCTATAATCTTGGAGAACGATAGAAACAAAGATGTTTAAATCAAGTAAATTAGATTAAAATTATGGATACTGGACATATTGAGAAAAATGTAGTCATAACTACTACAAATTTCAATTTGTACTTTTGCACTGAATGCTATTAAATAAAGAGATTAAATTCATCTGTCTTTAAAATATTCCAGTTTCATCTTCCTCCTATTTCTAGATTTAATTTTACTCTTCTGAGTGTAACTCTTAACATTTGCCCAACTCAGTTATCCCTTCCTGGAACAAGGAATTTCATGTGCAATCAAGTGCAGAATGTTGTATAATGTATGCAGGTATCTCTGCTCCAAGCTTTTTATTTCTCTTCCTAAGTATGAGGCAAATTCCATTCTTGCCTCTAAAGTAAGAAACTCTGACACTAAAAAACAAGGGAATAAATGGTCCAAATAAGAAGAGCTACATTCCCATTTCTCCAAGACCAAATGAAAAGATAACTGAAATAAAATGAAGTGAATTATTTTCATCTTTATCAGAAAAGATACATTGAGTGTGTTAAAATTATTTTTTAAACATCCTCTCTGTGGATTACTTTAGATTTTATTTTTCATCGGAGGACATCGGTGCTTTGAAGATGTGTGAAGCTGAGGTTCCGTGTATTTTTAGTAATTAAAAAATCAATGAAACCATACCAGAGGGTTGGGATTCTATGCTTGAATCCTGGCCAAATTCCAGTTTAAGCAATTGCACTCTAGATACTTCAACTGGAGTTGCTGCATGGTATTAAGCAGTTCAAGTGCTTCATCTTGGAATATTTCACTAGTGTATTAAATTATCATTGTTTGTTCTTAGTCTATGTATTTAGCTGACTGGTGTTCTCCTCAGAATCACAGAATCGGTTCTAGAATCTGTAGTGTCTTGGGAGACTTTAAGGAGAAATATGTAATGAAATCTCTTTTATTTCCAACATTCCATAAACTGTTCACAGTATTTATTGTTTAAAGACTTTAAGTGAACTTTAAAAAGCAAAAGAAGAATACTTAAGGATTTTTAATTCACAGTGAAGTCAATTAGCCTCCGCAGCTTGAAAATAACTCTTTGCTTAAAGAATTACCTTCTTATATATAAAATTTTTGAGAGTAAAATGGAAACGGATGTATCTGAAAACAACAACATAGCATTAGTCTAATTGAAATCTTGAAAGTTTAATGAAAAAGTTTTTAATAGTCCAATCCTACATATAGAAAAAAAAATCCATTACAAAAATTATCTTTTTAGGGAGGAAAAAAGATCTTCATATTAACAGTTATACTCTTTTGCATCTATGTTTTCTCTCTGTCATTACATTAAATCTTCTACTACTCCCCTGTGTCTTAAAGTCAGCATTTCCAGCTTTCTCCAAGAAGATGTTTGAGGGAACCTACAGTAAGCCATCAGCATCCAGAGTTCCTCACTCTGAGGGAGGAGGGTGGTGATGTTGGAGATAAGGTTTATACCTCCTTGGTCCTGAGCCTACTTTATCCAACCTTTATAATTTAACACAATCAATCTATCATATTTTTTTATTGGTCTGCCATTTCATGTTATGTCCTCCCCTCCCCTCCCCTCCCCTCCCCTTCCGTCCCCTCCCCTCCCCTCTCTTATCCTATCCTATCCTATCCTATCCTATCCTATCCTATCCTATCCTATCCTATCCTATCCTATTCTATCCTATCCTGTCCTGTCCTGTCCTGTCCTGTCCTGTCCTGTCCTGTCCTATCCTATCCTATCCTATCCATCATATCCTAATCATTAGAGGCATTAAGACAACTTTATGTTTCTTGTAAGCACTTCTTCCAGATCTTTCTGCTTATCCTAACATGTTTGATTTTGATCATGTCTGATCCCAATTATATTGAGACACAGACCCAATAATGGGTTAAATATATTAATCCTGTTTCTGACTTATGTATTAATATGAGGTATGAATATCTCTTTTCATATTGTACCAAAAGAGACATATTTTCTTACAATTTATTCTAGGGGGGTATTATTTTGTTTTTAAAGAGTATAATTGAGTGTTAGAAATAAGAAAAAAATCTTTCCTTACAGTTTTGTAACTATAAGATTCTTTCATTTTTGGTAAAAACGTGAGAAAGGAAAAATAAAAAAAAATCAGCTTTGCAGAAACAGCATGTGAGGTTGTTTATTTTATTTATTTGTTTAATTTTATTTCATTTGTTTGTTTCACCCAGTAGATCTGATTTTAAAGTTACTTTTGTTTAGTTGCTATTCCGGTAATATAGTTTCAGAGATTCAAAACTCTGTGGTATTTAAAGAAACTTATGTCTCCCTCAGCATCAGCTAATCAATAGATTAATCCTAATCAATAGATTAATAGGTGCCATAGAATGAAATATCATATGCAATCATCTGAAAAATCATTCTCTAGCCCCAAGAATGCACAGATCATTTTCAAAGTCTTAATAACATTTTCTCGGTATTATTTACAGTAGTTAAAAATAAGATTTACATAATTAGAAAATATGTAAAGACAAGGTGAAGTCTTATGTATATAAATGTTTGTGTAAGATTTTGCAGATTTAATAAAAAAACCACAGTATTTACTACGTTGTATTTTTGCATTTGGGGGAGGCAAAGGAAGTGGGATCTGTAGAAAAATGAACATACAATAATTCTAGACTTGTCTTTCTGATGCAAAAGCCAAAGTGGTTTTTGGTCACACAGTTAAAGTGGCATAATGAAGCACATGGAGCTACAAGTTTCTCTTTGCTTGGTTGTGACTTTTTTATTATCTTTTTTTTAAAGTTAAATTATACTTTAGGGATATGTAATATGATGTAACATTTTCATTCCTTTTTCTTGATGACCTATGGACAACTGAATTTGTCTCTACATTTAGAAGAGATGGTTTGGATTATTTCTATCACGAAAAGAAGAAAGAAAAGAAGTTCAGGAGTGATGAAGAGAAAGTTCTTATATTGGCATGCAGAATTCAGGCTAGAAAGCTTACTTATCAGTTTAATTGACCTCTTTTCTTTCCTAAATTTTACTACAATTGTAAGACAGCCACAAGTATTTAGTTGGGTTATATAGTCTTTTTCTCTCTCTTGGATTCTAAGGTATCTACAGCATAGGCAAATAGCTCTGTTTCTGAAAATAAAATGCAGTGACTTAAGTTTGAAGGTGAATCCCACATTTAATAGGAAGAGTCTCACATCTAGCATAAATAAAAGCTGAAGAAACAGCAGTGAATCATAAAGATTACTGGTGGAGAGACATAGTAAATTGCCTCATTCATACAAAAAATATGCTAATTCAATTTCTACCACACCATTCTTCATTGTTTTTCCCTATATAGATTTTGAATGCGTTTTCACCTGATTGTGGAGAGCTACATTTTAGCAGAAAGTGATGAGCAGTGAAAAGTTTTATATTTAGTAGAGGCTTCTAACACTGCTGTGCAATCAACATATAATGATATGAGGGAATTCACAGACTTTTAAACAAATTTGGAAGCCAATTTAGATAGGCATTAGGAAGTACTCTCTGCTAGTACCAGACCAGTGAAAAGTTTTATCTTTAGTAGAGGCTTCTAATACTGCTGTGCAATCAACATATAATGATATGAGGGAATTCACAGACTTTTAAACAAATTTGGAAGCCAATTTAGATAGGCATTAGGAAGTACTCTCTGCTGTACCTATACCATTATGCAGAGAAGAATATACATTTATTGGGTAGGTAAGAAACTAAGCAAAAGGAAGCCTGATTTTGTAGTCTAATACCAGAGAGACTGCCTTGGGAGGGAAAAGATCTTTTGTCTGTTATGTTCTTCCACTTTTCCTTATGAATTTTATTCAGTAACTTTTAAATGCAAATGCAAAGGAGTCCTTGAGGAGTAGGAGGATTTCCTTAACTGGGAATCTAGCATGTATGGTACTAAAGAGTTGTTAAAATACATGTACAACACCGAAAGGTGTCACAAAGGTTCCACTGAAGGTGGGCATAGACTAATCAGTTATGTTTTGTGTAGGCTAAACAATGAGAGCACAGGCAGGACCATATTAATGCAGAGCAGTTAAATGGAGGCAGAAAATCATGGCCCCTGTGAAATCTCAGAAGTGATGTGTTCTAATATTTTGGACTCATACAGATCTAGACTTGACCTCTCCAACCTACTTCTAAGCAATCAATAAAGCATCAAGATGCAGTAGAAACAAACAAACAAAGTGAAAATGGATGAAAGAAAAAGAAAGAGAGAAATAGAGAAAGAAAGAGACAGAGAGAGAAAAAGAGAGAAAGAAAGAAAACACATAAAACCTGAAAACAAAACAGAGAGAAAGTATATCTTTTAAATGTTCCCAAACCTGATATCACCTTCTTAAATGAGAATATAGGACTTAATTAATGGATGGAGTTAATATTAAACAAATAACGATAATATTTATTATTTTTAATAAAAAGGTGGAATTTACTTTATAACATTTTTCCTTCGTAATATAAAATCACCTTTCAGAATGAATTTTTATTCTAAGAAAGCATACATCCCACAGCTATAAAACTTCATTAACTATTGCAAATTACTCCTTGGTTCTGCTCACCCAATGAACTGTACTGTAGAAGTGTTGATTCAGTCCCAGGACTTCTTTTGGAGAAAACCTTTAGAGTGTTTTAGAACAAAATTCAGGTGTAATTCTGATGACAATTAAGTGCAATGACTGCTTTCAGCATTCTGTGTATCTCAAACACTTTGCAGCTTTTAACATTATCCCAGCAGTCTTTGAACACCATCACGTGCCCCTGTGCTACATTGTCTGGTAAGTGGCTATTTCACAGTATTTCAGACAGCCTCAACTGCAATGAAAGCAACCCCCAAAAATAATAGATAAGCCATCTGGGAAGGCCTACAGGGCCATTATATTTAATTCGCAGGAATACTTTATAAGTACTAGATATTGTGAGTGTGGCAGCCTGCTGTGAAGGTAGTGGCTACAAATATCTCTGCACAATTTGACCTGGGGGAGTAGAATCATTAACCATGTTTAGATGTGTAGATTTCACCGCACTTTCCATCCGTGTACTGCTGAGGAATATGTATGTGTGTGTGGTCCTGTCATTACCCGGGACTGCTTTTATGATTTGGTGCTGAGGTGGGGATCAGTGCTACGCTTTTGTACATTTAAGTCAGGTAATGCATGACCTGCTGCTAAAACTGCACCTCCAAAGACCTTCGGGTAGTTTGCACCAGGTCGTTTGCGCAAATGTTAGCACTGGGAATGAGAGTAGGCTATGGGACAATATAGACACAAAATAAATATATACAAGATGGCTGTGAATAAATTCGGATTACACAGAATTAATGTTGGTCAGACAAATGAGATTCTGGAAATCTCTCTGTGAGAAATAGAGGATAAAAAATATCCTCTGAGGAAAGTTCAAATAATTTTTTTCAACTTTAAAAGATCATATGCCCTGATTTTGTGCAGTAACAAAAGTCTTTACCAAATGAGTATAAGGTCCTTTGCAACTTATGTACAATAATACCTTGCATTTTTTTTTAAATATTTAACAAGAAAGAAAATGTACAGAGCTAGATGAGCTATAGAACAATTTACAACTCATTGATTGGAACAGTCTTGCACTCTGTCCTTCTGAGATTCAAAACACAGACAGAAGAGCTCAAAGTTAAAATAAAATTGCCTTATTCATATGAATAATTCTATATTCAGAAGTCCTCCTGAGGATTATTAGAAGAAAATAAGAACATCATTATGAGCCATGTTAAAATGGAGGTGATAGGT
Organism: Pipra filicauda; assembly: GCF_003945595.2. NCBI lineage: Eukaryota > Metazoa > Chordata > Aves > Passeriformes > Pipridae > Pipra > Pipra filicauda. The sequence goes on along the minus strand of NW_024104173.1, from coordinate 2,015,342 downwards.
GATGGATTAAACAGAGGAGAGAGGTCAGAAGTGAAAAGTGAGAACTCTGAGTCATTTACATTAAAATAGTTGGAACCATGAGGAATTTATGCAGAAATATCACATCAGAAAAGAAAAGTAGAGGGCCACAAATTGGAAGACAATCCAGTGAGAGAGATGTTATCTACCTTAAAGTATAAAAAATCTACCATTGTGAAACCGTGAGCCCAAACCTCTTAGCTATAGAGGCAGGTTTTCTTTTGCATCTTCTTTTATTTGCCTGTGTATACTATGTTACAGATTATTTTTCTTCAAGAAAATATTGTCCTATACACTGACATACAATTTTTTAGTCTTTGTCCAACTCATCCATGATGTGACAGATAAAAAGTATTGCCAACTTGTGTGCCTTACTTGCAGAAAGAGGTGCTAGAAATTAGAAGAGGGATGGACGGAGAGTAGTTCTTAGAACAGTGACCCTAGGTCTATTTGTTAGTTATGCAATGCCCATAGCATTAAGATCAGTTATCAAAAAAAGGAGAAAAACCTGTTGGATAATGAAAACGCTAGAAAAATGTTTTGAAAGGGATGAGATTTTTACATACTTGAAAAGCACTGTACACAAGACAGTGTTTAAGTACAAGATTCACTGCAAGTGGATTCAATAGGAGTGTTTGTAGAGTATTGGATCCGTAAAGCATATCCTCCATGACACAATTATAAATATTAAGGGAAATGCATTTAGATAGGTAGGAATGTCAGCATTCAAATCACTATAAAATTAGATGGAGTACAAAAGAAAGGAAACCACACAAACAAGCATAACAAGCATAACATGGAAATTCCCTATGGATAAAAGTAAATATAAGAGACAGCGAAATTTCAAAAAGGTTCTGATCCAACAAAACTTAGGAAAAGATTCATCATAGCTAGAGTTTTAATACTCAACAGAAGCTGATATTTTCAGTGTGTATAAAATATATTTGTACCAACTAAAAAAAAATATTATTCCCATATAAATAGCCTAAAATGCAGTAGTGGCACAACGTACTTAAAAAAAGAAAAGGTGGAACTTATATCAAAATGAGTGTAAAATGTATTGAGCTTGTGTGTCAAGATTTTGAGCATGGAGAGGGTGGTGGTGGTGGTGTCTGTGTGTGGTACAGAGGTGGTTTCTGTGAGAAATTGGCAGAAGCTTCCCTGTGTCCAATAGAGCCAATGCCAGCTGGCTGCAAGGCAGATCCACTGCTGGCCAAGGCCGAGCCCACCAGTGACAGTAGCATCACATCTGGGAAAACAGATTTAAGAAAGGAGGGGAAAAAACATACAACAGCAATTACGAACAGAGACAACAGTGAGAATATGTAAAGCAACAGACCTGCAGACACCCAGGTCAGTGAAGAAGGAGGGGTAGCAGGTGCTCCAGACAGCAGAGATTCCCTTGCAGCCCGTGGTGAAGACCATGGTGAGGCAGGCTGTGCCCCTTCAGCCCATGGAAGTCCAGGGTGGACCAGACATCCACTTGAAGCCTAGAAAGGACCCTGATGGAGCAAACTAATGCCTAAAGGTGGCTCTGACCCCGTGGAGGGTTTTTGCTGGAGTAGGCTTCTAGTAAGACTTATGGACCCATGGAAGACACTGTGCTGAAGCAGGTTTGCTGGCAGGACCTGTAATCCTATAGGGGTCCCATGCTGGAGCAGTCTGCTCCTGAAGAACTGCACCCCATGGAAAGGGATCCACTCTGGAGGAGTTCATGAAGAACTATAGTCAATGGGAAGGACTCACATTGGAAAAGTTCATGGAGGACTGTCTCCCATGAGAGAGGCCCCATTCTGGAGCAGAGAAAGAGTGTGAAGAGTCCTCCCCCTGAGGAGGAAGGAACGGTAGAGACAATGTGTGACGAAGTAACCACAGCCCCCATTCAAGTCCTTCTAGCCACTGCAGGGGAGAAGGTAGGGAAAATAGAGAGAGATATTAAGTCTGGGAAGAAGGAGGGAATGGAGAGAAGGTGTTTTAAGGTCTGCTTTTATTTCTCATTATCCTACTTTGATAATAAGTTAATTTCCCCAAGCTGAGGCTGGTTTGACCATGACAGTAATCTCTGAATGATCTCTTCCTGTCCTTATCTTGACCCATGAGAATTCTGTTATATTTCCTCTCCCTTGTCTGGTTGAAGACAAGTGATAGAATGGCTTTGGTGGGCACCTGGAATCAATTCAGGGTCAGCTGATCTCATAAGCACAAACCTTTATGTGCAGCTGTATATTTCTTCTTGTCTAGTATGTGCATTCCAAAGGGAAAGTTGTTTCCACGATCTTTCGTTAGGCTGCCACCATTTTTCATATCATACTTAGGCATTCACTTTTACCCTCAGCTAGAATGATTTTGGTTTTCTCTTGTTCTCCATCAAATATATATGTGACTTTCCTCGGTCACGTAAAAGCTCAGTAAGTTGTGCACATCTCCTGAGGGGACAAAGTCAGGTTTTCAAAGCCCTCATGAAAAGCAAACACATGTTGGAGTCCCTTCACAGACAAGTCTTCATTAGTACTGTCCGATCTTAAAAACACCCCAAACAGTCTCTGAGCTCCTCAGCAGAATCACAAACCTCCTGTCTCTTCACAGATCTCTCATTGACTTTGTCTTTCATACACATTATTTCTCAGTACTTTGATCCCCTGTCCTGAGTTCACAAATTCCCATATATATCAGACCATGTTCTCATCAGTTTTATTCCAGACAAGTGAGGTTTGCCTTTGGTATGGCTTACAGAAAGCATTGAAAGAATAAATATTTGTCTCAGTTTAAAGAGACTGGAGTGTTTTGCTAAGGAAAATGAGTTATGAGGTAGACCAAACTCTTCTCTCCCAGCAATTGTAAATCCGAAATTAAGAGACTTCAATCAAGGAAATATGGAAAAAGAAACAAATAACAACTCTTTCCTTCATTTTCCCAGAAAACAATGTAAGGGTTGGTAACATTTTATTTAATCCTTGAACTTTTACAAGCTTCTGTCCTGAGATTTCCTACTGTTCTATCGCATTGACAGCACTTTTTACAGCTTAGCTCCCACCTACATAGGCATTGACACTCTGGAAGTGCAGTTCACAGACTTGTCTCCAATGACCAAGAGAGACACTAGACCTATCTTTGTACAGTCAGTAAAAAGTAGTGGCTATGTATGCTGAAATTCTATGATTTTCTAAAAACATGGTTTTGGATTCATTTGGACAAGCTATCTTATAGGATGCATGAGCATACTCTGGTTAAGATTCAGCAGCAGATGTATCAGTCTCTTTTCTTTGTCTTGTAATATTTTGCCCAATTTATTCCTCAGCATGTATTTTCATACAGATATTAATACTCTGCCACAACTGTCTGCCAAATATCCTGCTGATGTTTCTAACAAAAAAAGCATCTGACCACAGGAAACAACACCCCATCAATAATTTTTACAAGCTCCCTTTCATTTCACTAAATAAGAGTCAACCATTAATTCAATTCGAATCCTATACTGATAAAAGGCAATTATAAAAGAGACTATTATTCATAAGTAGAAAACAAAAATTCCCAAGTATGAAAACTCTTTGTTTTCTACAATGTCAGATAACTCTCAGTACTAAAGACAGTTTGACAGTCTTCATTTTATCCAGCTATTAATATCCACTCAGCAGATATTAATTATAGTGGAGAAAATCTAGTCTGATTGCTGCAACCTGTGAATGGATTTAATGTTTTATTGTTTCAAAAGTGGGGTGAAACTTTAATCTTGGCTTTTGAATTGTAGTATAAGTTTAATATATCACATTCAAGTAGAAAGCCAAAGCTCCCCTAGTTGTAAAGGATTAGTAAGGTTGTTCAGTCATCTGACCTGTGTAGGTTCAGCACAGTACTCCAAACACAGAAAGACTTCTGTTTTGCTTTCTCTTTCTAGTCTCTACTCAAGCATTGTAATGCTATTTATATTGAGAGAAATATATTAACATCTCTACAAATTGTTCAAAGACAGGAGTATTACATAGCTCTAGACCTGACTGTGGGCTGCAAGAAAAAGGGGAAGCCCTTTTCACTTTTTAGCCTTCTTGTAGCTGCTTGATCCTTCTATCTTCCTTGCATCAGAATATGCCATGAAAAATTATTTCTATCAGAAGAAATACTCAAACATTTGTTTCAGTGAAGGGCTCCAAGACACAGACAGCTTTCTGCATTCTGTAAGACAAAAACTTTTATTCTGAAAAACACTTCTGTTTTCCAGTTCAATGTAATGCATACTTTTGAAAACCAATTAAAACATAATAATAACATATTCAAAAATTCTCTAGTCTATTAAACGGTTGATTGTACCCACAGTCTTTTAAGAATGTATTTAGGAATTTACAAAGTAAGTTAACACCAGTATTAGCATGAAATTAATGGTCATTTCTCCTAATGAATATCTCTTTAATGTACATTACTGTTTTCATTAATCTCTTAAATTTGTTGTAATAAATCTGTTTGCAACTCATTATTGTAGTTTAAAGTCTCTACCTGGGTATTTACAATAGATTTACCAAACAAAATTTATTATTTTATTTTCTAATTTGTTCTTTTTTTATTGTTGTTATTTTGGCTACTCTACAAAGAATGAAACAACTTTGTTTTCTGTTTAAAATCTTAAAACAACACTACTCGAAATGACTCAAATTGAGCATACAGAAACTATGGAAATGGAAATAAATGGGGGTAAAAAAGTAGGGTCACCTTCTAGTGCTGTTAGTTAGCTTAGACTACACACTTTGTCAAAGCTGCTTACATTTCTTGTCCCTATTACATTTATTTTCCCCTTTGCTACTTTTCATCTGTGCATTTGAAAACCTTTGTTGTTATAAGCTCACTGTTTTTCCAGCAGATAACCGACATTAATAGCAACATCATACCATATTGTGCATCACAATTTTTGAAATAAGGGATATCAAAAGGAATTGCCAGCGGCCCTTTACATATCTCAACTTTATAGAGTATTTTGATTAGAAATAAACCACTTCTGACCAGTGCTAATCTGATCAGAACAAAAAAAAACACAAAACCACTACGTTTTCAAGCTGTGTAATTGTTTAATGGATGACAACAATATTTTATTATCTTGATAGTGAAACTTGGAAGCTAAACACTGTACAAACATTTCATAGTTTTTAAATTTTACTTTAGAGTTTCACTTTTGTTTTCATTTTTATTGTCAGTGTTACAAGCCTTGAAAACTTTTGGGACATTTATCAAGTCCAATTCTAGTTTGTTGCTTGTGAAGTGAGGCAAGGTTATTGAAATTTGAGAGATTCAGCTAAGAAATTGATTCTATCTAGAAGAACATTCCTTTCAACTAGAATCTAACAGTCTGTGATGATTTCCCACTCCCCTGTTCTGAGTTAGTATAATACTGGTTGTGTCACTCCTATAGGCTCCACTAAGAGTCATCTGTACATGACACATTAGTTACTGTTTCATTCCTTCTTAGTAGTGTGGTCCTTAGGAAGCTACTTAAGGAGTTCATCACTTCAAAGCATGGATACCTGGTGTTTTTAACTAATTTTTTCCTTTTTCTTTTTTTTTTTTCTGAGACAGTAAAACAATATATATGCAGTGTCTCTGCAATCACTTGACAGAGAGCCGTGTTCATTCATTATGATCCTAGTTAATAAAGCTTATATCAGAGCTGTCCTAAATTGTACTTGCATTATTTAACATTTGGAACTGACATTGTCTTCTAAAGAACATATTCACTGGTACGGTTTAAATTACTCAGTTTGAAAATCAAATTATTTCAGCAATTTCTCATTTCCTCTCCTTCCAAAGAGATTCTTTTATTCACATAAATGAATTATACTTTTCTATACTGAAAGGCATAATTCTCATAGAGAATACAATATTCTATTCTTAAGTAAATTTGTTGGAATCTAAAACATGATCGATAATTTGTGGGGGTTTATTGTGTTCGCACACCTTCAGTTTTATTTCTTTGTCTCATATTTATTCAGCCTTTAAATTCTAATAAGTTTCCTCCTATGAAAGAGATAAAGAGCCAGAACAAAAAAATAAAGTATCATTTCAAAAGCTACCTGTGATATTTTTAGGCAAAGCAAAGCATTTGAAGTTTTAATAGCATAATGATCTTTAGTAGACACCAGTAATATAGTTTGTAAGCTGGAGTGACAAGATAGAATTTGGAAGACATCTTGTCTATGATAGTTTCATGTAGGTAAAATAATTTACAGCCTTTGAGATTATTTTCTTAATTTGAAACAGGTTGATAGAGTCACTTGGATTACTACACAATATTTACACTGAAAGCATGGCTATTACAGCACTTAATATTCTATTTATCAAATTCTAGTCACCTTTTAATAAGAAGTTCCATGAAAACAGGATTGGTTATATGGAGAAAGCAAGGCTGGGGTTGCTGACAAAAATAAAACATAGTATACGGATTACTGCCTGTCAATGATGCCACTTGTACCTAATTCACATTGTTATTTCTTTTAGACGCGTTTACAAAGATTTTTCTCTGCTTTCTTTTTTAAAACAGACTTATTTTATTTAGACTAGGTATCCTGGAAGAAAAACAAATTGTAGATATGGTTCTAGTGCCTGCTACTGCTGCAGTTGTTACTGCTGCCATTACTGCTACAGTTTTGGCTTTTAGCCACCAAAATTTCTTGAAGGTTGCGTTGAAGTTGCCATGGGCACCATAAGATGATATATCAATGAATCACTAAATGGTCTTCTGGTCATGTTCAGATATTCTGCAAAGGAAAGGTGAGGTCAGACTTTAACAAGGGCTTTGTAAAAATGCAAGACGTTCTTCCAAACTGTCAGACACAACACGACCTTACTAACAAAAGTTTCCACCTCGTATTATCTTAAAAAGTCACTGCTAGAAAACTACTAACTAGAAGAGAATACATGAGAAAAAATGAGTGCAGACACAAAAATCAGAAAATAAAGGTCGGGAGAGAGAAGCATTAATGTTACTAATATCACTGCAAACCATCTTGGCACCATAACCGATATGATGATAATTTTATTTATGTGGTCACAGATTTCACTTATCTTACTTGGTGCTACTTATAATCTCAAATCTTATACTCAGTATACTATTCTTCCTCTCTTCTGTTTGCTCAGCTATGTCTGTTTCTGCTTCAAATGTCTCAAAAGGTAAGGCTTCAAGTAACTTATTTTACTGGAAAATGCTCTACAAGGTCAAATGGAAGGGCTGGAAAAGATATTCACTTATTAACAAGATATCTTCTGACATAGCTGATATATGAACATTGCTCAGGCAGTTAATTGTTAAAGGGATTAAAATTCCTTGAGTTCCACATACTATAATCAGTATAGGTTGCAGATTTCAACCTTGTTGAATGTTCCATCTGCAAGACTAAACTGGTACCTGTTATTTATCATAGAGAGATTATTTTTTTGTTAATGATAAGGAAATGCATTTGTAAAGACTTTGAGACGTTATTATCTCAAAGTTCAATTTCAGCCTCTAAGTTGATACAGTATCCCCAGGGTAGCAAGAAGAATCAACATATTTTTGCAAACAAAAGTGAAGAAAGATGCTGATAAATAAAGACGAATACAGTATTTTTCTAAAATAACAATGCATTAAAATTACTTTTGCAAAATAACTTATTTCAGAATTTTGATTCATTCCTTGGATCATCAGCATTTGTTAAAATTAGACTTAAATATTTTAATTTCCATATATCTAATTACAACATATTCACTGTCTTGCTCTGCTGATGTTATTATTCTGAAATACTTTAGTTTCCTGTTTTACATTTAACTATTCCAATAACTGTGTTGGGTTAGTGTAAGGTCTGTTCAAAGTGCATGATAAATCTACTTTTTTTTATTTATAGACTATGATTACCTCTTGCAAAACTGTGCAAAAAGATATTGGAAAATAGAGCCATCTCTATGACCTATTAATTGCAAGGCTCCGGGAAGTTCAGAGCACTCTCACTCCTTCCTACTCATTACCACTTAGGCAGCCAAAATCCCATGTGCCACGTGCACAAGTCAACGATGAACTCAAATGTGATTCACTTAGGTACTTTCAAATAACTTTCTGCACATTCAATCACCATTTTTATAAAAGTCTTAAATGCTTATAAAAATTCAGGAACAACAAATAAATAAATCAACATTTAAGCAGAAAAGTAAGATGAAATAAAAAGAGATGCATAAAATATTATGTAAAACTTAACTGTTTGAATTAATATTACCTAAAAGTATCATGAATAAAGACATTAAGCTATTTTTTTGAATGCTTAGAGTGTATGAAACCCTAAGTAGGACCTTCTATCTTTTACTTTACAGTGCAATTTGAAATGCTTTGTATGTAACCTAAATATTTTAAGGAAGAAAAAAGCGAAAATTTCTTCTAAAAAAATTTCAATTCACCCAATTTTGGACTGTGATATACAACTAAACAAAGCAATCTTTTACAAACAGATAAACAGTGCAAAGAATTACTATTTATTCATGTATTATTAAAGACTCCAAGGACTGAATATCAGTGACCTTAATTATCCTACTTCAAGGACAGTTAGGCAGGATTCTAGTTCTAGTATGTTAATTAAATAATTATAATAATTATAATTTCTTGAGAATGTTTCTGTCTTTGTTGTTGAAATACAGAAAAAGAAGCAGCACAACATTGTGCAAAACAACTCTAAAAAAATTTGAAGTCAAGGAAGACTAGAACAAGTCAACAGTATTAGAGAAGAAGGTATCATCCATTAAAAAAAATAAAAGCAGAAATTCTGTGATGACCATTTCTGATCTAGCCTACTATACTTTTGTTTTAGAAAGGTACGTATTTTTTGAGGACAGGTGGTTTAAGACAGAAACTGAGAAATATGTCAGCAGAAACCAAACTGTGGTGAATGTTTTTAAAAAGTTTTAAATAATACACTTCCAGGAAACAAAGACACAGTGCAGACTGACTCTTTAGAGATTTAGGCAACCCATGATGCATTGCAGGTCCTCTCATACTACTTGCTGAACAAATAAAGGTAGTTAATGAACTTGTCAACACCTACTATGTATACATAATTAAGTCCTGTGAACAAGGTGTTACCAAATTAAGTAGTTATATTTAGCTGGGTGTCTTAAATTAATATTTTAATTATCCTGGAATATGACTCTCCCAGAAAATTGTTGTGTTTTGTAAATATAAACAGCAATGCTTTCAACACAGAAGCCATGGATTAGCATTCTATCACTTGCAATACTCATTATTTCAGTAATATGCTTTGCAAATAGGCCTCAGATGTGTAACCCATTTTTCTGCTCCAAAATATTCATATTTTGGGATCTTCCCTTTTATTTAACACCATAATAAAAAGGTAAAGCCACAAGCCATTTCTAAGACTGGGCAGAATCCAAGCATATTTTCTTAAACTTTACATTTGAATCTGTGTTTTTCACTTCATATTTGGATCAAGTACTGACTCATTTGATCAAGTCACTACTGGAAGTCTGTAGCAGAGCCAGGATGCAAATTTACCAATAACCACTAATTTTCCCAATTCCAGCCTGATCACAAGTATGTTTCTTTCTTTGCTTATTTACTTATTACCTTATAACTTTCTCCATGTCTGATTCATAGTAGAATGTCAGAGGGAGGCATTAACTCTGTTTTTATAAAAGTCATATCTACTTCTGCTTCTGTCAGCTCTGATACGATTGCAATATGTGGGGATTACAGCTACACTACAATCTAAGGCAATCAGCAATGTTTCTTTCTTATACTCTCAGTCCTCTGCTCTGGCTGCAGTTGTGCAGGGATTTTTTCCTCTTCTTAAATCTTTTTTTCCCAGAGGCACTAACACTGTTGCTGATGGGCTTGGCTGTGGCCAGCAGTGGGTCTGTCTTGGAGCCAACTGGCATTGGCTCCGTTGGACATGGGGGAAGCGTCTGGCAGCTTTTCGTAAAAGCTGCCCCTGCAACAAGCATCATCTCCACCTCTTACCTTGCTGCCATAACTTTGCCACATAAACCTAATAAAAAGAAATTTTAAAAGACCTCCTTCTACAGCAAGGAGGAAACTAGGGAAGGTATCTCACAGTGCCCAGAAAGTAGTAGATGCCTTCATGTAGAGAACAGAATCCCACTCCCAATATCTCATTTTAGGGTAGGCTCAACTAAGTTTCATGCAGTCTATTGTCACTCTACTGATCCTGATGGATGCTTGGACACTAAGCGTGGACTCGCCTACAGTGTCTTAAATCTGGACTATATATAACCACCGAAGGCATCACATGTAGATCTATTTCAAATACCTTCAAATGTATTTGAAATGTATTTCAAATAGGCAACCTTTTAAAGAAGAGTTTCTGCATCCTCCTGTCCTTCGACTTCTTTCCCTTGTAAGAACTCACCAGAATGCTTCCCAAGGGTAGAACTGAGCTGCCAATATAGAGGGTTTTTAATTTTTTTGTTTTTGGTGACCTTCAGTGTTTCACCTGACCATATTAGGATTAGATGAAAAGTCCTGAGTTTGTCAGAAAGTCAGTGTTGTATTTGTCCAACTTACATGAATATCCTTGATATCTTAAGAGACCTCAAACGACACTAGATGTCTACATGTGGACTGTTGAATCCTGCCCTTACTTTCAGTCTTACCTCTCTACTTCATTACTCTGGTATGATAAGATTCTTGTGTAGCTTACATTGCTTTTATATATGTGCATGGCCCTAAATCCACATCATAGTTTCATAAACATTTCTAAATATTCACACTGGAAACTTAGGGCTGCATGCTTTTTCTTACATTTTCTTATAATTCTAATAATACGGTTTTTCAATACTAAACATATATTTTAACATTTTGAAACTATTACCAGTTGTCTAGTACATGAATTATTAACTAGTCTTTATTACAATATTTACTGTTATCTAATTAGAGGTAGTTTTACCCTCAAGAGCATATCCCCCCGTGACAAAAAGCCATAGAAAAATAAAGAGCTTTTTTATTTATGGACAAAATGCTGTGTATTGTCTAGATGAATTATTCTTTCTAACAAACTTTTTTCTTGCTTCTTAGTAAGCAATGGGATATACTGGGCAAATAATGATGAGTAAGGAAAAGATCTCAAGAAAACAATGAACTGATCTTGCTTAATTTAAAGAAGCAACTAGTCAAATGACATATGAAAAACACACACTAAATAATGTTATTGAGAAAGCTAGTTAGAAATGTTTAATTTCATTCCATAAAGGTAAAGGAAGAAAGGATAATTCATATTAATGGAAATGAAAGCTGCTAAAAGCAAGTAAAATTCATAATTTTTTGGGTAGAATTTATTACTCTAATTATAATCAATATCTTGTCAGGATTAAAAGAATTTTACTCACTCATGGCTAGGCTTCGCGAACGAAGATTTGGGAAGGCTCTATCCACATTTGCTGCAGGCACGCTGGTGGCTTATGAGGCCAATACGTGACAGACAAATCCGATTGCAAAAGGCACAGCAGAAAGACTCCTTAGATGGTGTATTCTGCAATACACGGTTCTTTCTGCGTTGCCTTTTTTCCTCGAGGGTGATCCTGCGTGTGTTCTCAAAGGAGACAGCTGCGTTATAGATGGTGTGTCTCCAGGCCTCCCGATTGGAGGCCAGAGTAGACCAGTTGTGCTGATCAATATGGCCAAGGCTGAGATGTTGTTTCAGGGAGTCCTTGTATCTTTTCTTCGGGGCTCCTCTCATGCGGCAGCCAGTGGCAAGTTCACCGTAATTTTACAGGGACTACAGAAATATTACAATAAAATTTTTATAAAGAAAAAAGCTTCAAGTTAATTTCAAAAACCCTTTTACAAATGAGATATTAGTGCCAAACATGGAAAGAGTGCCATGTGAACTATAGGTACCCTTACAAAGTGATAGGGAATAACAATGCTCCCTCACACTCCTTTCAACTGAGAAAGTAGATTTTTATATTGCCTTGAATATGCCAGGCTGAAATCTGTAAGTAGTGCAGCAGCCGTCATGAAATGTTATCAACTTCCTAGTAAAACATTTCAACCTTAAAGTAAGGAGAATCAGGGGTGAATTGAATCTCAGGAGGCTGACTTTTTTTTATTTTACTTGCTCTATACTTTGTCTAGGGTAAAAAAATCAATCTCTTATTATTATTATCCCTAGTAATGTTTAGGAGAATGCATTTTACTCCATACTGTGATGCATTGTCATAAATTTTCAGAGGACAGTCGCAGCTGCTCGAGATATAACAAAACCGCTTATATTGTAATGCAAGGAGAAAGCTAACTTTTGCCTCTCAAAATATCAGAAGGAAAAAAAAATCCTTCAAATTTTTTTTTTAAAAATGACAGAATTATCTGAAGTATAACTTAAAACACTATTATGAACTAACACCATTGTGAAATTAAATTTTTAATGATTTGTCACTTTCATGGGCCTGAACTTGTTATTAATACATGCTTGTAGCATTTCTTCCACGACAAAATTTCTCTGCTTCTTGGGGTTTCTGATTTAATAACAGAAATAAATATTTCTAATTATAATAATGTGGTTTATTTTTAAATTTTGTACTTCATATATTCCAGAAATCCTTTTCTGATCCTCTTTTTAGGTAACCAGCCATTGTTAGATGTTTTCATCCTCCTGTAAGTTGATTTCTCATCCCATTAACAACAAATGTTTTGCCCTAAAATGGGTCATGCTAAGACCACAATTATATGGTTTTGATGTTTAGTTATTATTGGTATTATTATTTTTTATAATCTGCAAAATAATAATAAATTAAAGATAAATTTAATACTTCCATTTGAATCTCTTTCAATTGTGTTTCTCAGTGAAAAACCCAAGTGTTTTTAAACATTTCATATTAAGACTAAGAAAAATGTCATGTTAGGAGTTGCTATGAGAAACTGTGATAAAAGAAACATATGGTACTTTTGCAACTCAGAATGCCCCTTTGACTGCCCTGGCTAAAACTAGTAAATGTATAACAAAAATAAAGCTTAAGAGAAAGTGTAGTTAACTTACTGATGTACCATTTTTAACAGAGTTTTTCAAAACTCTATGACATATTATAAAACTAAATAGGCAGAGAACACTAACTTGATCAGAGACAACAACTGACAGCTGCATAAAACATTAGGAATTTTATTCCTAAGGTGATTTGGTTTTTGGGTTTTGGTGGGTTTTTTTTGAGATACTGCCTTGATCATGGTACTAATCCATTGTTCCCATGGAAAAGAAATCCTGGTACAAATAGGAGCTGCAGTACATGCAAATAAGTCTTCCAGTCTAGAATCAGGTGATATGGTAAAACACAACAAACTGTATGTTGACCCTAGAGTACCAATGGGGCCTAAGCTACCTATCATCAGCAGTAATAAGTCCCTCTAGTCAACAAGAAAGAAACAATTTTTAACTCTGCTTACCTTTTTTAGTTTTAGAGTTATACAACTTTTTTTACTTGCTTGATCTTGTCTCTTGATGAATGTTCCTTACTTAAGCCACTCTCAGGATTCTCTGCTTCTCGATTAAATTTCAGATTACCAAGATCAGTCAGATTTGCCCATAATGACATAAAGGAGACCATACATAAAATTAATTAGGGGCATTCAGTTTTAAAATAGACAAAATTTTACTCCAATTTATCTTCTGCTCACAACTTCCCATTAAAGCTTTTGAACCTTCATGAATAAAACCCTGAAATAAGTAGTTCAAAAATTCTGAGACATCAACAAATTTCAGCAGCCACACATGAACATACATGGATATTTTCACATAGTGTGTTAGTGAAATAAGATCAAAGTCCTTTGAAACTTCTCAGTTATCTATCTGATTCTTTTCTCAATTAGGCCAACATAAGATCTTCAAACGGAATGTTTGGATGCTGCCATATACAGTGGTTATATTTGTCCCCCACATGCCTATAGCTCTAATTGTATGTACAACAACCCTCTCTTTACAGAGAGGGTAATCAGACATTGGAATGGGCTGCCCAGGGAAGTGGTGGATTCTCCGTCCCTGGAGGTTTTTAAGATGAGGCTGGACATGGCACTTAGTGTCGTGGTCTAGCAACTGTGGTGGTAGTGGATCAAGGGTTGGACTTGATGATCTCAGAGGTCCTTTCCAACCCGTCTGATTCTATGATTCTATGATTCTAAAATGAAGAGTCTAGTACACTTTTTAGATCTTCTGAATAAACTAAATACAAAGATAATCACCAGGCTCCTCTACCTCCTATGTCATATATCTAGACTCTGCAAACATACTCTACATGTGCTGCAATGAAATATATAAACATTTACAAAAACATGTTCATTTAAAAAGTGATTATTGGAGTAGACTGTCTGCACCCTCAGTGTTCAAAGAGGTTTTAGTTGTCCTTATCCAGCTCAGTGTGAAGTCTCCACCCACTCCAATGACAGCCAGGATGTGAAATTCAATTCTCTGGAATCTGAGGTGTCCAACTTAGCTGTACATGTCTACATTTGAGCTGACTCACCTGGCTTTTTCAATAATCGGTAGAAGTCTGGAGTATGATTCAGTTCCTTAACCACAATGTCTTGTGCTATTTCAGAGGTACTGGAGGATCCCTGAGTCACTTTCTGCTTTTGAAAGGCATGGGACCTCTTTAAAACCTGTGATAGGTAAAAATTACTAATTCTATTTCCCTTGTGTTTTTGTCTTAAATGTAGCTAGACTCACCACAAAAGCACCCATGTTTTAAATAACCCTGTCTTATCGTGTATCATATAGGCAGCTTTCATGTTTAAATGAAAATTCACATAGTACTTAAAAGGTCAGTATTATGATATGAAGTTGTGAAAATTTGTATCAGTACCTTCCTAGAGATATCTTTTCACCCAGACCCGAGTGGTGGAACAGTCATTCCCCCGTACAAGCCTCACACTGATTACTGATATTTAGATCCCTCTTCTGCAAGGCAAGACTTGAGCTGGACCCCCTGTGGGTTCATTTTGTCTCACTATATTTGATTGCTTTAAATGTTATTTTAATCACCAGTACAAATTATACCTTAAAACAATGAACTGGATGCTGCTCAGTTGTTTCTAGGCTTTTAAAGGTCTAGGTTTTAGAACAGAAGAAAAGGGCTTGCATCTTGCTGCTGCACTAGGTTGGATAACAGACATCCCAAGAACACCGCTGAACTGCATCCCACTTGGCACAGGCTCTGGAGACTACAGACAAAGTTGGCCAGACAGCAGGTGTCCATCAGCTTTTTTTTTTTATTCATACTGTCTTTATGTGTCTGTATTTTCTAAATTACTATTTTAGCCCCTCTTGTGCTGAAGTCTTGTAAAAACATTTTCTCTTTGTGGTACAGTGTATAACTTGTTTCATGCTGAGACAGAAATACAAGGAGAAAATTGCTTCCAGTAATATGTTTCCACTTCAGACCCCTCAAGTGTTTGTTGATTTAGGCCTATCTATACTAAAATGTAAAAAAAAAAAAAAAGAAGGTAGATTTAGCTTTTTTATTATTTTATTTTTCTACTTGAAGTAGATTTAATTTACTCCAGTGGTTAAGGTAAAGGTGAAAATGAAAACAAAAACTGTTTTATAAAAATAGTTCAAAAATTATCTGGATGATAAATAGAATTTCAAAAGTATGTTGTTTAGACTCTGAATTTTTGGGATCAGAATAAGCAGTTGTAACATTAAATAAAGAGTTGACAAATATTTAAAATTTTAATTTTTTTTCAATCAATGCTTTTTTTTTTTAATAAATTCAGGTAGTTAAATAAGGCACTAATTTTTCTATTTCCCCTCATGTACTGAATGTCTATCTTATTCAGCCAACATATTGCCAAGTAACAGATTCAGATAGCAATATTCACGTCTAGAGAGGCAAAGCAAGTTACAGAACAGCAACCAGGGAAAGCTATAGAACTTGACCCAGTGTACATAACTTTGAAATAAAAGTCTAAATATTTGCAGCTGAGTTGCCAAACACTTTAGATGGGCAATTCAAAGTTCTCTGGAGCTGTTATTCCACAACTAATTAGTTTCTGCAGTGAAAAGAGTATAGTTTTCTTCTGCCAAATACAGTGTTTCTGCAGCATCTGATGGTATTGACATTACCAATTAGATATCGTTCTAACACACTTGCAATTCACCCACACGTCCAGTAGGCCTCTGTTACACTTGCCCAAATCAATAATTAATCAAGACTGCATCATTTTCAATAAAGTTCTCTTGCTTTTTCAATCAGAAAGCAGTAAAGATATGTCAAAGTTTATTCTACAGTGTATTTTTTGAAATGACACAAAAAAAGTTGTTTCTTTTGACAACAATGTTTTCTCTCTCTGCTTTTAACACTGTAGACACTGTTTTCTACTAGGTCCAAGGTTAAGGATTCCTATACAGAGCAGATTATGTATTGACATTTACAGTAGTGTAATCAGTCTGCATCTTACCAAAGAACAATTGTGTAATAGTCATGTCCAAAGAAGAGCGAGGAAGCTGGTGAAGGGTCTGAAGCACAGGTTTCATGAGGAGCTGGGGTTGTTTAACCTGGAGAAAAGGAGCCTGAGAAGAGACCTTATCACTCTCTAACTTCACCTGAAAGGAAGTCGTAGCAAGGTGGGGGCTGGTCTCTTCTCCCGGGTAACAAGTGACAATATGAGAGGAAATGACCTCAAGCTGCATCAGGGGAGGTTTAGGTTGACTATTAGGAAAAGTTTCTCCACCAGAAGAGTTATATAGCATTGGAACAGGCTATTCAGGGAATTAGTTGAGTCACCATCCCTGGATGTATCTAAAAGACATGTAGATGTGGCACTTAGGGACATTGTTCAGTGGTAGACTGGGCAATATTAGGTTTATAGTTGCACTCAATGATCTTAAAAGTTTTTTCCAACCTCGATGGTCCTATAATTCAATGATAGTTGTTCCTGAGAGAGTTAAATTATTGTGAAGATATTCTGACAAATAATTCTTTCATTTTTCATCATGAGTGCTCAACATCAGTTACAGTTCAGCTGGAATAGGTTGTACAGAGAGTTTGTACATTCACTGCAAGTGGAGATTTTCAAACTGCAGCTGGGCCTGACTCTGAGAAATCTGGCTGAACTGCAAAGTTAGTCATGAGGGGAAGAGGAGGGGCAGGCACTGATCTGTTCTCTATGATGACCTGTGACAGGACCTGAGGGAATGGCCTGAAGTTCCAAGGGAGGTTTAGGTTTAGGTTGGATATTAGAAAAATATTCTTCAGCTAGAGGGTGGCTAGTGATGGACTCCCCAGGGAAATGGTCACAGGAACACTGACAGAGTTCAAGAAGCTTTGGTTAGGAATTTGGATCAAATGACCTCAGAGCATATCTTCGAGACCAAAGTAACTGTATTATTCTATTCTACTATTCTGTGATTTTATTATTCTAATATCTTAGAAATCAGAGCAAAATCACACTATTATGTAAGAACTTACAAAAAATGTTTCATTCTTACTATTAACCCTTCAAGGTAATATTAGAAGAAATTTAATTTTTTTCCTTTAATTTTTTCCTCAACTTTTTTGCTTTATCCAAAGTAGATCCAAGGTCTGTATGATTATGATTGAGTTCAAATCCCAGCCACAGAAACTTACTCATATTTGAAAAGAAAGTTCATCTCTAGTCTAAGCCTAAAATTCTGATAATCCCAACTGCTGTAATGTGAAGAGAGAAACCAGTGAACTTTGTATTTTTTGCTTAAAATCCAAATGCAGATTCTGTACCTGATACTTATTGCTTTGTAAACAAATATATTTTAAAATATTTTATCTTTAAATAGAAACTTAAATATGTAAGAGAGGAGGTAAAGAAAGATTAAGTCTTATGAATGTTTATATTATTGAGATGGAGAAGCAATTCCACACTTCACTCAAACCTTTTCTACTAAACATAACAGTTCTTTCAGCATCACTTTTTGTAGGATAGATTGAATTCCAGAATGGTTCCCTGAAATCCGTCTTTGTCATCAGGGAGTGATGAAAAATCTTGTGTGTGCATTTGTGTACTGTTTTTTCTCGACCGTCGGGTTTTCTAACTTCTACACTTCTGATTCTCCCCCATCTTATTGTGGGCAGTACTGAGTAAGCAGTTGTGTGGTGCTTAGATATTGGCTATGGTTAAACCACTACATGCGCAAAGTGAAGACATTGATTGTTCCATAGATCCATAATACTTAGAGTTAAGGGTGGATGCCTGAGTTGAAACAGGGGAAGTTAGCCACATGCAAGGGTATGTTGAAATTGTCGGCTCAAAGACTCTGCAAGGAGAAAGTTGCATTTAGTGATGAAAACAGATTATTCTGTCTGTAACTAGCATTAGAGAGTCTCACCCTTTTGATACCAGATGCATATTATTTTCATTTATACAGCACCATGAATTATTTTCTTTCAATTTCTTGAACAGTTCAAAGCTATATAGCATGCATATGTCTTTTTTTTAGTCTTTGAAATTTTCGAAAGCTATTTTGGTCTGTCATTATCTTTCCCTGTCGAAACTGTCAAGTTGCATTAAAAATGAAACAACACATTTCCTTAGAAATATGGTACTTGTTATGAAAAGGGAACAACTTGACCTTACTAATGGGCCTTACTAAGAGCGTTATCTGAGTGTTTTCAGATATGGAAATGTATAGAATATTTGTTATGACCTTTTCAGATTTCAGGTTCATATTATTGGTTGAGATCACAAATCAAGAAATATAGAAATTTAATAGAAGTAAAAAGAAATATAGAAATTTAATAGAAGTAAAAAAAGAATATGAAGTTTAAAAGAAAGTAAATTGCTTAACCAGTTGAGGTCACCACCTATGTATCTCTATTTGATGAAATGGTAAATTAGCTTGTAGTAGTGAGTCACCTGAGTAAATACTTCTTTCTTTTTCAGTTTGCTTCACTATTGAAGTTCCCCTACATTATCAGTGGAAAGAAGAGGCATGATTAAGAGCTTAAAAGAGGAGAGTTTATTTTCTTCTTCCGATCTACAGCTGGAAACACCGTGGAAAGGTCATGGAATTATTTATATTAGAAAGTTATAAAATGTGTTTTTAATGGAAAAAATAAAGAGCATGTCTCTATATTGCTGTACCTTTTTAGGCAGTGGAGTCTAGCTTATTCTTCAGCAGGTGTTACATATGCAAAACTTGTATCTGAAGCATAGCTTTTATTCTGTTTTAGACTCACAGAAAGAAAAGTAATTAATCATATAAACAATGAATTTCCAGTCTTCTTTTTGCTTCAGCAGTAAACAGTTAATGATGCAAACTAGTCTTTCAAAACAGATCATGAACAAGGAAAGCATTTTGCATATGGTGTGCTTTAAAGAGTATGTTACATGCATATGTTGATATACATATATACAGACATACATATATAACATATTATAGAATATGTTTAATACATACACACCTATATGGAAAAGACCTTTAAGATCATATGAAGAAAAGGTAAAAATATGTCATGTTATTAAGTTTAAAAAGGGGTTGATGCTCTGTTGTTCAGTCCAGGTATGAGAAACAGAAATGGGAGAGGAGTGACTTTTTTCAGAGCTGTAGTTGAAGCAATGCAACATACCCACCTGTATTAGACCTTACTTTACAAGGTGAAAATGCTCATGCTGAAGTCAGTAGATAATACACTGGGCACTTGCAGGGGTGGAGCGGAGCTGTGCTCATTCAGTGTATAATTATAGTGAATAAAGAATGATTTTTTCAAATCTGGCATATATTCCTCCTTGAGTGTCTGATATGCATAACCCTAGGATGATGGATAGTACACTGGCTATAGTTGACTATATTGACAAGGCAAAAAATATCAAAGAAAGACAAATTTCAAATGTAAGTCTCCAGCCAGTTTTCTGACACAAGATTCTCTTCTGAAAATCCATCTTTATTTTCCAATTTTATTTTTTAATAAAATAATTCTCCGTTCCTATATTAAACTGCCAGTGTCACAGAGAGGTAATTCAAATATATTTTACATGCCTGCAATCTGTTAATTGGCTTGTTATATGTTTTATCTGTGTTATTCTGCCCCAAATACTAAAAAGTGTACACTGCTTAAGTTTATTATGATTTTAGTGCAGCTCTTTTTCTCTTTTTCTCTTTTTCTTCTGCCCTTGTCTTTCATAATATTAGATTACATATCATAGAAATGATTTTTTATTTTTAAAATGCAATCTTCATTTAAAAAACAAAATGTACTCAAGATAGTTGAGAAAGGCAATATCATAATAAGGGTTATAAAGAATCTTTACCTGCACACAAGAATTTCCTTCTCTGAATTCAAAACTTGTGTTTCTTTCCTTGATTCTGCCTCCCTGTTGAATTTTCTGCTGTTACTGAAGCATCAGCTGTTTTCTTGCTTATTTGTGCTACAAGTATATAACGACAGCTGTTCAGACAGTGATTATAGTACTCTACTGCAAAATTGTGATGAATAATCAGTAGAGCAGACTGAAAAACAGAAAAAGGTACTATGACAATGCTGCTGTTTTTTGTGTTTGTTTTTTTTTTTAATTTAGGTTTGAAGAAAACTAACCTCCTCAGACTGGAAATAACAACTATTGTAAATGTAGCAGCCATTTTAGCATACAGCACTAGGACTTGATTCTAAGACTCAAGTAAGTTTTCTGAAAAATTCTTGATAACAGTGATGTTTTTAAAAATTATATATTTGTCTTGTGAAATTAAAACCATTTCTGTTCTTTGCTTCATTACTGTGGAATAAATATTCTGGACCAAATTATTTATAGTACCAGAGATAGGTCTTCTACTCTAAAACAAACCTCTTCCTGTAGAAGGCCTAATTAGGTTGTGCATACAAAAAACAAATAAAACAAGCAAATTACAAGACTGTATAAAAATATAATTCTGAATTAAAATGTATGTATAATTTTGATATAGCCTAGTTCCTTAAGTAAACAAATTTTATAGACTCAGGAATGGATTGAAGGTATATGCCTACCTGTAAAATATATTAATTTACATCATCCTGGAAAAGAAAAAAACAACTTCTGGATTTAGAAAAATTTAAATGAGGTTAAAAAGTATTGAAGCAAAATAATTTTCTATGATTTTATAAAGAACAGCTTGCTAACAAGGAGATGGGCAAGTTTGTTTCTAATATAATTTTTTTTTTTATTATTTTAACAGTTGAGTATGTTGATGTATTCTTTGAAAGTATGTTGCAAGTTTACATGGAGATAACTCAAATTTAGAATATGGTCACACAGACAAGTTTGACACCTTTAAATTTTTTTGAAGTTAATTTTCCTCATGTAAGAAGCATTCTTAAAACCAGTCTGACTATTTTTTGAAAGTAACATACAAGAAGTGGTTTTTAATTTTTTGTTGAAAAGCTGAAAAGATCAGTGCAAGTTTCCAAAAGCACAGTCATTATTAAAAATTAAAAAACCACTGATTTGTTAAATAAATCACTGATTTACGATATATGGAGGTGTCTTTTTTGAGGAGCATGCCAATAAGTTAGATTGTGATACATAAACTCTGATGAAATAAATAGTAGATACAATTGCAAATAAGGTAATAGAAGAGGATGAGATGGCTTCTACTGACAAATAGAAGTCCTTCCAGAAATATTTTTGTCTAAGACATTCTAAAGCAATAGACAGTGATAATGATAAGTTATTAGGTAATGGATAAAAAAGAGGGAGAGTTCTAGATGCTGGTTTATGATCCTGCTTGAAACAGAGAGTTTCTTTAGTCCAAAGCAGTTGCAGAAACATAAGCAAGAACTCAAAAATGGGAACTAAGAGGGTTCCCAGCTTAATATACAAACAAGTATGATTCCATATTATTAATCGACAGTTCTCAATAGGAAGGAATTCTAGTACCCAAACTTCACGGGTGAAAGCACAAGGAACAATGTACTAAATCCTGAAGCCAGATCAGAATAATCGTGAGATTCAAGCTCTAATCATATGCAGGCAAAAAGCTGGAACACCTGAGGCAAGTTCAGTTAGAAAAGAAACAAAGATATGTCAAACACTTTAACTGTTGACAGTTGTCCTTGAGTTGTTTATAATGACTCTTCACTATTCATTCTAAGTGATTGATCACCCAAGTCACAATAGTTTCTGAAGCCTCTTTTGGATTAATGAAACAATTCAAATAGAAGAAACAAAGAGTAATGAATAGTAAATATACTTCAACCTTTGGTTTGAAACTCATCAGGTGGTTAAATTCCTTCCTCAAACTGGCACAAAGAATTTAGCGAAGGTCACAGAAAGCCTACGACAAACTGGGACTGCTGCTCAGTTTTCAACTATGAGACATTTTACGTTTTATAATACAGCATGTCACAACCTTATGTGGCATTAAAACTGTATGCATCTTTTGATACCGAGATGTAAAATTAAACATTTTTTGTTGAGCTTGTTAAGTCTTCTAGTGTGGAAAACAGGTGAAGTCAAACACCAAAAACTACACATTGCTGCTGAAATTCCATATATATTTTCATTGTGGTGTCTTATTTCTTGGAAGACAAGTTGTTTATTGTAGCTTTCAAAATTATTTATACAAATATAAAAATAATTATCAAAATCTAATTTTAATGTCATGTAACTATAATTCATTTATTATTTAAATTATTTGCTTGCTAGAGGGAATCTAATTGTCAAATATCAGCTGAGTGAAGTGATATGTACAAAACTAAGTTGCTCTCCTTTTTACTGTGTGATTGCTCAAACACATTGGGCCTGAAAGATTGATCATTTCCTGTCAAACTACAAACTACATTATAACTTCAGACTATAGTTGTTTGTATCACATTTTATTAGTATGTAGGAAATTCCTGCTTGCTATCAGAAAGGAAAGTTCCTTGGAAATATTGAAGTAATTGATCAACTAACTAGCATCTTTTATACAAAGTCATGGTTGCTGTTTAAAGTGGTACTTAGGCTTCAACAAATTATATTGTGTTACATAGAAATCATAAGTAATAGAGAAAATACAGTGACTACATATATTTTTTACATGAGAATTTTCTCGTCCTTTACCTATCTCCTCTGCTTGTTAAGTGTGTACACAAAACTCTGAACACAGAGTCAGAAAGAAAGGTAACATATAAACAGCTCATTAGCAGGAAATTAATGGATATAGTTAAGCATCTCTGTAGAACTCTTTGCTTCCTCCCATAGCTCCCCTGGTCTTATGTTCCTAATTAGTTAAATTTAATATTCTTTGAAAGCGACTCAAATGTTTTTTTATTTGCCTGTACAAATGGTGTATTTGTACCACCAAACTGTATAGCTAATCAGTCAGCTGGATAACTTGTATAACTTTGTATCTATATCTTTTTTGAGCCACCAAATGGGAGAATTACTTTTCCTGCTTATATTATAGATGATTACTTACATTTCTTTTCTTATTTTGAAAGTTATAAATGCTTATGAAATGTAGCTATTTGAATTAACTTTATTTATTAAAAACAAACAGAACAAAAAAAAAAAACCAACAAAACACCAAAATTTAAAATAAACAAACCACCACACATCAAAAAAGAATCAAGCTGTGGAAAATTGTGCACATCTGCCTTTATAGTAGAGGTGGACCTTTGTGGACTTCTCTGTGTACCTCAGTCTTTGTATTTCACTCTTCACTTACAGACATTTAGGTTATAAAATATCATGTCCATTACTTCCAAGGGCTATAAATTAAATTACTCAAACAAAATAAGATGGCATTCAATTATATACTCCCATATCCCTTCAGGAATCACCACAGCTACCATAATGTCATAATGGTTGATGTAGTTTATGAGGGAGTGTGGAAGACAGGACAGCACTTCACAGTAATTTCATTCAACAAGTTGTTTTCCCAGGGTGTCAGTCTTAATGTGGAGAAATTAGAGTATTCAGGGAGGTACAAAATGCTGCCTGGAGCTAGATGTGTTGCTCTTGGTCTGTTTGCTTTTTTTCAGTTGATGCTGCAGAGTAACAACAAATAAGTGAAAATTTGCATGCATTAAATCCAAGAAGGAAAAGGAAATCTCCTTGTCTGAAATAAATAAACAACTGACTGTATTCCCTGAGGACAGAACTCTTTTCTTTTTTTCTGTCAATTTTTGTGTCAGAAAGGTAGGCACTTGATTTCAGCTACCTGAAAAGGTCAAGACATTAGGGAAGAAAAAGCTAAGTGTACTCCAATTCAGTGAGAAGAATCCTGAACTCTTTGATCCTACCTAAAACAAATCCCTGAATATAAAACTAATACTTCAAATCACTGATGTTATTTTCATTACCCTATGATTCCTTTGTTTTCTTTAGTTTAAGTATTCGAGTCCATGAAAGGTAAATCCCAAACTATTATGCTTCAGGTAGATGTACACTTTGGAAATAATTCTTTTTCCTAGAATTCTTAAAAAGGAAAATTATCCCAGATTTTTTTCTGAAGAATATTGACCTTTCTCTTTTTTCACTTAATTTTTGTCCAAAGGAAATAAAACTAGCATGAAATGGGGGACTGGTCTAATCTTCATTTCTGGTGCTGATAAATCAGAAATAGTTTTTAAGATATTCAGGAAATGAGAAAAAAATATATACCAACAGAAGAAGTTTATGCAGCAGTGTCCTGTTTCTATTTTGTGAGTTTCTAGATTTTCTGTGAACAAGGTCACAGAACACCTGGAAAACTTTTAAGAAACTTGAGAACTTCTCTTGCTGTCAGGTAAGGATGAGACAAAGGGAAACACAATGGGGCTGTCCCAAGAAATCTGTAGCAGCTTCTGACAAGCATAACCAGCTGCTCTAGATCCATGGCACTGGGAGCCTTTATTGCAGGCTTCCTCACTAGGGAGAGTCAAGCACCCTTTAGCCAGTGCTCAGGAGAGGACTATATATAAATCAGATCCAGGACACACATCCGTGACAGATGAGTCAAAGAGCTAATCAACATTTACTTTTACAGTACAACTATCAGAGGGTGGGTAGAGCTCTGTCACCTGATGTGGTAAGAAGGGTAAAACCTCCACCTTTTTCAAGGTTGCCCTAGCTAGCAATCCAGGTGGGATCAAGCTGGATTACACATCTGTTGTTTAATGGACTTGAGAAATTGTTATGCATCAGTAACTCTCACAATGGATGACTGTTGTATATGTTGATATTTTTCAGCAGTTTATCTACCAGACTCAGGCAGACCTGTTATTCATCTATACAAATAAACTTAAAACACTAATAACTTAAAATGTAGTTTTTCTCATACTTTTGTTAATAATAGTTAATTTAAAATTTATTTTGGTTATAACAGATGAGGTATAGAAAAAACATGAAGTCATATTTTAATGCATTTATGACAGTAAGAGTTACACCATAATTGAAAAAAAAAAAAAAGAGTAATTCTCTTTGCATTCTCAATACCTCTGTTGTACTGAGGCCTTGAATGTAGTATAGAACACCTATAGTGTGAAGACTCTGGGAAAAAATTTATTTGAGACAATTGTTGTAGTTTTATTTTTTTTTCCTAATGGAATAGCAAGCAGAGTTTATAGAGATGTGAGATGGCAGATTTGAAAGTCTTTTTCATTACTATAAAAAATCTGGGAAAGCAAAAGAATTATTCTGTAGTTCAAAATATCAAGAAATGTGGATGACAAGAATGATATTTTTTTACTTTAAGATACAAATGTTTAAAAGATATTCACTGTATTTTCCAGATACTGAAATCTCTTTCACTCCAACTTCACGTACTCAAGAATGCTAGTAACTTTAAACTTTTCTTGTTATTATTTTCCATCATGTGTAAGATTTTCAGCATGTATTAGATTTTCTCGTCATATGTAAGAACCAACAATATTTTATTCAGAATTTTCAGTTCTTAACTCTGTCTTGGAACCTAAACCGTATGCGTCACAGCCCTGAACTTGTGGGTGCCTTAATTTTGCAAATAAAGCAGTGCGTACTCCATATGGAAACAGTGAATTTCACAACTGAAGCTCATATACTGTTCTGCCTTTCATCTACTAAATATGAAAGCTGTCAGTGTGTGTAACAGAAATATTTCTGTCAATGCATAGAAGGGAAAAGTCAATATTAAGTTAAAATGAAAGGAATTTCACTTGTAGGGAAAACAAAACAGGATATGTAAGTGGGAGTGAGTGCAATCAGTAATGCTTACATCTACATAATTTGATTAAAAACTGTTAGTTCTGAAGAGACACAACCCAAAGAAATTATTCCAAAAAGTTAGATGAAGAAGTACTCTTCTGAGAAGACACAAATATCATTTTGATGATGTTGCATTGCAACTAAAGTAATTATAGCTATCTTATAGCTGAATTGACTAAAATTTATAGCACAATGTGGAATATATCTGTCTTGAAAAAAATGTTATATACCCACTCTGAATGTTTTTTTTCCACTGTGCATCATTATTTCTACTTAATTTAGACTGGAAAAAAAAATGTCATTTGGATAACAGTTCCACACAGTCAGACTCTTATGAGAAGAAATAAGTAAACCTAGAATTTTGTTGGAACATCGACGTAAAAATCACATTTCTGTCGTCTTCAGTTTACTCGTACATGAACAGGGACATAGATAATGGATGGTAGGAGAGAGAATAGAATAGTCTTTTTTATTATCTTAGTCTATTTATACAAGTACATGGGTAATAAAAAATATCTAAACTCCCCACTGCCCCCAAAAAATTGTTTGCAAATGAAGTTCCTGGAAACTTTGTTAGTGTAGTATTTTTTTCATTACGGTGATTAAATTCAATAGTGATAAGTGATTTAGAAATAGAACTTCAAAAATTTGTTTTAACAAACCTCCAACAATATTTGATTTAAGAAGCTTTTAAAAATAGTTCTTGCAAAGATACTATCATTATTTAAACATATTCAGTAATGTACTATTTGATGTGTGTCTGTAGATTGAAAGCATATTTGAGAATTTCCAATTGAAATCTACTGAATGTACATACCAATTCTGAAAATTACTCTACTGTCTAAGTAAAATTTATTCCAATACAGCAAAATTTATAGAAATAATGTTAATTGTCACCAATGATATTTAGCTACTATAACTAATACTTACATACATATTGAGACAGACATTGACTGAGGGAAATTATTCCACAGACTTCAAGCCTCAGGCCTTGTATCAAGCTCTAAAACAAACTCAGTTAAAGTTCTTCCCTGGAACTGCAAACTTTCCCAATCTCATTAATGCAACTGTGACTGTGATATGTCACACTTGAGAAATATGGTGCATATTGATACAAGGATTTAGGTCCAATACTCATTAAAAGTAGGATGGTAACATTAAATAGTTGGCAGTGAAACCAGGGAATCTACAAACTGTGATATTTGTAGTGTTAGCAATGGATTTTAAGCCTTTTCTGATTCTCTTAGGCCATTGCTTTGTTAAATATCATCACAAACTAACTGCTTGTTAGAGTATAGACCTCAAAATAATACTGAACTTGTTATACTGGGCATATTGGATTTAAAAGGAAAGAAGCTATGTATATAATTTTAGAAACTTTAGATGAAGCTGAGAAATTTTTTTAAGGGTGGTTTCTTATTCCCTTTCTTGATCAAAATAATAATAAAAGAACCCAATTAACAGTGAGCTAGTCTTCTACAAGTTCAATGTTAACATTGCTTCCAAAATGCTGTTGAATGTTAATAGAATAGGAGCTGGTATGAGAGCCTGAACAATTGCTTGTACTTTGGGTGATGTTCACCTTGAATATACATCAAAGAATTTGCAAACTCAGTGCATTAAGAAGGGATAATTAAGTCATCATTAATTCATACATGCAAAAAAGTTGATGTCAAGTTAAAATTTTATGCATAAATTTAATGTTGTCTCAGAATATTTTCTCAGTCTTTGCCTGGCAATGTAAAGAGATATTAACACAGGAATATAAAAACAAAACTTTTTACATTAACTAGCCTTCACAGACAGTTGGTTGTATTCAGGAGAGTGACATCAGGTAAATCATATTTCCTTTCATTTTCTTCCAGGTTTAATAATATTTTCAAACAACTATGACAAAATCAAGTACTTGTCCTGCATGTACATATTACTTAGAAAAATGAAATCACAGATTTAGCTTTTCTTTATCATTTGTTTTCATGTGCAGAGGTTATAGCACTTCGCCTCACAAATCACTGACTGTTAATTATGATTCCCATGGACCTATATGGTAGATGTGAATGCACCTCATATTATAAAATTAGGGTTACACAGTTCTGCTTGTCTCTTGGTTATATAGCTGTATTTAAAAATGGATACTTATTTATACAAAAACATTATAAGGCATAAAAAGATTTGCCCCAGGTAGAAGCAGCTGCACCATGGTGAAAGAAGTAGTCATGTTTATTGAATGTCCCTGTGGGCTTTATACTAAGAATGCAACACTTCATCTAAAGAACACCAGTTGTTAGGCTCAAATTTTTATATGTTGTACTTGTTCTTTAAGGAGAAGATTATAATCAGAGTATTTGTAATTTGGTACATCTCTTTGCAAATTCAAATATGAAAATAAGGTAAAATAATTTAAAGATGTTATTATATCATGCCTATTCCAGAAAATACAGTATTTTAGGCTGTGATGGTATCCTTTGTCATCACTGAATCTCTAGTCACTGGTTTTGTATTTTATGCTTTCTTGTTTTCTTGCTTTGAATCCTTTAATCTATTTTTGGTTTCCTATTTCTTTTTTTCCAAACAGTCTGTCAGTTCATGCATTTAGTTTCTGAATCAGTTCATATGTAATATGTCTTCAAATATGGAATTTAAATATTTTCCCCACAGTAATTGGAGGCTAGCCTTTCACATTTCATTGGTAGTCTCTTTATTTGTGATGTGCAAATGCTGGTACCTGTTTTCTTTGTTAGTCATTCCTCTGTAAATGCTTGACTATAAGATAAGGGGTGAATCAAATTCTGTAGGTTAAATCATATTTTTTTTAACATCAACATACAGCTTTTATGATGTACGTAACCAAGAAATAATTCATCTTCGACATCAGTAACATGAGTGAAATCTGCCTTTTTTTCACTATAACAATACCTTTTGTTGTAAAGTGTCATCCACTCTTCTACTAGTAGTTTGATTCATTGCTGAAAATATTAAAATGGATATATTTATGAAAGTGCAATGGATTACTTATTCATATCAGCATTCAGCTTTAAGCAAATGAGCAGCCCTTCAACAATAAACAGGAATACTTATATAATTAAATTAAGTACCTGTTTAAGTGTTTCTTTGTACAAAACAAGTTCTCAACACTACAAAAGATCTCTCCCAGGATATGTACCCCCACAAGGTACATGGGACACACCTCAACCAGCTTAGCAGTGCACAACACGGGCATTGCATTTACACTGTTTTTCTTAGGCTTTATTAGTGACTGTCAGTCTGTCAGTTGAGAGAAATGGTCTCTTTCAGAGTACTATTCACCTAACCTAATTTAGGCATCTATTTTAGGGCAAGATTAATTGTCTTATACAAGTAGCTGTTTTCATCCCTTGAAGGTAAATAGACTGTGTTGATTAATATATATAGTAGTTGTCTATATTTGGTCAGAATACCATCCAACATATCTCTGCTACAAAATGAAGAGTCTGAGTGTAACTCCACATGAGCTAGTTCATATAATGAATAACACAAGTAGTATAGTTAAACAAGCAGTGTCATTTAGCTGTACTAGGCAATGATGCTGTAATATGGCTAAATGACCTCAAAAACCTGAAGCTTGTTCATTCAGAACTGGCATAATATTTTTCAAAACAATTATGTAATGTAAAACTACTCCCCTTGTATCATACCTCATGCATGAAAATAAGTATGGAAAAATTATAAGTTACAAAGAAATGTTTTAATTGCCTATACCATCAGGGGAAAAACTTGAAAGAAACATGCAAAAAAAAGTACTTTAAAGCAAGTTCATCCTGATACAGGAGTCCTGCATTTCCATAAATTTCTGTTACTTAAATTTAATTTTGTAAGAATAATTTAGGTTTTTGTTTAAAGCCTTTATCTACTAAGATGTCTACTTAGATATTTATATAAGCAAAGATGTGTGATCAAAGCAAAGTGGCACATCAATCTTACTTGTTTTAAAAAGGTATGGAATTATTTTACTGTTATTTCACAGATATTTTCTTATTTTGTGTATTTCAGATGTAGTTCCACAAAGTATTTACTCAAAAAGAGACAAGAAAATAAGGGAAATAAGAATGATATTGTAATATTTTTTCTGTCTTTGTTGTTAAAAATATTTGAAAAACACTGTAAAATCTGAATTTGGGACAAATACTAGTTAGAGGACTAAACATCTCATGCTGTATTCATTTAAACTACAGAAATTTCACTGAAGACATACAAACTACTTTACACTGTTGTGTAGAGTTGTCAGGTTTCATAACTATGGTTTTTTTCCACATTCAATAAATACATCATTTCAAATTTTTGAAAATAATAGTTACTTATGTCTCAAAGTTTATTCAAATTTGATGTCTTTGGAATCTATTTTGATGAAAAGTTCTGGATGTGAATTGTGGAGGGACAAGCTCCTTTACAAAAAAATTCTATGTCATCCTCCCTTAACTGCACTGAGAAAATTCAGCCTGTACTTACTTCCATGGAATGAGTTGACATTAGATACAACCTGATAAAACTGTAGAAGGGGCAGTTTCTTCCTCTCTATGTAATTTCCTGAAAGTTGAAAGCTTCCTTTTAAAATAGAATGTAATAAATTAGTTATCCTCTGACAAAATCAATTCAGTTAATAGAACATAGCACCTTTTGATGATTATATTAAGATTATAAATATCTAAAAGGCAATGAGTCCCAGCTTTAGTACCAACTAGTTACTGATACTTAATCCATTTCACCTGAACATGCTCAATGGGGTTTATAAAACATCACAAGAAAGATGTCAAAGGCATTATAGTTTACTTGTCTTTATTCAAGGAACCACTTGAGATACTAATATATCCCTGTCTCTCAAGAGGAATCTTGAAGATTTTTCTTTCCTTCTGTACTCCAAAAGTTATTAAGCTTGTATGAAGGAGAGTCATGATTGGTGATCCTACTACAGTAGTTTCCTGAATCAAGAACCTACTACACTGGAGGATGACCCTTTAAATCCAAACACACTTCAGAATTTTAAGACAGTTTATAACTGGAGATTTAAAGTGGCTTTTTATTATTTTTTTAAACATTAAAAAAAAATGTAAAGCCAGTAATAATCCCTTTTGTGTTCATGCTCTTTCTAGTTTATTAAACCCTGGTCAAGGCTCAAAGTTCCAAGGTTTTTTGAAGTAGCACTTAAAGCCACATTAAATGGCACTGCTTTCTCTAAAGCTTATCAGTGCAGTGGGTGTTCTCAGACAGAAAAGATTTCTGACATTTAGTTATTCTTTCCCTCATCTATTCTTTGGTCAATATGCTCTCTTTGTCAAAGTAATTTTCATCTCATTGGTCTGCTTTTGTCACTGCTTTAGCAGTGATTTTTCTGTGGTTTTTTTTTTTTTTAAACCTTACATTTCCTTTTATCTGTTAGGTATAAAATATAAAGCTGCATTTGGAATAAATTCAATTTTTCAAGTATCTGATAAGTTGTGGAGGAGTTTGGCACCTGAATGATGTCAGTAGCAAAAGACTGGCTTTGCTACAGGCTTTATAAATTATGTAGAAGAACTTTACAATTCCTGTAGGACCTGTTATAATGCTTCAAGCTGTTTTAAGAGTTTGCTCAGATAAAAATAAAATATGAAGGTGGGAGTTCCTTTTCTCCCAGAATTCATAGTGATCATATTTAGTAATACATATTTCTGAGATAGATTTGGAAAAAAAAAGGCAAACACAGCTAAATCACAGGTATTGTCACTTGAGTAATTAGTATTTAGTTTAAAGAATAGGCACAAGTGACATTTTAAGAGTCCAGTTCTTATCTTGAAAGAGATAACAAACATAACTCTCTACCCTCCAAAATTCACAAAATATATACAAATTACATAAAATCTTGGGGTTTTTAGTGAAATGTTTAATCCCTCATCTTTAATAAAAATATTCCAAAACCTTCAGGCTCACACATAACTTCTGTTTTTTACTATCCACCGTTTTTGAAAGGACTGCATTTCTATACACAAATATAGTGGTCATGGACATAGTTAACTCCAGCCTTTTACTTGAATCAAGCTTTCCTCTCAGTTTATGGGTACCAGCTCCTGTAATCTACTCATAATTAACAAAAAAATCAGTTTCCAAGCATATGTATTTTTGAAAGAAATTAAGATGTGTAAACATAGGCGCCTAACACCATTTTGAGATGCACTAAGGTACCATACATACCTGTATTGTGTTGACAAGTATGATGCAGAACTTATTAGATTGCACAGTTATACTGAAGAATAATATCTCACGTTGCCTAGGATGATATTGATGTTTAGACAACTGAATCTTACACTTTTTTCAATAAATTAAAAACTATTATAATGAGTTTTTTCAGAGCATAATTTGAGTTCTGAGATTTATAGCACAAGCTCTGTCATCCTTTTTATTTTTTTCTCTTCTTTTTTATTCTTTTTTTTTTTTTTTAATAAAGTTACCAATGTTTGTACCAACTCTGCTCAAGCAGGTTGACCAGAGTCATGTCTAGTCAGGGTCTGAAGACCTCTAAGAATGATGACCCCAAGTGTTTCTGGACCACTCATTCCACAAGCAGTTCATTCACCCACTCCCTGAAGTAAAGAAGTGTTTTTCTTATGAGGTCCTATCACTGGATATTTTGAAGAGGAGCCTGGCCCTATCTTCTTTACACTCTACCTTCTAGTATTTGTGCAGACTAATAAAATCTACTCCTGAACCTTCTCCAGACTGTGCAATTCCAGCTTTCTGTCTCTCCTTATATGAAAGATGCTGCAATTTCTTAATGGCATTTGTGACCCTTTGTTGAACTCACTGAAGTAACTCCATGTCTCTTCTGTGCTGGAAAGCCCAGAAAATAACACAAGAGTCCAGATGGATTTCATCAGTGCTGAGGGGAGAGAACAAGCTTCCTTTACCTCCTGGCAAAACTCTTCCCAATGCAAGTGATGAGGACCTTTCTTTCTGCAAGGACACAGGAGGTGACCTTTCAGCAAAGGGGGCCTCTGCTGACTCTTGGTCAGCTTGTTGTCCACCAGGACCCTCAGGTACTCCTCTGTAGAGCTGC
This sequence comes from Pipra filicauda, assembly GCF_003945595.2. Classification (NCBI taxonomy): domain Eukaryota; kingdom Metazoa; phylum Chordata; class Aves; order Passeriformes; family Pipridae; genus Pipra; species Pipra filicauda. The sequence goes on along the minus strand of NW_024104173.1, from coordinate 1,982,145 downwards.
TTCTAGCCAGGCAGCTGTTAGCACGTTCTAGTGCACGGGGTTATTCCTCCCCAGGTGCAGGAATTTAAATTTCCTTTTAATGTACATAAGGGGGTTGTTATGGGCAAATTTCTCCAACTTGTTGAGTCCCTTAGAAGGTCAGAATAAACATCTGGTGTACCAAGCACTCTTCTCATCCTTATATCTTCTGGAGTGTTGAGTGTGCATGCCATGGGATGAGTACTGTGACTGGAGTGCCCTGTTGGACAGCTACAGGCTCTTCAGGAGGGATAGCCAGAGCAGAAAAGGCAAAGGGTGACACTGTATGTAACAGAAGGGTTAGAAGATATGGAGCTCACAGTTGGGCAATGGCACAATTGAGAGGTTCTGAGTGAGAATCAAGGGACAAACAAATAATGCAGATGTCATCGTGGAAGTCAGCTATAGACCTGCCAGCCAGGACAATGACGCTGACAAATAATTCTTTGAGGAATTAAGAGACACTTCTAAGTCAACTGCCCTTGTCCTTATGGGGGACTTCAACTTGCCAGTAATTAAATGGAAGCACCATACAGCGGGTACAACCTGGGCCAGAAGATTCCTAAAAAACCTGAATGACAACTTTTGTGGAAGAGGTCCTAAGGGAGCTGACTCGGAAAGATGCTCTCCTTGAAGAGAGGATCTTTTAAGTGAAGTGGAAATTGGTGGCCTCTTGGCCATGGCAACCGTGACGCAATCAAGTTTAAAATCTCTGTTGACAAGAGGAAAAGTGTCAGCAAAACCTCAGCTCTGGACATGTGGAGAACCTCAGGCTGCTCAAGGAACTAGTAAGTAAAGTCCCATGGGAAAATGTTTTTGAGTTACCGGGGTCCATCAGTGCTTGTCATTTTTCAAACATCACCTCCTAAGGACACAGTAGCAGCAATTCCCAAATGTTGGAAGTCAAAAGTTGGGGATATTCTCTTGGAAATAAGGCAAAAAAAAGAAGGTGTATGCCCAGTGGAAGCAAGGTCAAGTGGCATCATAAGAATTCAGAGATGCTGCTTGCCGCTGCAGGGAGAAAAATTGTGCAGACAAAGCTGAGCTGGAGTTGAAGCTGCCAGAAATGTGGAGGACACTAAAAAGGGTTTTTTTAAGTATGTTAATGGAAATAGGAAGTATAAAAATATCATTGGTCTGTTACAGGTAATGGTCATCTCATAACAGGGATAGAGACAAGGCAGAGGTGTTTAATGCTTTCTTTCCCTCTGTCTTGAACACAGATGATGGACCAAGGGGCTCTCAGTGCCCTGAGCTGGGGCACCATGACTGTGAGAATGATCAACTCCCAGAAGAAAGTCCAATTGATTTTTTTCTGGTGATCTCTTATGTTGCATGGGCTGCTGAAGTTGTTCTGTAACTCCCTCACTTGTTCACACAGATGGTCCACTGCCTACCTTCTGAAGGCAACAAGACTGCATCCTGCTGTTCTATCCAGACCATGTGGTACATCACCACTATTGTTGAGCTAGTTTATGATGTCCTCAGAAGAGTTGCTGTCTGCTTTTTGTGCACCCTCCACAATCTGCTGTGAAAAATGCCACATCTGTGAGCTGCCTTGGTTAACTGCACTCTCTCAAAGACTTGTGGTTTCAAAGATTTCTGTTTTCAAAAAAAAAGGAGAGACAGTTTGGTACTACTATGACATGTCATTCTTAAACTTTTTTGTGAGACACCTGGGTGTTTTCTCTCTGCTTATGAGTTTGGAAATATTTCCTGAATCACAGATTTTTAAGGGAGGTAAATCTTTTACCTGTATTTTCTCTGATCTTAGTCTGGTACCCTGAAGTCTCAGATATATTAAATACAATGTGAAGAAGGATATTTACAGGAAGAGGTTACCATGTAGCTTACCATAATCATTCAACATGTGTCTGTGTTGCCACAAAAGGGATTTTCCAATCTCCCTTTTTATTTCTATCTATTCTCAATATCAGTACTGACACCCACAAGACTGCAAAATTAATCAGATGATAGAACTCAACGGAATAATAATAATAATTATAAATAAATAGCTTTTGGGTTTTTTTTTCTCCAAGTGAAATGGGAGCAAATAGAAACACAGAAAAACTACAGAGGGGCTGTGTTGACCTGAGTATTTTAGCAATGGCCTTATGGTTTATGTCAGAGAAACTATGGCTCAGGTAAGCAAATTCATTCTCTTTTTCATCAAGATCATGTTTTTCAACTCATGCTGCCTGAACAGCAATATAAGAATCAGACATAAGTGAAAACTACAAAGGAATCATTAACAATTTATACAAGCAATTCACTGGTAACTTTAAATCTCTCTATGAATAAGAGTTCCCAGTGTGACCTGAGAGGGACAATGGAGTATGGGGTAAATATTAATGGAATGTTGAATTGTAAAGTAGTGGTTTGCTGTCAACAAAGCTGATCTCAGACTACTATCACAGAACTTTCTTCAGTGCAGAATGGCTTGATCCATGCCATGTCTCGTACAATGATTATTCCTAAAATTTTTCCTTTCATCCCAGTCTCTCTTCCTCCAATATCATGGAGGAGTAGCAAGGATTGAGACAGACTTTATGGAATATGTTATTTGGTCTCCATCTTCCATTTTCTCAGCCCTCTTGAAATTTTAAGATGCAAGTATTGATGTGTTCATTTTCTTCTACTGAAGTTTGTAATCATATCCATACAGGCATCAAGTAGAGCCTGTTGCATTCTGGGGACATAAAATGAGAAGATATTGTTTGGCTGATGTGAAGAAAATAGAGAAAAGAGATATAACAATACCAAAGGAAATAGTATATAACAAATAGTTCAAGTCCATATGCTGCTTTTCTACAAAGAGGCTGGGCAGAAGTCCATCCAAAAAGAACCACCAAAATCTTTTAGATTCCAAACTATGAAAATGAGAATATGCTCCAAAAAAAGATTTTCTGTGTAAGAGACATGTTAGATGGTGCCTGAATGTCCAGAGTAACATGAGAGATTTCTAGATTTAAAAAAAATGGTTTTACATTTGTGCTGAATTCTTTCTATTCAAAAGAATTACTCAAATTGTCCTTTATGGATAAAGGTTTTCTTATTAGTATAAACCTTGTCTGTCGTCTTTATATTAGATTATTGAAATAAATTCAACAATAGGCAAAGAATTTATTTGCAAGGTATGCATACTTGCTCATTTACTGTCTTTGACCTAGAGTGTAGGGTCCACATGAATTCAACTAGAATAAATGTAGTCCAGTGATGAACATTTCTGAAATTCTCTCTTCTCTGGAAGAGAAGGTACATTTTTAAGGGATGTAACATAATGGGAACATATTATACCTGAAACTCACTGATCTGCATTACTAAATAAAATGCATGCTGATTACTTCTGCTAATTAACTCATTCCCTTTAACAGCTGTTGGGAACATGCAGTGAAATGTTCCAAGCTAACAAAGCTTCTAAACTGCATTTCCCATCTGCTTATCACTGTCTTCCAAAGTACCGCTATTTTCTATTCTGCTAGAGTATCTGAGAATCCAATTCTTCTTTGTGCTTGCTGGAGATTGCAGTTTAGAAGAGGATTTTAAGAAGTGAAGACTACACTCCTGGGACTATGTTACTGTCAGGTCAAGTAAACTAAGTATGGGTATTGAATGGTACTGGCAGGACAGAGAGATCAAGGATAAGTCACAAAATGCTGAGTTGTTGGTAACGGGAAACACTTTAACTTGGAGAAATCCTTGGGTAGTTTTTTTTTCAAACCTAATTTCTCTGAACTTCACATTAAATCTCTAAGGTTTTAGCTGTCCGTGGAGACAAATGATCATTCTGCAGGAAAGAAAGACTCATTGAATGAAGTCCCCTGAAACACTATTTTTTTTTCTTCCATTGATCTCTGAGATCTAAAACAAAAAGGTACTTCTAATTTTTCAGTTGGTCATCAGTGTACAGAAAAATGTAATGGATATAAAGGAAATGTGTGTACCTCTATTGATTTGTTTTTGACTATACTTCATGCCTAGTTCTTCTTTGCACAGTTTACAAGCACTTTTAAATGAGATACTTCTATTAGGTTTGCATTAGCATTCAGCAAAAATGGCTATGACATGCATTATTTTGAATTTTCTGCATTGCGGTTGGGTTGTGCAAGGGCTGAGCAAATGCTGATGATTCTATGCGATGATTCTCCCAGACCTTTTTAGGAGATTTTGATAGATCAGTCCCCTACAAAGCTAAGTCATAAATAAAATAATTTGGTTTTGAACATTTCCCACACTGGGCCCTAATTGCATAAGTGCTTAAGAAGTGTTATTCTAGAGCTGTGTTATGGCTTTATTAATATAATAAATAAATAAACCCATACAGACCCGGCTAGTTGAGGGTTCAGCAACCAAATCCATTTATTGGAAGCAAACAACACCTTTTATATGCACTTCAAACACGTGATTCCATTGACCGATCACCACGGGGTACCTCACTGCACATGTGCATTGAAGTACATTTGGGACTACAGCTCTCAGAGTGCCTCTTCTAACATCCCTAAAACATGCCTCCTACGTTGTGTTGATATGTTAGGTCCAAAATTATGACTGAAAGATTTTATATTATGGAAAACACTAGTTTTTATATTAAAGATAAGATATTTTTTCAAAAGGTACCTAAAAATGTTGAAATTAAATTAGTATGAAGACTGTATAAGTTATGGCTTTTAGTAAAAATTTAAGGAAGAAAGGAGAAAGAAAAGATACAAAATAATCATCAGCAATATCTTCAGATAAGAAATATTATGGAAATCATAACTAATCACAAAAGAAGCAGTAACTCTCTGAAATTTCAATGATTTATTACAAATATGAGACAAATTAAAAGCTCAAGAGATATCCACAAATATTCCTTTACATTTATTTCTCTTTCATTCCTAGATATTCTCTTACACTATTTTCCTGTAATTTCAGGTTGAATATCTCAGTTTAAATATCTGAGGAGGTACACAAAATACGTGCATGTAGATGTGAACTTATGTCGGTAAATCTAAAAGAAAATTTTTAATTCAGGACAGAAAAAACTTTTTCAAATACAAATGAGACATAGCCACACCATTGGGCAGTAGGTCTCTTTCACATGGTACTGAAGCTTTTGAAATTATGTGATTAAGTCTTACTCTTCTCTATAAAAATTTAAATTTAGAAATCAGTTTAAAGGAAGGTGGTGGGCTTGTCTTGGCTAGCTGCTAAGTGCCCATCAGGCCATTCCATCACTTTCCCTCCATCAATAGGAGAGAGGGGAGAAATTAGGACAAAAAGCCCACAGGCTGAGATAAGGACAGGAAGGTTGCTTACCAATTAACATAATGGCAAAATAGACTCAACTAGGAAAACTTAATTCAGTGTATTGCCATTTAGTTGTAGCAGAATTGGATAGTGAGAAATAAAAACAAAACTAAAACCACTTTTCCCTCACCCCTCCTTTCTTCCTAGACTTAACTTCATTCCCAAATCTTCTACTTCCTCCCCCACCCCAGGCAGAACAAGGATTGTGGTCAGCTCGCAACACTTCGTTTCTGCTGATTCTTCCACCTCATGCTCTTCTCCTTCTCTGATCTGGCTCCTGAAGAACCTTTTTCCCTTTTTCTTCCCCAACCTTGATATATGCAGAGCTGTTTATCTCACATCTTCTCACATCTTTCTCACACATGCTGAGCAGCACTTTTTACCTTCTTAAAAATATGTTATCTCAGAGGCATTACCAGTGTCCCTGATTGGCTTAGCTTTGTCTAGCAGTGGGTCTGTCTTGTAGCTGGCTGGAACTGGCTGACATTGGAATAGCTTCTGGCAGTTTTTCACAGAAGTCACCTCTGCATTATGAACACCTCCTCCTAGCAAAACCTTGCCATGTAAACCCAGCACAAGGTATTCATCCTGAGAACAAATTTGCGTTCCCTCAGGATGAAAAACTCATGGCTATTATAAAAGATTATATTCCAAATATTGTTGATGAAGGCAAAAAAATGGCTGAAATGTATAGATGTGAAGCAATAACCTGGCTACAATAGAGTTATATAAAGAAATAGCTCCAAGGGATTGCATCTATCCTGAGCTGCAGGAATGATTTTTACAAATGTTGACTTCAGTATGTCAGTGTTACTTCTTTTTTGATTACTTTGAAATATTATCTAGTGTAGATACCCACCAGTGGAAATATTACTCCTAAGGTGGAGAAAAAGAAATCTAAATAATTATCCTAATATGTTATATATTATCCAAGTACACTCCTAACTCAGGTCTTGGAACATGTCAATTACATAGCATTTAATGCTATTGAGTTTAACAAAGGTCTCCCCTCTGATCTCAGTAAATAGGTGTTACCATCCTGGACACACCCCATAAATTAACATGGTCTCCTGAATGTAGTCATAGACCAATAGGGTAATTCAGCTTAAGAGGATCCCTAGCCATGCACACAGTATGAAGAACAAAAAAGAGGAGCTTGAAGCTTTGATCCAGTCCCAGAGATTTGACATCACTGGTATAAATGAAACCTGGTGGGATGAGAACTGTGACTGGAGTGCCCTGTTGGACAGCTACAGGCTCTTCAGGAGGGATAGCCAGAGCAGAAAAGGCAAAGGGTGACACTGTATGTAATAGAAGGGTTAGAAGATATGGAGCTCACAGTTGGGCAATGGCACAATTGAGAGGTTCTGAGTGAGAATCAAGGGACAAACAAATAATGCAGATGTCATCGTGGAAGTCAGCTATAGACCTGCCAGCCAGGACAATGACGCTGACAAATAATTCTTTGAGGAATTAAGAGACACTTCTAAGTCAACTGCCCTTGTCCTTATGGGGGACTTCAACTTGCCAGTAATTAAATGGAAGCACCATACAGCGGGTACAACCTGGGCCAGAAGATTCCTAAAAAACCTGAATGACAACTTTTGTGGAAGAGGTCCTAAGGGACTTGACTTGAAAAGATGCCCTTCTTGATCTGCTAATTGTCAACAGAGCACATCTTGTGAATGAAGTGGAGATTGGTGGCTGTCTTGGCCACAAAACCCCCTAAGTGATCAAGTTTAAAATCTCTGTTGACAAGAGGAAAAGTGCCAGCAAAACCTCAGCTCTGGACATGTGGAGAACAGACCTCAGGCTGCTCAAGGAATTAGTAAGTAACGTGCCCTGGCAAAATGTTTTTGCAGGTGCTGGGGTTCATCAGTTCTGATCACTATTTAAACATCTCCTCCTAAGGACACAGTAGCAGGCAATTCCCAAATGTCGGAAGTCAAGCAGGCAAGGCAGAAGGCTGCCTTGCACGAATAGGGATCTTCTCTTGGAAATAACAATCATGGAAACCTGTGATGGAAATTAAGAAGATCATGTCAAGGTGTGTTTCTTCATGGAAATGACACTTTACATTTATTAAGTGTTTTTCTCTTTTTTCTCCCACCCCCCCTTCCTCTCTTTCCAAAAATGCATGCATACTTGAAAAGTATATAGAAATTTTATAGAGTTTAAGAAGTCAAATATGTTGATGTATATAAGTACCTTACTATTACCATATATTATATTTGTGCATTTGTATTGATAATTTTTTCATCTTTCTCTCAATATGTATATTGGTATCTCACAACATAGTGATTCAAACAATAGTCCTTTTTTGAGGTCTCTAACTCATAAATAATGTACTATTTAACCCTGAATGATTTAGTACCAATGAATTAATTTGTTTACAGGGGACGTTATAAATAGTTGACAATCAAATAAAGGTCGTTTTTATAAGCATATGGGTTTTCTGTATGTGTTTATCAGTATGTCATGTACTTCAGTCTGCAAATGAATACCAATGATTCACTTCAAAGTTAAATATTTAGCTGATAATTTTCAGCAATTCAAACAAAAATGAGCAGTATGAACTAAGTAACATCGCAGAATGGTTTGAAGCTTTGGATCTTTTCCTTATGCTGGAAATGGAATGTGACACCTCTTGTGGTATTTGCATCCAAAATAATATGGAAGTATAGTAACTAAATTATTCCTTTTGGTCTTTTTCCTTTGGGCAACATCTAACTCTAAGGAGCATAAAAATTTTACCAAAGTGATTGGAAAAATTACTGATTAATGGTTCTTTAGATTTTCACATAAACAACTTGTGTATTCAATATTTTTTGTCTTAACCACTGTGACTACTAAAATTTAAAAATACTATAAAATAATAATCCACAAAACAAAACAAAAAAACTTTGAGAGTGAGTCCGAGTTATGGAAAGAAGCACCACAACTGCTTCTTGTTACTAAAAGTACTCTGAGAAAAAGCATTTGTAAATGCACAAATAGGCAGAAAGTTCACAAAACCCTGCTGCATGAACATACACTTTCTAAAAATATAAACAAAAATAATAATGCTTATGAAAGCACAGACATGTCTATTATCACATAAGAACATTGCTCACTTTCAGGACCAAAACTACAATTTCCTTTTGAATAGTGTGCTCCTCTGTTGTTACTGAAGTTCTAGATACCTTCAAAAATATATTTTTAAAGAAGTTATTTAAAACTGTGCCACAGGATAAGCACATGATCATTTATTTAAACAAACTTTTATTGAATGTATGCTGCTCCAATTTTGCCTGTATCTTTATGGGTACTACCACATAACTTGAGTCAGATTCTCCATTGATTTTCCTCTGTGACTGCAAGTCAATTTCTAAAAGCAGGAAAATGATTTTCACTTAGTCTACTGATGCAATTTATAGAGTAATAAAAATAGATTGTTAAAACTAGACATTTTTTTCCCTCAGATTTGAATGTACTTTAATCAACTGAAGCATCAGTGTTAAAATACAGTCACCCTCTGTAATCAATGCAGAAAAATAGTTTTACTGAGACAGTTCTATTGTCCCTGAGTGAATTGAATTTCCCACTCAAAGTGTCAGTCCGCCAAAAATTATATTGTGAACACCAGGGTAGTGTTAGAAAGCTGTGTTCCACCAGGGGGAAAAAGAATCTATTTTGTTTGTTTTCATATTAGTTGCATTAAAATGTTTGTATGCCCCTCCTGAAAAATGCAAATTTCTTTAAAATTAAAAGTTCAATAACAGGATATTTCAAAAAGCAACTGCTACGGACAGGTTTTGGTAATTAGCATGAATGTTTTGTCTGGGTTTCCCTTTCCCCATCCACGACGTGGGGGAGCCCAGCTCTAGCTCCTTCTCCGTCTGAAGAACCATTTCCGACGTCTTGGTGGATGGGGAAGGGGACTCCAGCGACAGGGTTTTTCAGGCCCCGAGCCTGGAGGGGAGAGGTGCCCTCCCCTCCCCCCACCACCCACGTGGCTCCATGGCAGGCACAGAGACAGCACACCGGTGTGGAGAGGAGGCAAGAGAGAGTTTATTGTTGGGAAGGGGTTTATAAGGCTTTTAGGAGGGTCAAAGGGGAACCAATCACAAGTTCAGGGTCACACAAAAGAAACCATCAGGTAAAGGGTCAACAGCCAATAGGAAGGGGTTAAACAAAGGACCAATGGGACACCTCAGGACACCTTTCCCAGGACACTCCTGCATGGGAGATAACAGTTGCTGTGGGGGGGTGTTGGGAAGAAGAAACACGTGTTTGCAAAGGGACCACAAAGAGCCATTTTAAGACATGTTTAAACAAGTTTCTCATCAGGTATAGTGCTACAGTTTTGTGCAGGGCATCAAATTTAACACAGATGTGCCTTGCAAATTCAAATGATCCAACAGAAGCCTACTGTTTCAAGCTTAGGAAAGAAATGGAGGAAGCTTTTCTGTTTTAAGTGACCAAATTACCCCGTAATGTGTAATGATTAAATTTATAAACAATTCCAGCCTTTTCCCAGCTTAGAAAGCACTTTATACAGTCAGCTAGCAGCTCCCAGAAGAACCTGTCCCAAGGAAAGACAATAGGACAGCTCAAGAGGAAAGGTTGTCAGGCATGTGAGGAATACCAAATGCAGCTGTCAGTGTAAAATATTTTCTCTGCTGAGACAAAACATATCTGCGGGAGAATATGTGCATATGCCTTGCTTCGGGTACAGTCACTGGTTTCAGGACCAGTTTTGTTGCTTTGAGAAATTTAGGAAAACACTTGAAATTAAAGCAGAGAATAGAGGACCACTAGACGCACCCCAAACTGTGGGTGTCCACAAGCAAGAGCAGGAGAGTGTTACTGGTGAGTCCAGTGGGAGCACAGGTTACAGAGAAGGCTGTTTAAGGAAAATTCTCAGCTCTTTGCAGCAGACCAAGGTTTGTCACATGTAAGAAAGTGTCACAGGAGGTACATAGCCCACAGTGAACTATGGGCCTGTGGTAAATGGAGACTTAGACGATGGGGACTATGGACATTTTTCTTTTTGTTCTTTTTGTTTGGTTGATACTTGGTCTAGCCCAAAGAGGAGTAAAGGGTACTAGACCATCTGTCATACAAGAAGAGGCTGAGAGACTTGGGTCTGTTCATCTTGGAGAAGAGAAGGCTCAGAGAGATCTTATCAAAGCAGAGAGAGATACAAACAAGGCAGTGTCAAACTCTTCTCGGTGGTCTGATGGGACAAAAGGCAGTGGTTATACTCTGACATACACAAAATTAAATTTACACACACACACACACACACATGCACTCACACACACAGAGAATACTTGGTTATTTTGAGAGTGTCAAATACAGAAACAGTTTGTCCAAGGAGCCTGTGAGGTAAATTTCAAAATCCAACTAAACAGCCCTGAGCAATCTGGTCTAAATGATATGTATTAGAAATGGATGAGAAATCATCTGGAATCATGACTATTAATCAATCATATATTAATACTGAATAGATTTTTCAGAAGAAGAAAATCAAAAATTTGACTAATGTTGCCATTATGAACTAAAATCTGTGATAGTTTAGGTCGTAATAGATCTTGTTCATCAAAGCTGTAGCCAGTAACTGGCAGTAAATTGTCCTTTTGTGCCACCAAATGGAACAATAACTGCCTTTGTACAGCAAAGTTCTGTTGGTAAAATAGCATTTGCAAGATGATTGGAAGATGACATTGAAACAGTGAACTCTGTAGAATTAGCACTAATATGAAGTTGCAACACATCATCTAACAGTAATATACCCACACCTCTGAAATGGAGATAATTCTGTACAATTAATCTTTTACTTACTCCTAATCCTTATTTAGACTTCAAGATACACTTTAATTAAACAAATTTTACATTTTATTATTCTTAAAAAAATTTACTATCATTTTATCGGACTTTATTCATTTACTTATTTTTAATATATATGAAAAACATCAGAGCTCTTGTATAATTTAAACTTTGGAAGTCAAAGTAACAAAGATAAATAAGAAAAAAATAAGCAAGAAGTAGCTAATAAGTGATATATAATACCAGCATGTGCTCTACATCAAACAAGGCAATTGCTGTTATGTGATATCTGCATATTTCACTATAAATTATTTTTCTCCTGTCTGCAGTCAGTCAGCTACAATTTTGTCAATTGAGCTGTTCTCATTAGCAGCCTGAAAGAGCAGATAAACAGTATGTTGATGGAATTTGCTTGTGAAACATAAGTGGGAACTTGAGAAAAAAATGAAAAAGAAGGTTGAAAAATCAGAATAATAGGTAGAATATAATCAAACAATGCTAAACAAGAAAAACAAATTATAACTCCAAATTAAAGATGGTACCAAGAATAGATACATTTCAGGAAAACATAACAAATAACTTAGGCTTGACCCTTACAAAATGTAGATAAGTACTTAAAGGTGCTTGTGTAATAGTATTTATCTTACTCTTAATTGAAAACGCATTAACAGGTACTTTACTTGATTTTGGTGTTTCCAGAGAAGGCAGAGTTGTAGAAACACCAATTTAGGCAGTTATTTAAAAGTTACATAGCCAGACAAGCTACACAAAAATAGCCAGACCGATTAAGATACGTAGACAAAAGAGAAGCCAGTTGCCAGGAATAATTCAGCGCTTCCCTCCCATCTCATCTTCAGATAGAGCTGCTCACCAAGATAGGCTTACTCATAGACCTCCCATTAGCAAAATATGTTGATAACTGGAAGGAACTCAGAACAGAAACCTTAATGACTAGAAAGCTGGCAAAATTCTCTATACAAGCCTAATGAAAAAACTTATCTTAGGGTTTGATCATTTTAATGAAGTGAACTGAGATTTTTTCCATTGATTCCAGCATTTTAAAGATCAAACCTTATGTGCATATCTAGTAGGATATGACAGGCTTTAAATACCGGAAAAAATGTAAATTCTGAGTGAGGAGAAATAATTTTTAAGAGAATCACAAAAAAACGTAACTACACAAACAATTTTAAAAATACATACATTTAAAAAAATGTTATGGAATACATGAGAGCCTTCAACTGTGGAATAGCATTACTAGGGAAAAAAGTAGAATAGTTACCTTTCTCCAGGTAAAACCTTTATTTACAATGTGTTCACTTAGATTTTAATATAATCTGTTAATTAATTTAAATAATTTATCGTTATAGCCTTTCATTGACTTAGTAAGATATTAAGAGGAAAAAAAAAAAGTTAGATTGGCTGCAGTTATCCTTTCCTTTTTTATTAGGTTTCTGGGAAAGCTGTTGTATTTTTCTGGGAAAGATAGAAGCCATATTTCATATGTTTTAATGTGTTTGATAGACTTTGCCACTTCAGCATATGCATGTCACTCAAGAGATCATCTTGAAACTGGATTTTTCAGGAAATTCTCGTTCTTGCAGAATTGGAAATTTAGATGGAACTTATCTGTCTTATCTATTTATCAACAGTTATATAACATAATTGACATACTCTAGGATGTACACTGAGCTTCAAAGATTGCTATGTGCTCACATCCTTGTTCAAAGAGACTGAATTTCAATATCCCTCATTCTAGAGAAAAGCAGTTATCTGCCCTATTTGCCAAAGATACACAGGAAAGAGAGTTTGATGAATCTAGATATTATTGATGTCTAACGACAGTTTTCCTCAACAATACATGGCTTCAATTAACTTCAACAATGTGACATCACATAACTGGTTTGTACTGTGAGACTAAGTTCCCTAGAGAATGTTTCCTGGCTCAGAAGCCAACTGGCATTTAATGGGAATTTTTCTATAATTAAACTCTTTTGCTCTTTCCCATTGCTATTTCTTTGTATTGTGATCAAATATTTTTTAAAAGAATATTAGAAGGAGCCAAAACAATAACAAGAAAAGTTGTAACAACTAAACAATGTAGACAAATATAAACAAATACTTGAGATCATGTACAGGATCATTTTTTAATTTGAATATAGAAGTCGTATCTCTCTATACCCATGAGGGTAAATTAATTTTGAACAGGATGTGAACTCAGTAACAGACTCCTAACCATCTCATTGTTCATTAGCTCACTACCTTACTGTTTTTAACCACTCCAGCAAGTCGTATCCAGAAAAACTGATGATGAGTGACCTGACAATGAGAAGCATGAGTTTAAACCAGTCTGATGCGCCGCTTCAGATTCAGGATAAATCCCTGGACTCTGTATATTTACTTGAATATATATGTATAATCTATGTACATTAAACATCTGAGTAAATTAAGTTGCCAGGTTAGGCAAATTAGATCTCATTTCCACCTGTTCTCTCATGCTGCAAACAATCCAAAAGATGAAGCATGTATTCATCATCTCTTACTACTTAATTCTCTAAATAGCGAAATCACAATTTGCCCTCAAAAGATGAATTCTTATTGAATCCAATCAAATACCCTTAATTCTGATCAGGTACCAAATTAAAATAGTTTGCTATTTGAGAGTTCAGCTGTCCTTTCTGTAATTATAATCAATCTATATCAGAATATGCTCACCTTCCCTTCCACTAAAGAACAGGAGATTGAAATTTGACTTTCTGAATGATTGTAGTTAATAATTTGGTTTTTAATTATAAACTTTTGTTATACTCTTGCATTGCTTTTAATAATTTCTCAAACATGTATAGACTTTTCTGTTGATTTTGGAGGAGGTCTTCAAAAAGAAGGACATAGATTGAGTTGGAGTTGTTTAGGATTTATGTCTTTTTGTGGGTGCATTTCAATTTAAGCACTGTTTTAAGTGAAAAGTTTTTTTCAGCTTGTAGAAAGCTCATATACGCTACAGAGTATCTTACATACAACTGCAAATAATCTGAATGCTTCCTTATACAGAACATAGAGTGTTAAAAATTAGATCGATCATTGCAGGATCTTCTACAACACTGAAAATTCACGACGTTTGTGGAAGATTTCAAAATCAGTGACAGAACTGGACCAGGAAAATTAACTAATTAAGTGAAACAGTGATATTGATCAACTGCCATTTGATACTGGTGTCATAATTTAGAGACTGGTTGTAGCAACTCAGCTGCTACATGCTGCTTTGAAGTAATATGATGAATAATTACAAGGTATAAGGGAAAAAAACCTACCATATTCTGGTATGTATTTATATATATGTATTTAATCTTCTTGAACTGCTGCTACTATCTGAATAACTGCAAATTGTCTAAAAAATCATTTGCCTATGATGATTTATGAAGTCTCACAAAAACATGTGTGTTTTCTTAAAAAAGTGTCTTATTTCTGATCTCTAATGTTTAAATAAGTATTAAAGAGAACATTTATTTATTATTTTAATGGAATGTAAGCATAACAAGGTCTTTTGATACATCCACTCCTCGACTCCCTTGTATCTACTAGTATTTTTAATGCACAAATCCTTTTGAGTATCTATTACCATCCTACTGCAAATAAGCGTTTAAATTTGCAGTGAAACAGTGTTAATTTGATTTTTGTACATAAGCAAATATGGTATTCTCTTGCAGCTTTTGTGTATCTGCTTAACTGTCCTCAGCTTGTGTATTGATCTACTGCTAACAATACATAACATTCCAAAAACCTAAGTTGTTTTTTTTTTGGGGGGGGGGGGGGTGAGTGTTCTCATATCTTGTTCAATGCCGACAAGACTTCTAGGAGTGTGCCTTCCATGAATGAGACATATATGTGTCTTTATGCCAGGCATGAAACAGTGGGGCACAAAAGCCATGTAGTTACGTTCAGTTGGAATTATGTTAACGTGATGTATAGCACAATCCAGAGTATCTTGGCCCTTCTACCTAGAAGCAAGCATTTTATCTAGATGACAGGGCAAGGTAATCAGTTGTTTCATTATTTCTACCAACTTTTATCCAACTGGCTAGATATGGCCATAATGAGCATGCATCTGATTGTAAATGATGTAGCCATATCTTAGTTAACTATTGCATTCATAGTCCAGAGAATTAAAAAATATGCTTTAAACACAGTTGTACTTTCTGCAGAGAAAAATATACATAGCATTCCAACCTCACCTTGAATTAATTTTAAATTCAATAAAAGAATCATGGAATGGTTTGGGCTGGAAGGGACCTTTGAAGGTCATCTAGTACAACCATCATGAAATAAACAGGGACATGTTCAACTGGGTCAGGTTGCTCAAACACCTGTCCAACATGATATTGAATGTTTCCAGGAATCGGTTTTTCTCTCTCACATTCCATAGTTGTTGTGTAATCAGTTGCTACAGATTTCACCAATCTCTCCTCTAGCTCTTAAAGACTAGAACCTGTACAATAACAGATGGCCCTTAAACTTCATAAAATTATACTGATCTACCCCAGCCAAAGAAATGATCTGTCTCCATCATTTATTTGTTGTTTCTCTCACTGTCTTGAGAAGGGCAGTACCTCATTCTTTCAGCATTCTCTGACTTTGAAAAATATTTAGAACTCAGCAACATAAAAAGCACAGACGACTGTTCTTTTTTAATATACTTCAAGATACAGAAAAGTACAGGACAATTTCAGCTGAAACTATTTATTTTACATTGATTAAGCATTAAACTGCAAACTGATCTGGAAACAATACAAGAATTTGAATATGCATATTCCTTCCTTGACATTCTTCGTTTATTATTTGTTTGTTTGTTTGTTTTCCCTGTTTTAGAAACAATTTGGTATGGACTAGAATTTTTTCTTAATTCTGTTGTGTCACAATGTTGTTAGACTTTGGCTAGATGTTTGTTTTAGATGCACTCAGAAAGACAGCTAGGCAGCATGAAATAAAAAGTTTGGTTTAGGGTTTTTTCCTGCTGTGGTTTTTTTTTTCCTACAGACAGGAGTGAGACATTCATTTTGAAAGCTGTGAGTATGTAAGACATAAAATATCACTGTCATATTTTTTAAGAGAATATTAAAGTGAGAGTTATATATCAGAAAGATTTCAAATTGGTTAAATTAGAGAGAGGATAGATTCTGAATATGCCCAGGCTGAGGTTATTCTATGTGATAAAAAAGCACACAATAAAAATGTAAAGAAATTCTAGCACTGTGTAATCTCTGATGAAGAGATGAATGAACTACAAAACTGAACAAGCCTACTGAGACATCTTTGAGAAAAAGCTGTTGGAAAGCAATTTTGTTTGTGTCACATTTCTGACAAAGCAAAAATTGCACATTCGCATGAAAGTGAAAGATCTGTTTTGGAACAGTAGTCTTCACTTTTCAGTCTATTTACATCCAATGCTGTAAACTACTTAGTAAAAGGAGAATGGTTCAGGAGGAAGAGAGGAAAACATAAGTAAATAAATGCTTGACAAAGTGTAGGAACATAGTAAATTAGGATGAAAAAGGATGAACATAAAACCAATGAAAGTTGACAGAAATATGAAATTATAAGACAGAGAAGGAAGCAAAGAACAGGATAAAAACAAGAACAGTTACTACTGAATCATAGAATCGTTTGGGTTGGAAGGAAGAAGAAGATCATCCGGTTTAAACCCTCTGTCAGTACCTCACACTTGACCTTGTTGAAGTTTATGAGGTTCATACAAACTGGACCTGCTCTTCAAGCCTGTCATAGACTCATTCAACCATTTAGGTTCAAAAAAACCTTAAAGAAAATTAAGTCTAACCATTAAACCAGTCTTGCCAAGTTCACCACTAAACCTTACATCTACACATCTTTTAAATGTCTCCAGGCATGGTGACTCAACCACTTCCCTGGGCAGCCTGTTCTAATGCTTTATAACCCTTTCTGTGAAGAAAATTTTTCTAATATCCAAACTAAATCTCCCCTGATGCAGCTTGAGGCCATTTCCTCTTGTCCTATCACTTGTTATTTGGCAACTTCAAGTAGCTGTAGACAGCAATAAGGTCCCCTCTCAGCCTCCTCTTCTCCAGGCTAAACAGCTCTAGCACCCCTGGCCACTCCTCATATGACTTACTCTCCACACCCTTCACCAGCTCTGTTGCTTTTCTCTTGACACACTCCAGCAACTCAATGTCTTTCTTGAAGTGAGGGGCTCAGAACTGGACACAGTACTTAAGGCATACCCTCACCAGTGCTGAGTACAGAGGAACAATCACTGCCCCGGTCTGCTGGCCACATTATTTCTGATACAAGTCAGGATGCCACTGGTCCTCTTGGTCACCTGGGCGCACTGATGTTCAGGCAGCTGCTGACCAACACTCCCAGGTTCTTTTCCCAGGAACTCTGTAGCACTGCATGGGATTGCTGTGACCCGATTGTAGGGCCTGGTACTTGTCCTTCTTGCACCTCATGCCACTGGCCTTGGCCCATGGATACAACCTGTCCAGATCCTTCCATGGAAACTTCCTACCTTCCAGCAGATAAACACTCCCACTCAACTTGGTGTCATCTTCAAGCTGATTGAGGGTGCACTTGATCCCCACTTCCAGGTCCTTGATAAGGTTATTAACAGAACTGGTCCTGATACTGACCCCTGGGAAACACCACTTGGGACTGGCCACTGACTGGATGTAAATCAAATCACTACCACTTTTTGGGCTCAGCAATCCAGCCAGTTTTTCACCCAGCAAAGAGTATACGCATCCAAGCCATGAGCAGCCAGTTTCTCCAGGATAATGCTGTGAGAAATGGTGTCAAAACCTTTACTAAAATGTAGGTTGACATCAACATCTCTATGGATGGCATCCCTTCCATCTAGCATACTAACTGCACCACTCAGCTCGGTGGTATCTGCAGACTTGCTGAGGGTTTACTCAGGCCCACTGCCTATGTCACTAGTAAAGGTATTGAACCATACCAGTCACAGTACAACTCCTGAATGACACTACTTGCTACTGCTCTCCATTTCATACAATCATTACCTTCTTTTTGAGGGAAGATGCAGAAGCCCCCCGAAAGGTATCTCCTTGAAGCCTTGGTAGACTTGATTTTGACAGAAAATTATACAGTAACTACTAATTTTTTGCTACTGTATTATTTTGTATTCTGCTAATATGAGTGTTGCAAATCAATTCCCTTGTTTTGTTTGATGAAGCAAAATAAATAAAGTTTTCTGTATTAATCAGAAGACAGAAATGGGGGGCCTTTGCTGAGATTTCAGCTCTATTTTCTTGAGAAGGACCAACAGATTTTCTTCTTTGCTGTCCAAAACTACCCGGTCAACCATTTCAAACAGTTTGGTGATTACTAGGTAGCATGTCTGTCACTGATGCCTACAAGATATAAATACGACTTAATATCTGTTGGGTAACAGAGAATATCAACTAGAAAAATATAAGCAATCATCATGCAAGATGCAGTTATATCTCTGGTTGTGTATACATGCTAATGTTAAAAAAGATTAGTGGTTTATGTCCAAGATAAGTGAAAGTGATTGTCTCAGATCTGTGTCTTTAGAGACTAGTCCCATTCCCACAAATTTATTTTGAAGAAAGTGTTATTGTTCAGCAAGCCAAAAAGGAGGTGAACTAATTGGGAACTGATCTAAGAATAAAGTTTTTAAAATAATCCAAGGTGAGCTATTTTAGTTGTGCACACCTCCATATTTCTTTATACAGTAGGGCAGATGTGCTTTTGGAGCCCAATACCTGTTTTGATAGGTAACGCTAAATTTCCACAGACCTGCAGGGGAAAGGTGATGGAGAAAGGAGAAACATGATGAAGAAATAACTAAAAGGAGAAGGGGAAGAAGAAATCCATAACGAGCATTTAGGTTACTTTTCTTTACAGTCCTGGTGATTAAGTAACATCTCTGATATAAACATTTTAAACTATATAATTGATTTAAACACATAATTTCATCACTGGTTTTAGTATTTTATTTGTCAATCTAAATTGAAGAGCACTGCATGCTTAAAACACTATACAGATAAAATTAACCTGTATGCTATTTAAAAAGCACAGTTGAGGAAGAAAAGATTATTGTGGCTGTAAGTATTGATGTTTATAATTACAAGGATTAACGCTAGCCTTCCAACAATAATGATAAGAAGACCACTACTATACCAGACAACTCATGAAACTCATCATTACTTTACAGCTTGCCTGCAGGCAACAGTTTTCTTTATTATAACGGTTAAGATATAAGTGAGATTAGATAAAGGTCAAAAACACTCAGAATTTAATTATCTGGCTCAAATGTCACTGGTTTTAAAAGAATCAATGACCTTATTCCTTGTTGGATGTCATATATCATGCCACTTGGATAATCCCATCTAATTTTATGTGCTTGGTTTTGGTTTTTGAGACAGGATACAAAGAACATCATATGCTCTTTTTATTGAAAGAGGTTTCTTCAGGGAATTGTTCTATCCCACTTAAAATCTGAATTTCTCTCTGGCAGATGTCACAGGATGACAAGACACACCAACCACTGTCCACAAATGGAAGGAAACAGGGGGACAAACCCTGTGTTCACAAGCAGTAAAGTGCTGTATCAATAAACACAGACCTACAACAAGAAATTAGAATTAAGTAGGTTGATTGCTTTGCTTAGCTCTCCTCTTTTTACTTCCTCTATGGATAAACTTAATAGTGAATTTCTTGTATTTGTAATGTATTGTTTTGAGAAAAATATAATATCTTGATAATTTTTTTTAATAACCAAGAGAGTTGATATGTGCTGTCAGTCTTAATTTCATTATAATAATATTTTACGTTTGTATCATATTTAAATAATATACAATACATGCACATTTCTAATATATTTCCCCCCATATTTCAAATTTTTTAGCTTCTCAAGAAATACTGCATCAGACACTGATTTTCAGTGAGTTAAATGAAGATAAATAAAATTGTTCTATAAATCTGAATGATATAAAGGCTGTATAAGAGCAATATTTTGTAAAAGTGTGTACAGTAAAGTCAAAGTGGAAGTAGAAGTTTCAGTTACAGTATTAAGAGATGGATGAATAATGCACAACCATGTAAGCAAAATATAACAATCTAATTAATTGTATATTGAATATTTAATACAAAAATCAAACATATTATATCAAAATCATTCTTTTTATTCTTGTCTTTAAATATAATATTTCTTTTGTAGTGATGAAAATGTTCAGAAATAAACTACATAACACTGAGGTATTGTGCTACATTTGATGCTTTATGAGAAATTGATAATAAAAATAATAAAATAATAATAAAAACAGGGAGAAGGGTTTAAAAGTGACCAGCTAGATATAAATAGGTTGCTGGTTCATAAGCTTGTCTCACTAACTTCTGTGTTTGACCACTGCAGTCAGTGCTGCATTTTTATTAAATCTTTCTTCTAACTATCTTTTCTGTCAGCGTACTCTCTGTTCTAAGTGGTGAAAACGAACTAATTTCAAGCCAGACTAGACAGCAGATAGGATTAGAGGTCTGAGTACCAAAACCAGGAGTGAGACTGCAAATCTGAGGGGCCTCTAGGTCTGGAAGCCAGCAACTGGAGGGGGACAAGGCCTGGGGCCAATACCTGGGCAGCTTGAATGTCTAAGCTACTTAAGTGAAGATTAATCACCTTCAGTGCTCATCAGCTGGAGAGGAAGAAGAGGATCAGGTTGCATGGGCTGTTGTCTTCAAGTAAGGGTTGTGTATTTCTGTTAGGGCCAGTAAAGGCAATGTTTCCCTTCTGTGTGGCCAGTCATTTCTGCATTCTGTGTCTGCATCTATCCTGATGTTCAGTCTCTGGTTGGCTCTCTGGCTGGATCTGGGAACAAGGAACCACATTAGCCTCACATCTACTGTGCTGGGAAAGGAGGACCGCTCTCTAGCCCACCAAATTCAGCTACAAATTTCTGGTGGATAACACAGAGTTAAAAGTAGGGATTTTTCTTTAAAAAAATGTTGCCCTGAAAACAGAAAGTGTTTCCTCTTGGCACAAGTATACATTGGCTAATGCTTGCCATATAGAAACAGACTGTCCCTGTCTGTTAGAAAAAGAGTTTGTTGAATATGCACAACTGGTGGGTAAGTCCGCTGCAAAAAAATGGTTTTTTACCAAACATGAATCTTTCTATTTCTGATTAATCTCACTTACAGACTGAACTGCATTCTGTGTTTTCATAATATTCTAGCAGACTCTCTATTATGGAGTTATTTTCAGAGATTCATGCCATTTATTTTTTTTCTCCTCAACATTTATTTTTTATTTTTACCTTAGTAAAAACTGGGAAAAGAACCAGAAATGCATTTCTTCTCAGCATATTGGAGACCAAAAAAAGAAAACAACCCTGAAAATTTAAAGGCTACAGGATGAAAATACCATATCCAGTAACTTCTGCTTCAGAGATTTTAGTGAATTTCACAATAGTATATCAATAAGAACACAACTGATTCTGAAAATTGTTTTCTTATTCTCTTTGAAATCTCCATCAAAACCCTCATAATTGACATCTCCTACTTAGATTCACTACTGCAGTGATAGCCTTTATTCATTTAAATTAATTTAAGATAGCTATATAATAAACACTGGTAGTTAATGTACATAGAAAGCATTTGTACTGTTTTATTGTCAGCATGATTCCTAGCATCACTTTGCCATGAACAAACTGGCATGCTTCCAAGATAAAATAGGCAAGGACAAAAATATAGACGTCATATAGAAAGGTACATCAAGAGGAATGGCACAATAAAGAATATATACAGTAAAATGAATTTTTTGCCACAATGAAATGAATAGATATTTTACAGTGGACTTCAGTAATTCAATGTTTCTACTTGGACCACGTCATTCCAGGGTATAGGAAAGGACATTACAATGAACCTACTACCTACCTGTAGCATCAAATGACCATATATGGCATATTTTTCTCCCACTCTCAAATTATATTGAGGTTATAAAATTACAGCAAAACAGTTTGTGGGTTACTTGTCCAGAAACAGGTATTTGTATGGAAACAGTTTCTATTTTAATAGAATAAAGCAATTAATCATTATTCAGTGTACTTTTTAATGCATAATTTCTAACTCCTAGACTCAATTAAATACCATGACCACCCACATCAGGACATACTTATAATTTACAAAATATCAATAAGAATATTAAGAGTGATTTTGTAAAATAAATAAATAGAAAACCCAAATGTAATTAAATAGAGTATAATAGATTATTTCAGTTGTGAGGGACCTGCAATGATCATCTAGTCCAACTGTCTGACCAGTTCAGGGCTCATCAAAAGTAAAAGCATAATATTAAAATCATTATCCAAATGTCTCTAAAACAATGACAGGTCTAGGTCATTGACCATCACTCTAGGAAACCTGTTCCAATGTTTGGCCTCCTTCTTGGTAAGGAAATATTTCTTAATGTCAAGACTAAAACTCCTTGGTGCATCATTAAAGCATTCCCAGGTGTTGTATCACTGTATGCCAGGAAATACCCTAAATAAATAAGTAAACAAATAAATATTTAGTTCTCCTAAGGGAATTATATTTGAATTCTAAGCAAAAAATGTGAAGAAACTCTTTCAAGATGTGTAATGGAAAAGTGCACTTCAGCAAAATCAAAAAAATAGGGATCTAGTGATGTCTTTTCTAACCTCCACATTATAGTTTTGTTCTGAAAGCTTACTGCTTTTTTGGCAGTATAACTTAAGAGACATTTGACTTCTTTTTTATTTATATCTTCATCTTTATACCATGTCCCAAAGAGAGGAGAACTTTAGCAAATAAACACTACAGCTGGCAAATTACTCAAGTCTCTCTAGGGGATTAAGAATGAAGTTATCATATACCTACAGAGCTTGTTATTTTAACATTTCATGCACTTCATTTACCTGACTTCTACATTTTCAATACATAGCCCCACAACAAAGTAGTTTCCTAAAAATGACCTTCCTAACTCCTAGGGACAAATATTAAACTGTTTTAAACACTTTTTTTGTAGAATCATAAGATAATTGAGGCTGAAAAAGACCTCTAAGATTATTGAGACCAACCACTAATGTAGCACTGCCATGTTCACCACTAAACCATGTCCCCCAAGTGTCACTTCCACACATTTTTTAAGCACCTCCAGGGATAATGATTCCACAGCTTCCTTGGACAGCTTGTTCCAATGTTTGATGCTACATGAAATAATCAGTAGTTATCATTATCTTTATCACTACTATGATTATTACTATTATTGTTCTCCTTATTAAAAATAGAAAATCTTAAAAAGACATAAAATGTTAATAGCAGTTAAAGCAGTGAAACAGAAAATGACTGTCACTCTGAAAGAATCAATACATGAAATTTGGTGTCCTACAATATCCTGATCATTATTTATGTGACCTCATAGGTGTATGAAACATGTGATAGGCAAATAGAAATCACAGCAGCATTAGCAACACAAAAAATATGCACCTAGAGAGTAGAAGGTCATCATCTGTTTTTCCAGGCACTGATACAGATCTCTAATGATCCAATTCTACATCTCCATGCCTTGCTGTCACTTGAAATCACAGACAGCTTGGTAGACAAAACATCTAAAATCCAATCAGTATAACAATAGGATTAGGGGGTTTTTTTTGTTTGTTTATTTAAATATTTTGTTACATACCCTGAAAACTGCTTTGAATAGTCATGTTTCTCTTTGCAGCTGTTCTCTTTATCTCCCTCTCTGTTTGGAGACAATGTCTTCAGTTCTCCAAAATAAGGAAGACACTATTCAGATAGTTCCAACCACTGAATTAAGGACTGAATTAGCTATAAAATGTAGATATAAGAATCTGGTAAATTTTGAAAACATTTTTGGTGACACTTAGTGATTCTCCTAGTGCACTTGATCCTTTTTCTTATACAATCTTTTTGCCTTTCTTGCTGGCGAGTTTAAAGGAGGAATCTGAGAAAGACCTCATTAGACTTTGAAAATATCTCCATTTGGTTCTTTGACCTTGGCTTTAATATAAGTTGTCTATCACATAAGCTGAAGCTTACCTTCAGTAGAAAAGAGGTAAGCCAAAGATCTGTGACTAGTCAAGCAAGAGAGACCAAAAGCACTGGTACGAGCTCCTTCAAGTTTTTATTTTCATTTTGGAACTAAAACCTAACAATTTATTAAATTTCTTTATTGGAGCTGTCTCTAGTTAAAATAGACTGCATTAGTGGGGAGACAAATCTATGTTTATATTTCTGGGTATGCGTGTGTGTATGCGTGTACATATACAATCCAGCTAATTTCTGATTGAACTCTGCTTATGTTGAGATGCATTGGTCATGGATACTTTTATTCATTAAAAAAATAGGTTTAAATTCTTGAAAGTTTGTTATGTTTTCTATTTATGCAGGATGTAGAAATTCTTGAAAGTTTGTTATGTTTTCTATTTATGCAGGATGTAGAAATAACAACAGAAAGCTTTGAGCACGTGGTCTGCAAACTGGAAAAATTTGCACAGTAATTGTTTTGGTAGTTTCAAACATGATCACTGGCATGGGTGGTCATGCTTTTCTTTCAGAAGAGATGTTGTATATTAAATCTATACTGATTTAAAAGACTATATTATTTAAAAGACTCTATGATTTAAAAGACTCTTTTTCCTTACTAGAATTAGTGCAAAAAGTCACAGTTGTATAATATTTATGGAACATGAGTAATATCTGTTGGTCTTGTTAGTGGATTTACAACTTTTGTTGTAGAAGGTAACTGCAATAATAGACTTCCACTGCCATATTACAAAAACATTTTGTGTTTTTGTCATAACAGAAGCTGCCATTCTATACAGTTATAAGCATGAGTATGAAAAAAGAAAGTTAAACTGATAGCCCTTAAGGAGGACAAAGCGGTATCAGTGAATGATTCATAA
This sequence comes from Pipra filicauda, assembly GCF_003945595.2. Taxonomy (NCBI): domain Eukaryota; kingdom Metazoa; phylum Chordata; class Aves; order Passeriformes; family Pipridae; genus Pipra; species Pipra filicauda. The sequence continues at coordinate 1,957,069 of NW_024104173.1, read as the reverse complement.
AGATTTTCTGGAATGGAATAGTAGTATTTGCTATTTTGCTTAGGTAGTGTTTAATATGAACTTGTTTGAGTATTGGATTTGTCCTGAATTTCCTGTAAAATGCTGACACTATAAGACTGTAAGAAACATTTGATCAGATATGGAGCTCAGGAAAAGCTTAGGTTTGCTCTTAAAATACTCAACTTGCCCTAGTTTTGGTCTGCTTTCTTTGTTCACTAACTTTTTATCTGCATGTTTCTATCTAACACTGCATTGATCAACTTTTTGCCAAAGAAAAGTAGCCTATTTTCACTCCCATAATTAATGGGACAAAGAAAAGTTGGAATTCTCTGTGATTAGTTCTTGTCTTTCTTATTTACCTTGAAGAAAGAGTTTTAAAGTAGTCATTTTCCTTATAAGCAAAGATTCATAAAATAATATTCTTTAATTTTGCTTCCTAAAGAAAATAATTTCTTTTGAATAAGCAATTTAATGTTTCAGTTCTCTTTACACTTCTTGGTTTACTAGATCACAGTATCTTTCAAGTTTTGCTTATTTATACACTAACAAATAAACATACTTTTCACCATTAAGTAAAAATTGTGAAAGTTTATGATAACTAAATGCAGTTAGTAATTGTAAAAAATACTACTGTGAGTAGTGAAACAACACAAATATAAGAACACAGAATCTCTATGTCAAAAATCAATCACTATCTCCAACTCAGTGTGGAGAAATGGGTAACTTTTCTGAAAACACACTCTCCAGTGTATATTTACATATTTATTTATGCTTTTGATAATGATCACTAGCTATCAGCGGGAAATAAATCACTACCAGATGTATGAAAATCTAAATCAAGTCACAACCAAACCTTATTTTTGAGAAAAAGAAAGTCAAAGACAAAATGCATAAAGTATGACTTCCTCTGACAATGACATCTACTGGAAAGAGTGTTGAATACAACTTTAACTGCTCATTTTCTTTAAGGGTTGACCACACAGTATAAATACTAGAAATATTACAATACCAAATATATTATCTAAGTCCTAAAAGAAACCTACAGAACACAAAAATATTTAATTTTGATTTGGTATTTTTGATTCATATTTTCCAGTGAGCAAAATATTTCTGAACCCTGTTTTTTATTTCTCAGTGTGACCCACTGAATCTCTCCTTTCCTTTCTCCTTGCCTTGCCTCGCCTCACATGTCACCTTTTTATACCTCATCTAACCTCATCTCACCTCGCCTCTTTTGCCCCAGGATCACTGACATTTCGTGCCAGAAGTCAATAAGACCGTCAATCGAATTTGTATCAATCAATCTGTAAAGATGTTTATAGTTTTGGAGTAGAATGGGCATTGTGGTTCTCTTTCTCTGCAAAAACGTTGTCCATGACTTAATTGACTAGAAGAATGGAAGCTTTTTAACCCATCTTTTATGGTTTGAGCAGTCCATATCTGCAGTTGGACAGTAAATAGCATTTCATCAATATTTTAAAGATATATAAGGGCCTTCAATAAGTCATGAAACAACCTGATATGCTCCAGGAAACATAGACTTTAGCTACTTGGTTTGGTGAAGGAATGGACACAAGAAAAAGAGATAAATTTGATTGAAATGTGTTTTCTTTTGCATTGTCAAAGCAGGAGTCATTCTATTTTACTGTTTCCTTTTAACCTCTGTTTCCAGTACCTTTTTGATCTTTTTCTTTCCTCCTAATCTTTATAAAGTTTATCTTTATTACAATGTGTTAATTAGGTCTCACCAGGATTCAATGTAAGACAGATGTACTACCACCACTTTTCCTATTTATAAGTCTATTAAAATCCTGATCTAATATAACTTTTTAAGGTTATGTCCATCCTGGAAAATCAGACCCTCTCCTGTGTCTAAGTGGCAGGAACTGACTCATGGTTACAATATTTTACCTGTTTTTACTCTTTCAATAAGCAAATTTCTGTGAATTGCATTTGCATTTCAGCAATCACTAATAATAAAATTTTCATTTTTTGATGTATTTGATGCTACCTACCTTTTCATGCAGAAAACTGCCATAGTGTTGGGCTTTTTTGGCTTTATTTTTTATCTTTTTTTCTGATAATCAAAAATGTTATTTGCTGATTCCTGCCTACAAGCAGTTCTAGATGATTTTGGAAGTTTAGAAACATCTGCTCACTGGCCCATAAGTGTTTTTTAAAGCATCCACTTCTCCACTATCTTATTAACATTAAAAAATTTGACTGCAATAAATATGCTCTTCACCAGAAGAAATTTATTGAATTCATTAAGAAGCTCTCATGCTTATTTTGAAAATGCATAAATACAAATGGGAAGAGAATTTAGGTTGAACAACTGAAAGGCACAAAATTAATTAAAAAAACCCCACAAAAAATCACAAAACAAACAAACAAAAAAAAAACCAAAACAAAATCACAAAACAGAACAAACAAGCCAAACCCAACCCAAACCAAACCAAACAACACCACCAACAAATAAACAGGCTACCTTGTCTACATGAGTCTGATTGACCATGGAACCATCACCTAGGAGAAATATGGATGTCTAGATCTGGAACTGATGCAACACCCTTTGTCTGTTCAGTAGCACAAGAAGAAAGCAAGCATGTGCAGGTTTTTACCTACATCTCACCATATTTTGCTTATCACATGGATACAGACTGCTGACTCTCAGGGACTTTCTAGATCAGGTGTAATGAAGTGCCAAGAAAAGTTTTATGCTATTTTGGAAATTTGCCCCAAAATCTTCACTTCGTTGCTTATTTTTACTTGTATTAGTAGGTGATCCTTCTGCTCACTATCTCTGTGGCTCTCATCTTTCTCTATTTTATGCTAGAGTAACTCTATAAATTTTAACTGGTTGACTTTTAATTTAATTTAAATCTGAGCAAATGTCTCACCTGACATTAACTACCATCGAGAAAATAGCGCCTGAATGTAGGAAGATGTCATTTAAATCTTTATGTATAAAACTCTATGTAGGGTATTATCATCTTTCCAAGGACAACAGTACATAAAGATTTAATGTAAAAATTAAGAAAAAAATCTGAACGATGAAAGGTTTCAATGTATAAAGACTCTGCACTTTATTTTCCATATTAAATTAATTATTGAGGTAAACTTCCATTGATATATAAACTACTATGAGGAAGTACACCTGTTCAAACATCTTTCCTGTAATACCAATAAAGTGAAAATGAAATGAAAAAGCTGAAGAGTCAAAAGAAACCTCAAAAACCCACAAACAAACAAAACCCCCCCAAAACAAACAAAAAAACACCTACCCCCTGCAAACAAGAAAAAAACACAAGGCATCTCAAATGTTGGGATGTCTATAGAGCTGATTAAAGTGTCATTCTTGTAAGAACAGATAGTTCATTTAAGAGGTAATTACTGTTGTGTGCTATGAAAAGCTACTGATTGAACCATTCATCTGTGAAGCCTAGACCTGGCTACTTACAGGATTTAAGCCCATTAAGTTCCAATCTGGTAGATATCAAGGATTCAAGCTCTCATCAATCTTTTCTCTCTCCAAAACAGTAACATCTAGTTGTTGTCAATATCTCCTTTGGGGGAAGGAGTAGAAGAGGATATGCAGGAAAAAGTACTGTGTACCCAAATATACCTCATTTCAAAATGACAATTACAGTTGCTAAACAATTAAAAGTTGGGAATGAATAAACATTCCAAATTCAAGACTGTATTGCAAATATTTATATATATTTCAATCTTTGAAGTTTTCAAGGTAATATACTGTTCATCTTACTGTAGATGTGCTGAAAGTGATTTTGTGAGTTTGGAGCATTAATTTCAATGGTTCACAATAGTTTAACCTTTTTGAAAGGGAATTATATATTTCTAATTATTGTAAAAATTTTATTTATATTTTTGGGGTTTCTTTGTCCCTACTGTACCCTTCAAATCAATCTGTAACTCTTCATGTAGTGTTTATTGATTTTTATTTTAAATTTTCAATAGAAATTTGAACCTTACTTGTGTTGTTGATCACTCAGTTATGCAATAGTTCATGAACATGAGGAGGTATATGACAGTGCCTGGACTTTCAGCTTTGGTCAGCATGAGAACAATAAATACATTTGGAAGTATTACCAGAGTCTTCATCAATCATCATTTTGGGAAAGATATGAGCTTTTTCTAATAATTTTCTCAAATACATAGACACTGTAGCTGGCCTGTAGCAAACAATTGCATACTACAGTCAAAACCTGAATTACATAAACTGTCCATTCAATATCAGGAAAAAAAGATGTGCAATGAAGTAGAGCTATCAAGTAGACTAATAAAGTCCAAACTATACCAAATTGCATGGAAATCATCAGTAAATGGGGAATAAAAAGCAGAAGATGGAAAGGTCATGGCGATATCACAGTTCTCACACAGTAGAATTATTGTGTTTGAATTGACAAAAAATTATGGTCACAATACACTGCTTGAAATTATGTCTCAAGCAAGCTCTGCTATCAGCAACAGATGACTTTGGGAGAGCATGATTCACATATAAAAGAAAAAACTCGTGCTGTGTTAGTACACCATCAAGAAAATTACCATATATGTTAAAGACCATAGGAATATGAAACTGAAATTAATATTTGCCAATGTGTACAGAATATGAAGGAAATACACTGTTTAATATTTTTAGATCTGTCTAGTCTTGATCTTATTGGTTTTCATTTTGTTGCTGTTTCTTCCCTACATAAAAGCAAATGAGAGAAATCCCACTGGAAAGCACAAAAAATACCTGAGGGACAAATATCACTATGTTTGTGGACTCTTATAGAATTGTTTTTGTGGTAGGTATTAACTTTTAATTGTAGAAAAGTGCTGAGTTGTATGGCTTTTATGAATATTTAAGGGAACCTATCATAGGCAAGAACCGAGAGCCGAGACCTGATCTTGAAAGCAACTTCTGAACACTGAGTCAAAAGGCCCAAATAAAGCTTCTCTCATCTCTTTGTCACTACTGCAGAATGATTCCAGGTCACCCAGCTGCCCTGTGCCAGAGTCAGCCTTCGGCCCCAGCAGCTAAACCCTTGAGGGTCATGGATGCATTTGGCCCCTAGTTGGGGCCAAATGTCATACGTTGTATGGGACAAAGGATTGTCATATATTGTATGGGACAAAACTCTCTGAAACACTGAAGGTCCAGCTGTGAAATGTCGTGACATTTATTAAAATGTCACCTGAAGTTCTGTCTCCTCTCTTCCTCCAATAAATGGAGCTAAGATGACAATGAGTAGCAGAGGTGACTGTACATGGCTGGCTACCCCAGCTCTGAAGTGGCCTCTCTGGTGTTTCTTGCAGTCCTCTAGGGCATGGCATACGCTGTGAAGAGAGTTAACATTGCAGTAAAGATTCTGGTTGCTGCCACTTGGAAATGCAGAAAGCCTATGTGAAATCATTCAAGAGAACAAAACCAATCTTGGTAGCTCAGCTGAACCAGGAATAGGAGAGTAGCAGATATCACTAGAGATGTTTTTATGATGATTCTGTTTACTGGGAATGCTATTTGAACCATCTTTGTGAATAAGAAAGAAATTCATTATTGTTTCAAGAGTGACTGAATAGCTGGAAAAACAAATGTTATTTACAATATGTATTTGTGAGTATTTATTCTATTAACTATTTTAACAAGTTAAGACACCCAATGTTTCCATTTATTTACACTTGAGATATATATGCAAGGTTACAAAAAGTGATATAGAAAGAATTTCTATAAAAACTGTAAATATTGTAAAAAATACCTAAGAATACTACGCAAATATATTTGCTAAGAGTATTATGTATTGAATTACACAGAAGAATGTAAAAAAGGTAATGGCTGTCAGTTCAAAGGTCTGGACAGTCAATCAAGTCACATCAGTTGCACTAAGGAATTCTTCTAAGAAATAAACTAAACAAAAAATGAAAATTAATGTATCCTTAGATTTTCCAACAATTTGCAGGTTAAGGACTGGAGATTTCATTCACACCGTTGTACTTATTAGGTATTGATGGACATACTCTTCATTAATTTATCCTGTTATTTCTTCAATACAATTAAGCTCTACACTATGTGGTGGAGAATGGTTCCACAATTCAATTATAGTGTGCAAAAAATGTTTCCCTTTATTTTTTTTATTAGGACAAATAGTAAATCACAAAATGATAAACTAGCTTAGGTTGGAAAAGACCTTTAAGAACATGGAGTCTAACTATCAGATGGAGTCCAACTTCCATATTATTTTGTCTGTATTTTTAATTTTATGAAAATATGCCATAACTCACCTTATTTTCATTTACTCAGTGCATCTCACTCCTTAATATGAAAACCAAGTGATAATGACTAAATCTGAAATTTTTATTGTAAGTTAGAGGTATATTTTTCAGTATTCATTAGTTTTTACTCAACAGCATTGAATTTCATCCTTCATTTTTTTACAATAGGATTCAAAATTATGACATCCTTCTGTATTTCATAGTGCTTTATTTTGCTTTTGACTGTCCTGAAAAATTTTATATCAACTGCAAATTTTGTCCTTTTTATGCTTGAACACTATAAATGACTTAGTAATTTATGTATATCCTTGTATGATTCTATGACTTCTTGTTTCTATTGAGAAACCTGAGCCTTTATTTGTGTAATTTGTTTCCTAGAACATTATCTTTTCTAATGTGTTTGGAAGCTTTGATACTGTCTTGCCTGAATCACCATTATCAACCTAGTTACTGACTCTACCAAAAGACTCAAGTATTTCCTACCCTGACTGTACTCTAAATGAGAAAACAAAAAGCAGCAGGTCAACCCTCTCCACAGCACATCACAGAATTCAGAGTCTGATACAATTATTAGAGTTAGAAGGAACCTTAAATATCACCTAGTTCCAACATCCCCTGCCCTGGGCAAGGATGCCATTCATCAGATTAGGTTTCTCAGGACCCCATCCAACCTATCCTTGAACACTTCCAGAGCATCCACAGCTTCTCTGGGAAACCTGCTTTAGTGCTTCACCAGCCACACAGTGAAGAATTTCTTCCTAATATCTAATCTAAACCTTGCCTCTTTCAGTTTAAATCCATTCCTTCTTGTCCTGTCACTATCTTCTTCAGTAAAAAGTCCCTTCCCCTCATTTTTAGGAGCCCTCTCAAAGTTCTGAAAGGCTGCAGTTAGGTCTCCCTGAAGCCGTCTGTTCTCCAGGCTGAACAAACCCAGCTCTCAACCTGTCTTCATAGGAGATGTGCTCCAATCCTGTGATCGTCTTCCTAGCCCTCCTCTGGACCTGCTGTAACAGGTCCGTATCGTTCTTGTGCTGAGAACCCCAGAGCTGCATGCAGTACTGTGGTGGTTTGAAAAGCCTTTTTGAGGTAGTAATGATTTGCCCCACTGATAATACTCTTACATGTGCTGCCTTCAATGTTCTAACCCAGGAGGAGTGAAGATCTACAAGGAAATCCCCCGAAGGCTCCGGCTCGGGGTTGAAATTTCCACAAAGTAAGAACAAAAATTCTTACTACCATATGTAAATCTGCTACCTCAGGAAAATGAAGGACACTAACCAGTGCCACAAAAAACTGAAATGAAGGAACTGCGGCCTGAGGAGTGACAGAAAGACTTTTCTCTTTTTTTCTTGGACTTTTATTGAAGAAGAGAAGAAATTTAATTTAATGTAAATATATATATATGTGGGTGTAAATAAACCTTTGTAAATATTTTCCCCTTCCCCCAATAATGAATGGTTGTGTTTTGTCTGAAAACTCTCAACATGGGGTGAAAAAGATATCAAGTCCATACTATCACTAAACCCTCTCACAGGGGCAAACTGTGGGAGGGGGGGGCTTGAACTTAAAAATTAGATTCTTGGGAGTTTCAAACCACCACAAGTACTAAGGTGGAGTCTCAAAAGGTAGAGTAGAGGGGGAAAGTATCTCTCATAGGGTCTACTAATTTTATGACAGAATAATTTAAACAAGTTTTTTGGTAGTAAGTTGATCACTTAATTGGTTTGTAGTTTCCTGATCGTGATAAACACAAAAATTAAAAACACCCACTCTTTTGAGATTGAGGTTAATTCAAATCCAGTGTGAAAACTCAACAGCTTTTTATTTTAGTTTCTTTTTACATTGTGTAAATACCATCTCATTATGATTATTTTGATTATTCTTTTGAACATACACAAAAGCCCTGGGAAATACCATTAAGAGGGGATCTATAAAGCAGATATCTCTCTACATAAACATGCATACAAGTAGTCCTCATGCAGCTGTATTGAGCACTCCTTCTGTTGGATGGGAAATTAACACCAAAAAAGAGGAGAAAAATCAAATGTGATGAAAGTGTAGATATCACCTACTTGCATCAGGAGTGGTTGAGTTGGGTTTTTTTCCTCAACATGATGACATTTAAGAAATATTAGAATGGAGTTTTGTCATATTTAGATAAAAACAACATCATTTTTCTCAAAGTTATTAACAATACTCTTCTTACCACAGTTTTTGTACTCTTTAATTTATTTACCTTTTCCTACTAGAGATGGAAGTATCATTATCTCTGGAATTGGTCCAGAATTAAACAATCTGATCAAAATCACAAAGAAATTTAGTACAAATCCTAATGTCAAAATCACATCCTGTAAAATATGTGAACAGCAGGCTTAAAAAATACGATATTTCACTCTATCACATTATTAACCTAACTGATTTTCAGAAGTGTTCATTTAGACTAGGAAATTGCAGAAGTATATCTCTTCTTTAAATCCTGAAGTTGATCTGATTATAGCTATCTGCTCATCTTAAATTTGGCAGTAGTTTCAACAAATATATTTTCCACTATACTTATATTTTTTGATGTATATGTAGTACCAGATAACATGGTTGACTGAGCTCATTGAAAATGTATTAAAATGGTTTTCATGAAGACACAAGCTTTAACTTTCACACACTACAAAAAAAATTGGTTTTACATCTCTCTGCCTTATAGAATTGTTCATTTCACAGAGGTGCTTATATTATTTTAAGTGATGGAAGAGATTCTATGGATTGAAGAGTAAACATCAGAGCAGGAGATGCACTCTTTAGGCTTCTTATGCAGGCAGAGAGAATTTCAGTAATGAGTAATATACTTGAATGTTAGACAGACTGTACAGCTCTGTTAATGGCCTTGGAATTTTTATTACCATACTTGAGTAAAGCTTCAGCCCAAACTGCTAAGGTTCCTGTCTTACTTAAATACCTAAAACTACTTTTCTATTGATCAGGAGCTTTAAATAAAGCCGCAAGAGAGCTCTGAAAATTTTTGAGACATAAATTCCTGAGCCAAATGTCAAATATATCAAGGAGACACTCACTTTTGGAGGAAGTTAAGTGAACAACCCTGGCTTTTAATTCTTGAGAAATGAAGAATTGGTTGTAGTTGGTTGTAGCTGGTCCCCCCTCCGAACCCCAACAGACCACAGCAAAAACCCTCCAAAGGAAAAAAAAATGGAGTAGCAAAAGCTATAGTAAAAATATATATATTTTACATATATCACAGATATATACAATTAAAATACTACGTACACATAAACACAGGAACCCTAAACAGTTTCTAAAAAGGGTAAGGGAAAAGGGAAAAACGATAAAAAGGGACAAAACCCAAAATAAATACGCACAATCAAAACCCCAGGAACCAGGAAAATAAAGAACCAACAAAATGAAATCTTACCACTTCCCCTGAGAAGAAGCAGAATCGCCAGACACAGCCAGCACTCTCCACCTCCAGCGTGGCAGACAACAGCAGTCGCTGCAGGCCTCAACTTCCAGATAAGCGAGACCAGCGCAGGGACCTACTGTTCCTGAACCTCACCGGAAGAGAAGAAAGAGAGTGAAAGCTTCTCTTCCTTTCTTATTTATACCCTGGCTTATGTAGAAAAATGGGATGGAATACCTAGATATGACCACTTCCCTACCTACAAGCTGGTTTCCAGGAAGGCCTAAAATTATCGCGTTAGTGATGCAGTGAAGACCACAAAATGGTAACTTTATCAGTCTGATTTTCTAAATCAATTCTTTGACTAATCTTTTTTTCTTTGATAGAACCTGATTGAGCCTCATGGTTTTGCAAGACCAAGGAATTTACTTGGCCAAAAATCTCTTGTCTTTACATGCCCACAGTATAGATGATGTCTATAGATAAAGCCTAATACAGTTCTAATTTTCTCCTTTCCCATTTCTATTTTTCAAGAACTGGGCAATATACTTCAAGATTTTACCAGAAATCAAGTGTTCAAGATTCTGGCATCCCTCTCCACCCTGAAGTAACTCCATTCTTCCCAAGACCCAAGACCTATACTTGGGCTCTGGCTTAACAGGCAGACTTTATAATTTAGACATTTCCTGTTTGTCCCTGATAAAAGTTAAGTAATAATATTCCTTAGCTCATGTTTTGAGTTTAAGAAAAAAGGAGAATATTAGAAGAAAATGAATAATTTTTTTCAGATTCATTGAACCTGATTAAGGTATATGATCTAATCTTAGTTTCCATTTGAATTTACTATTCAATAAGAGTCCTTCCAGTATGTTCTGGTTTAGTCCATTTCAACAGATTCTTTATTATTGCAGTTTACAATTCACAGATCTTCACATGACAAAGGCAAGAAGGAGGGAGAGGGGGAGTGGGACACAAATGTTTAAAGTGACCTTTCCAAACCCATAACCAAATGTAGTCAAAGAATTTTAAGACAAAAGTTTAAATTTCATTAATAAGGATAAAGGTATTTTGTAAATGAATTAAAAGATTTCCTTTAGGTTTCCATGTTCTTCCCTGTTTTAAGTTGCTTAACAAGAAAATATCTAAAAAGTGATCCCATTTGTGAGCATTGAAATTCCCAGAAAACATGAGAAAAATCACAGTAACGTTCTTGTCAATAGTAATTTTTCAGAAGAAAGAACAGCTGTTTTATATGATTTTTGCAAATTTTGGATTAAAAAAAAAGAAAGGAATAAAGCAATTCATTTTTGTGAAGTTCAAAATACATATATAAGCACTGTCATTGTCTGTATCTGAAGTCATTATACCATTTCTGGTCGTAAAATAAAAAAGCAAACAAAAAACAAAAAACAAAACCAAAAACCAGTAATGAACCAAAACTAAAGAAATGTTATGGAATCAAAATCATCTCATCCTCTTTTCCTCACATAATTTTACAACTTGTCAAATCCTATGTAAAAATTTAAGGTAAGACGATGTAATGTCGTTTTATATAAAGGAAACTAAATGTAAGGGAACATTCCAAGATGTACATCTCAGCAGAACATGCCATACAGATACTTTTACTTTTGATTATTACATCTGTTTTCTAAATTAAGCATAATCCCTACATAGTCTATAAACAAATAATACAGACAAAAAATAATTTGTTGTGGTGGTTTGATCCACCACAGAAATCCAAAATCTAATTTCCAGGCTTCCCCCAACCCTTCCCACAGTTTTATCTCAACACCGAAGAGAAACTTTCAGGCAAGCGGCTTCTATAGGGGAAAAGGGGAAGTGTATACATTTATTACTATACAAATAAATACTGTACAAGCTAAAAGCAACTGTATATATAATATTACACACTTCTATCATCCTTTGAAGCTTCTCCTTTAATTAAGTCCAGGAAAAGCCTTTCAGGCTGATAGGTAAAGCAGTCTTTCTCTCCTGGGAGTGTTCAGGGAAAAGGGTTCACTCCCCCACCAACCTCCAGCTGTTTGCTGAAGTCTTTTCTTCCTCATGAAGACCAAGAAGATAGCTCTGAGTCCTTTCTCCTTGATTCTGTGCCATCTCTGCTGTGTGATTCTCTCTCTTTCTCTCATACCTCGGTTCCGTGCTGCTGTAGTTTAGTTCAGCTTATCACAGTACACGTCCTGGAATCTTCATTCCTCCTCCTAGTTTTCGGCTGTCCTCCATTTAAATGACTGCAAGGACATCCTCTGGGCCTTTCTCTGGTCCACCTCCAATTTCACCTGGGGTTATCTCCCTGGCACCGAGCTGCATTCAGCCCGTCCACTTTGGCTCGGCTCCAATGCCTCGCCTGGCCTCCACTTTACAGAGAGAGGGGAGGGAAAAGAAGAATCCCCCTCCGAAGTCTAGCTGCAAAGGGGGAGGGGGGTGGGGAAGAGGGCTTGGCTGCAAGGCCTGCCTCTCTCTCTCTCTCTTACCAGCTGTTTTGAGTTTCTTTCCTCACAAACACACACTCACTCCAACCCTGGCTTAGCCAGAGTTGAGGGCTGCAGGGCCCCCCTTCCCACCAGAGGGGGGGGCCCTGCCACCCCTGACCTTCTCACACCCCCACACACACAGCGGCAGACACAGTAGCAGCCAGACAGACTGATTGCCAACAACTTCCCCTGGTTGTGTATATATGATTTTTCACAAAACGAACAGTGATTGGCCCTCTAGGGGAGACTGTCCTGGCACCCAATCACCTCTACGCTCCCCTGGGTCCCGGGGGGGGGCAATTTTAAACCATGACATCTGTCTAGAACATTTTATTGTAACAGATGTCTGAGTTACAAATGTGCTGATCAATCTGTTCCATTTGGAAGAAACAAAAAATGCTCGTGGATCATACCAAGTTTTGATTTGTATCATAGAGTGAAGAGTAAATCACGAGGAAAACTTCTTTCTGTGGAAAGACAGAGCTCTAGAATCTCATTAGAGTTTGGTGTAACACCTTTTTTATGAAGTAAAGTACGACTTCTCAAAACTGCATTTTTGAAAGTAAGAAGAAATAGGGGTCTCATGTTCTATAGTGTTAGTGGGTTTGTTTTTTTCTAATCTGCAACAGATGAAACAGAGGGGTACAAGTTTGTTCAGCTCGATGTTCAGTTGGGTGTTGGTTGACACAGGAATGAGAGAAGCTGCCTCAGAAGAGACCCAGAGGCACAGTGTTAGCTTAGAGATCTGATTGAGACACAATAACATGCCCTGAAGACCCATGGAGGACTGAATGGAGTCTTACAAAAAAGGAGACAGTGCAAGCTGGTGGACTAAAATCAAATCTGTCTTTGTGTATAGACTGTAGGAAAGGAAAATATTTGTTTAGCGGTTATTATTTAAAATATTTATTAGTTGGGTGATTTGAATTTTCTCTGTATCAAAAGGTACCTTGCTCTAATTCATACTCTGATAAAAGTCCATAGAAATTCGAAGACAACTTGACGGTACTGGAATATTCAGTGTAAGGAAAGGGACAGGTAAATCCATCTCGAGCATTTTATTGTCCAAGGAATTTCCACTCTACAGATTTTCTTCCCTATGTAGATTGCTCCTCATTCCAGACTGAGCTCTAGACCAACAGTTTGTGTAATGCAAAACCTTATTTTATGTACACTTAATCATTTACAAATCCAACTTAGAATATTTAGTGACAAAATGAAGGTATTCATGTAACAAAACTGGACAAGGGAGTGAGAAGGAAGAACATGATTTCTAGATGAAGATGGAGACCACTGGTAATTGTGCCATTTGTTGGTCTTTCAGCTAAAAGAGTTTAAAAGTCTACCAGCTGCAAAAAAAGTAAAGCAGCAGGTGAGATACATGGATGTTCATATTGATGGTTATATAAGATCACCAGTATTCTCCTGGACTGACCTCTCAAGGACATGGGTTACAAAGTTCATAATTTGTGAACTCTCTCAGGGTTTAGAAATAAAATAAACACTGAGCTACATAGATTGTCATTACTCAGTAACTTCATATGTGTAAACAGATATATACTTTCCTGGAGGGGTCTCTTTTTGAAAACTGATGTATCTGTAAAGTACAGGTAATTATATTTCACCCTGCGTTCTTAAATACCACTTGACTCAAGATTCCTTTTATGTCCTACAATGTATAGATACTTTTGAAATCCTACCTTAGTGTACTGCAAAATTAACACCTACTAGACAGTTGTCTTTTGCTGATTCTCTCAGCTTTCTTAACAATGACATTGTTCCCTTAATTATATAATTAAAATAAAATGTTTATTTTAAAAAAGACAAAATCATAAATCAAAGTACATGGAAGTTTCTAAAGATACCTTCAGGCATATTTATTTCTTCAAGAGTTTGGAAATTTCAAAGCTTACATAGCTGTAACTGAACTAATAAAATCTCAGTAATTGTCCATTTTAATTGCCCTTCAGCATTCTTAGATTGAAAGCAATTATGTAGAACTGTTGAACTGAAGTACAATGTGAGCTTTGAATTGTCTGTCTGTATAATTAGATGCAGAAATATGCTGAATATCCACTCACTAGTAAGTGAAGTGCTGAGGAAAAAGAACTAATCAAAAGCCCATTTTATAAAGTCAGTAGTTTTATCTTAGCAAAACCCACACATTTAATATTAGGAGTTCAGGAGCAGCTTGTGTACTTGTATGGTAGTCAATGAACTAAAGGATAAGGTATGGCTGAGGAAGTGACCCAAAAGTAATGTGACCACATTAACATGCCAGAGCACAAAAATATAGCACATTTTTTTAGAGGCAATTACATATTTTTCACTTCTTAAATTTTTTTTCCTTATACTTTATGAAGTTGTCTAGAAGGATAATGATGGAACATGGTATGCTGCAACAGCCAACAGATTTCTTATGCAGTAACTAATAAATTTGTGTGTGTGTATAGATGTATATATAGAACAAACACTAAAACAACGTCCCAAAAAAACCCCGAAAAGTAGTCTAAGGTTGTTCAATGAATTATTACATTGCAGTTCCTGAAAGATTTGGATAGAAATAATTAATGCCTCTGACTCAGATCTCAACAAATAGAACCTCTTTTTGCAAACCTATTCCGATGATCTATTTCTGTTCATTGCAAAGTCAGATGTAGAAGTCCACTAAAGTATAACCATTAGGGAATAAATTGTTGACAAGTTTGGAGGTTTAAACATGAAGAATGAACACTTTTGATCAGTCCCACATGGTCCAAATTTTCAGTTCATAAATTTTTCAATTGCATTAATTTCTTTAACTGGGAAACAGTTAGGTAAATACAAAATCACAGAATCAGAGAATGGTGGAGTGGAAAGAGGGCTCTTAGATCCTCTGCTCCAACTTCAGTTCTGTTAAAGCAGGTTGCTCAGAATTGTGTCTGTTCAAGTGCTGAGTACCTTCAAAGATGGAAACTCCATGACCAACTAAAATAACGTATTTATTTAGCTATGTTTAACATATTTAGAAGAACAGCCACGGAAAACTCTAAGATATTGCCTAGAAATTACCATCTTCATAGACCTTTATCAGTTCCTTATAGAGAAGTGGCTATGCTATCTACTAGATCTAACAAGTAAATCCTGATGGCAACTATTCAGGACTTGAGTTTGGGACATTAAAACAAAAAAATGCATTTTATGGGCTCTGGCCATATGTTTTTCCTTCCTTCTGGCAGGAAGTTAACTTGTTGAAATTTTAATTATTATGATGAAAAGACATTAAAGAAGGTTCTCTAGAATGCATACACAGACAGTACCATACTAGAATTGAAGTTGTGACTACTGTAACATTTATTCTTAATTGTGTAATACATGTGATATTCTAAAAGAGAACATACTGGTTTTTTCTTCACAATTCTAGAAAACAAGAGGAATTGATAGTCTGAGAGGTAGACTCTGCTGACACCTCTAAAATTTGGAATTGATTCTCTTCTAAGCTTTCTGACACTTATTTGACTATTATAGCCTTTTATCTAAAATTTTTTCTCTTCTCATTCAGAAGAATTCAAAATCTACTCTGTAGTGTTGTGAGGATACATCAATGTTTTCAGTAGTACTCATTTTTCAGTGAGAAAATCAGAATTTCATCAGCTAATTTTTCTTTCTTTGTAACATGTGAAACCTGGGATCAATTTTCTCATATTCTTCTGAAACTTCTATAAGTTGTGAAACTGTTTCATTGTGGATTTTTCCTCTCTAATTAAAATACACACACACACACATATACGCACATATACATGTTTATAAATTATGTTCTTTTAGAAGAACTTGAGCAGATACAAGTGAGAAAACCTGTTCGTTTTGTTGATTTGAGCAACTGTCCAGAGAGATCTCTAAAAGGAAGGAGGAAAACTGAATCCTTAAGAGCAGTGAAGAATGACCATAAGAAAAACTTTCCAGAACACAGAACACCTTGGAAAGTCCCTTTACTAGCTTTTGGGTGTTTACATTAAGAAAATAATGGTGGCAATCCACCTCAAAGCTCTAGAAAACTATAAGTACTGTAAGGCACATAATGAAGCTTTTAGTTTTTGTGACAGCTTCTATTGTCTTCTTGTGATGAGGAACAGTTTCAAACAGTTGCAAACAGTTCTAAATGACACATTTTATGCAAGAGCAGAAGCTAATAATTCCTTTCAGCTCTATATTCTTATCCTATGAAACTCCTTGGAACAATTTAAGCTTTAATGCTGCTTGCTTCCCAGAAGTCAGTTTGCAAAATATGTGAGATAATTGTCTCTAGAGAAATCCGTTCTGAAGGCTGAGATGTGGACAGATTTTTAGTTGGGTTTGTTTGTTGAGGTGTTTTTTTTTTTGACTGAGATCTGTGTATGAAAAATGGTAAGATAGGCAAACCTTTCATACATTTTAATGAACATCATAGTATCCTTCCATTTTCATAATGCTGTTTATATTCTCTCATTAGCCATTTGAACTCAAGTCTCATAAATCTGTAAACTTAATATGAAGGTATTAATAAAAAGAGCAAAAGTACATGGCTATGTACGATTTAGTCATAAACAAATTCTCCTCTATATTATGATAAATTGGATTAAAGCTGGTTTAATTCAGGTAATGCTTCCAAATACAAGGGGGTATGCCTATCTTCTGCCACCAGTATTTTGAATTCACCTCCTTACATAGTAATGAACTCAGCAATTTACAAACTCTGTAATCAAAAGCCTCCTTCCATGGAAAATTTTATATATAGTTGAAAAAAACTGAATGTTCTGAGTTTTGGAAAGAAAAATCAGTCTTTATTTTAACCCTATTTTCATATTTATATCCACATAATAATACATTATTTGGAATTTCTTCTGCAAGTATATTGAAATAACAACTGTTTACAGCTGTACTACCTATGATCTCTCCTACCAATTTTAATGTCTTTGTATACTGAAAAATTACATGATGATTTGAAGATCCGGACAGACTCTTTTGGATAAAAAACCAAAGTAATGCACTGGGAATTCTTTAGAATAAGGTGTTTGTTCTCTGTATCAGGAAGTAATTCAGCTCTGCATAGTTTGAGGAAGGTGCTTGTGGGGGAAATTTTTTGTTTCGTTTTTCTTTAGTTTACATTACAATAATGTTAAATTCTAAATAAAGGTCATGATGGCACCATAAGACACAGCTCTCGTTCTCAAAAGTTTGTAAGTGATTTATCATCCTAAGAAGCCTTTCCTTACTTTTAGCTGCCAAAGGAAAATTGTGTCCTAAGAAAACTAGTTCTTGACACATGGTGTATGGTTAATTGCTACCTAAAAGCTCGTTATTTCAGAGGCTTTTTAGATTTTAAATTTTACATCCTCTATTTCTATACTTATTTGGGTAGTACTTAACATACTTGTTACGTATGTTAAGTATGTTAACATACTGTTCTACCTGTACCAAAGAATGGTTGTATTGTTAATAAAATGGGAGTGAACTGTATATGGGCAGAATTAATGAAAGAAAAAGAGTAAGATGACCCTCACTATACTATACAGCTCTTATGAACTATGTCAAATCAATTATAGACATTGAAAACCTTGTCAATAAAAAATGTTCTGACAAGGACATTAATTTAAGAGGTATAAAAGTTTGACTTCACATAAAATGCTATTAAGCAGAAACGACAATACAGTAACAAAGTGTGAATGCTTAATTCCGTGTACTAATCTGACTGTGTGGGTCTAAATGTCTAGTCCAGTCACCACTGACATCACTGGCAAACAAAAATCTCCCACTCTGCAAAGAGAGGATGACAAAGATGTCATAGCAAGCACACGTTTTAACTCAGCTTTCTAATGTGCTTTATAATCTTACAATAGGTGTTCCTTTGGTTTTATCAAAGAGTAAAAAGCAGTAAGGGATTCTGAAGTCATTTAAAGACTAACTTTAAAAAGACTTTCCATGTACATATTCAAGCTAGGTTACACCCTATTTTATAGAAGTATTAAGTGTCATTTTATATGTTTTTACTGGCAAGCCTGTCATATATTAATATTTTTAACCAGGACTGCATTCAACATACAAAGCACAACCTCAAAACCATGAGCTTTGAACTTTTAGTGGTGTAAGCTTACTCTGTACACACATAGTGAGATAAAACACAGAAATAATTTAAATTTCGGTGAAGTTAAATAAATAATTTTTCTTTCAGTTTCCTAACTGTAACTTTTTTATTGTGACTCTTCTCTGTCAGAATATAAAATATAAGCAATCATAATGATAAAAGAAAATAAAATTAAAGACAACTGGCCTCATCTATCTCAAAATGTATTCCAAGTAGCTGAAAAGAGGTAGTCCCTTCACATCCCTTTCATTTCCTCAGTTTCTACTGTGCATTTTCAATATTTAACCGTGCTAGTTCTAGTGTGTTTCCAATTTCAATGTAAAAATCAGTAATGCAGCAGAACACAAGCCAAAGGGCAAAAACAAGCAGATAAACAAACAGAAAAATAAGGGAAAAGGTTTTGCAATTATGACTTAGAGTAAAATAACAGTCTGATGAGAGTTCCTTTTCCCTTCTTGTAGTGAGGGGACCAAAGCTAAACACAGTATCCAGCCTGTCCAGATCCCTTTGTAAAACCTTTACAAGCAGACTCCCACTGTGATATCTGCATTGTTGACCTTCCTTCTGGTTCTTACCCAAAATCCTTCAACCCTATCATCACCATCATCAAGTTTTAGACAGTCAAAAACACTCCCTAACATTCAAGGTTATCCCACCCCCTCTCCTTCTTTGCCTATCCCTTCTGAAGAGTTTATAGCCATCCATCACAGCACTCCAGATGTGTAAGCCATCCCACTGTATTTCCATGAGGGCAACTATGTTGTACTTTTCCTGTTGCACAATGGCTTCCAGCTCCTCCTATTTGTTGCCCATGATGCGAATATTGGTATAGGTTTACTTCAGTTGGACTATTCATCCTGCCACCCTTTGTAGTGGGGCAGAAGCCCTAATTCCTACAACACCATTCTTAGGTGTTTTCATAGTTTCTATCACATAACTAATCCTTGTGTCTTTGCTGCTACAAAGATCTCTATTCCCTACCTTCTCCACTGAGACAGCAGACCAAAGGTCTGCTCTAGCACATCATCCCTCAAACATTGGTGCGCTGCCCCAGACTTATTTCTGGCAAGTCTGGTTTTATCCCCTTCAAATCTAATTTTAAGCTCTTTCAATGATATCTCCTAACTCCCCTGAAAAGATCCTTTTCCACCTTTTTGAATAGGTGTACCCCATTTGTCATGAGCAAGCCTCATGTCATGTCAATTGACCTGTAACCTGTGACCAAGAACCCTAAAATTGGACCAAGCTATTAATCTACTGGCTCTTCCTGTTTATTCCCTCATCATTCCCTGCAACTGGAAGGATAGAGGAGAACATTACGTGCTCTCCTATCCCTTAACCAGTCATCCAAAGGCCCTGATGTCTTTCTTGGTGACCCTGGGCTTGTTGCAACTTCACTGCTTCCTACCTGAAAAACCAGTAATGGACAGTGCTCTGAGGGCTGTATCAGGGTAGGAAGCTTTCTCTTCACATCTTTAATCCAGGCCCCAGGGAGGGAGCAGGCTCCCCTAAAAAATGGGTCTGGTCTGCATATTGGACCTTCTGTTCCCCTCAGGGGAAAGTCTTCTATGGCAATGATCCATCTCTTTTTTTCCTTTATGAAAGGAGTTTTGACTCAGGGCATAGATGGACTTAACCTTGGAGAAACTTCTATTTAGATGAACCATTGTGCTCATCGCTGTTTGGTTCCACTCGTAGAGCCTTCTGTCTAGGGAAGGTGGGGCAGTCATAAAGTAGAAGCACCTGTTGTACCGTGCAGGAATTCGTCGCCATTACACTTTGTGCCTTTAGTCATTGCTTTCAGTCAGGTGCAGATGGGAAAAGGAAACGTCCGAATCATTCATCCTGTCTGTCTGTTGAACCCGTCCCAGGGAAGATGGGCTGTGATTCCAGTAGTCTATCTCTCTAGGACTCTTGGCTTCCTGCCAGGCAGATGCCATTGCTCCCAGGTTAAGTTGTCAGGGTTTCAGTGCCCTTCCATGTCATCTGCCATGCAAACTGCCATGCTGTCTCCTTGCTGCTGTGTCACGCTCTGTTTGCCCACCCTATTGATAGTGGTACTGGTTTCTTCCTGAAGACTCCCTAAGGGATTCCTTTATTGGAGGAGGAGGGATTGGCCACCCTTAGTCATGGCCCTGCCCCGGTCCCATCAGTTGTCTCACAAGCTGAGGGCTCACAGCAAGTCTCCTGAGGTTCTCTTGGAATGTGAAACACCCACATGCACTGCACTAGAGCACTCCTCTGCTCATTCTGCTCACACTGCAGCCACTTGCCTCAGCAATCAGCTCATTTTTCCAAATAGAGACATTTTGGCTTCTCGTAAATATTGAGCTTTAAAATTACACTCCAGCAGGAGAAAAGAGAAGAAATACTGAGTAGAATTTAAGAAAATAGAATAAGCAGTTATTCTATAACTGATCTAAAAACCCATTCATTTACTTTATCAACTCAATTGCATTCAAACCAATGTCGGTGTGGGTTCTTCGAAAAATTAATGATGAATATAAAGTAAAATGTATCACCTTTTACATAACCTTAGTTACAGAGAAACCATTAACATGATACATGATCTCGTCAACTTCCATTTAATCACTCTGTCTAATCAGCATCTCCAATTTTCCATGGAATTTTAGCATTTCAACTTGTAAAACGCATGATAATAAGGGGTTTCAAAAATCCAGTTGTCTTTTACAGCACACATCAATGTTTAATCAAAATGTGCATACTTTATTGTATTGGCATTTTTCTGATGTTTTAAAAATCTCATCCCAGTGAAGTCCTGCATTTTTCCTTCTGAGACAGTGATAGCTAGCTTTGCTGTCTTCACAGCATTTGTTTATGATAGAATTGTAGAAGAGATGTAGATAGGTCTTGACAAGAATAGACCTGAGAAGTTAGTTAGGTGCAACACCAAGCCAGTACCCAATTTTGCTCTCACTTTGCTAAAGGATTAAAGGTGACATAGTTGATCACATACAAGGTAAACTGTTAGGGTCGTACCAAATGGAAAGGTACAGTTTTTAGCAAATCTGCATCAGTAAACCATAACTCCTTCCGAAGCTTAATTAATTGTGCAGTACAAAAAGACTCAGGTATCATCTTCATTTTCAAAAAAGAAATGGCTATGCAAAAGTATCTGTGTACAAGGCCACCTGATGCAATGCTCAGATTTAGTACAAACTCACTGTGCTGATTGAGGTCTGTTCAAATTTTGACAAAGAAACTCTGCAGAAGCAGGTTTTATTCTGTATCAGGCACTGTCTACCTGTTCTTCTCAGACTTTATGACAGACCCTCTATTTATGTAGCAAGGATAATTTAAACATTGCAAAACCAAACATGTGAACAAAATACACTTGACTTAACTCTATGCAGTGTGCTCTGTGTAGAGCAGAAGCTGACAGAAATGAACTCAGTTGCCAATATTTGATATGGATCCCACTAGTGCCTTGCAATACACTTATCTGGAGTCATAATAATTGCAACATGTTCCAAATGCCTGAAACAAACTTATTCGTAGCAATCAATTTTCAATCGTAATCAGGTGCTGTCCTCATACAGCTATTATTTTTTTCTTCGAAAATTATTTTCTTTTGTTTAAGACTTGTTACATGATTTATTAATTTTAATAAGGAAAATGTATTTAGGTCAAGGGAAGTAGCATGTGGTTTACTGTAATATATTGCCATTTTCAGACAGATAAAATTTTACACAAAAATACTTGCAAGGCAAGACTGAGTGAGCTGGGGTGAGCTTCAGACTGGAGAAAAGGAGGCTAAGAGGAGACCCTATCACTCTCTTCAGCTACCTCAAAGGATGCTGTGGATGTTGTCTGTTCTTCCAAGTAATAGGTGACAAGACAAAAGGAAATGGCCTCAAGATGCACTAGGGGAGGATTAGACTGAATAATAGGAAAAATTTCTTCACAGAAAGGGTTGCCAAATGTTGAAACAGGCTGACCAAGGAAGTGGTTGGGTCACAATATATGGAATTATTTAAAAAATGTGTAGATGTACTTAGGAACAAGGTTTAGTGATGGATTTTGCAGTGCTAGTTTAGCAGTTCAACTCAGTTATCTGAAAAATTTATTCCAACTTAAACAATTCTATGATCCTATGATTATATGATGCTATGACTCTATATTCGTATATGTAACTCCTTTGGATATGGTGAACTACTTCAGGATTCTCCAAGTTTTCAGAAAGTATTAGCACTGCCTCCTTGAATTTTAAATAAGGAGACTTACAGGTGCTTATCTGAAATGAGGGCATCACCATTTTGCGTGGTTAATCGTAATAAATGCAGCTGGACTACTTGGTATTTCAGAATGCAGAATCTAGTTTATAGGTGCCACTGTGTAGCCTTCCTACCTTGGACATATAGTAAGCTAGGCAATTCAGGAGGCAATCTGCAACTGTCAAGACATGTAGTGAGAACCTGCCTGCACACAGAGCACTGCTACTTGAAGATAGGTAAAAAAATGTAAATTCTATAAATAAATTTTAAATGTTTTACTCAAAGACGTTTTATTTCATTTGAGATGCATATCCTAAATTCCTTCGGAGAAATGTGTTTCTAAATTGTTCCTAAAATATGTCAGAAAGAGAAAGTTCCTGGGACCCCAGAATTTCCTGACACACGGATCAAGAGACCCTGACTGAGATAGGCAGTGAACCAGGAATTTACCTTTTTTATGTGTTAAAAACTGTAGGAATAGGCAAGTGGATCCACATCTTTCACAAAAAGTTTTGATTCATTTGTCTAGAAGTATTGTCCATCCCTCTTTCAACTATAGAGCAATATCCCTCCCAGTGTCTTGCTTCTCTCACAATTCTCGGTCATATATGGATGTCTTAACTCCTTTGGCATCTCCGATGACATTAATGGTTAAGGTGGGAAACTGAACTAAGTTCCTACTCATCTCACCTTTAAGTATTGTCACACTCAAAATCTTGTTACAAGACAAATTAAACTTACTGCATTTGCAAAGCAAATCATTTATTGTTAGTCCAGTTGAAGTTTCAAAAGTCTAATATTTCAAATTATCTAATTCTAATGAAAATCCAATATTACAGACAGAACTGTTGAGCAGTGTACATTTTTCTTAGGTATTATGCACACCCCTTCAGTGAACCTTGTATCTGAGGCTGACACTTCCCAGTCTTTGTAAAGAAAAAAAGGGGTGGGGAGTTGTGGCAAGACGTTTTCCTTCTTATCACAGACCTCCCTTGGTTACCAGTTTATGTCTGGAATTTGTACAACTGCCTTCTCCATCCTTGTTTGACACAAAGGCCAATTGCTTTTTGCACAAGGGGCCACCTAGTTTTGTCAGACCGTTACTATGTTTGTTGTTCAGTAAGCTGAAGCTACAATAGGTCAGGTAATAGTAACAACCACTATTACAACTATAATTGTTAAAACTGAGACTGATACAAGCTCTGAAAGCTCCGAGTCCCAGTATATCATATAATGCCTGATGTTTTTTACTAGTAATAGCAAAATCCTAGTTCCATGGTGAAATTTAACAACATTGCCAGAGCGTGTACTAATGAAACTATGAAGTTTCATGCCTAAACTTGGTATATTTATACTTCTGTCATGTTCACCATGTAAGAATATTTTTTTCACGCAAAGAATTTATGGATTTGTCATCTAAAATGAGCTTGACAAATAAGAAATCCATAGGATTAATCTAATCAGGACTAGAAGACTACAGTCAGAGTTTAGGCAAATGAAAGGGTTGTAGTAGATGCCCTGTCTATGTAGAGGTCTTTGTAGCACTTTATTTTTAATGGAGCAATGAAAAGCGGAGAAATAAGGCGTGTCGAAGTGTTTTTTCAAGTGAGTAGTAGCATGTAATAAGTCACAAATTAAATTAAATTCAATGTCAATCACCATTGTAAACCTATTGTTCTCTGTCCTATACTCAGAAATATTTTGTACTTTAAGTTATACTTAGGGCTTTTTTAAAGAAGGAGGGTTTAATCATTTTGATTCCATCTTTGTCAAACCTAAACTACATATATTGTTTGCATGAAGCAGCTGTCAGATGATATAATTTACAAGAAGACCTAGAGGGCAGAAGACTACAATATAACAGTCTTATACAGTATATTTTGCCCTCTTTTTGCTTAAAACTGATTTTTTAAAATAAAAAGAGAATAAGTTGTTATTTCAAAAATGTTACATTTTTAAACACTAAATATGTATTAGAACACCTATTTTGATTTTTACACTTACATTTTACAGTGTTTCATCCCCTTGTACTAATAAGTGCAAGAACAAACATAATTTAATTTTAAAAGTCCTGGTAAAGACATTTTAAGATTTTTTTTTTAATAACAAATCCTGCAAAGCCATCAACCACGGATCTTATTTACAATACAATTAATCACTTATCACCCTTCTGATGACCAGAAAATGTTACTATAATACATCTCATAGGACTATTCGACTTAAAAGAAAATAAAGAACTTTGTGATTGATAAGAAGCAAATACTTTTTATTTTCAGAAACTTCAAGCTGATTTGTTTTCTTTTTTACTTGTTATATAGGGTGCTACATACAGTTATAAACATATTTAGAACAAACCAAATAGAACTACATTATAATTTTAAGAGAGATTTTTTTTTTAAATATCAATTTGGAGTAAAGAAATGCATTAAAGCTTTATGATGCTTAAGATGAAAACTATAATAGAAACTATAATAGAAATTCTATAATAAAAATTGAGACCATGTTTCTGTTTTATTAATTTGAAAAAAAATATTTCACTACAGATATCATCTGATTCTCAAAGCCGGACCAAAGCTTTATTTAAGTTAATAAAATCAATTTGCAATATTCATTGAATCTTGGATCAGATAAATATAAAACAGAGTAGATGGAAGAGAGTAGAAATAAAATTTTACAGTGTGTGAAAGTTTAACAACTTAAGATTTTCATAAAATCACTTTTTTTTCCCCCTTAGACTAATACTACCATAGTTCTTCCCTCAAAATTCAACATAGTCAAAAGAAGACTCTGTCCTTGGACAGTTGTAAAGAATCTGATGTTTCTGTAGTCTACTGTGCAAGCAGCCTGCTTCTGATGTATCTGAACCCAATAGGATTTATGCTATAGGCTTTAACCCAGCAAATATCAGCAAAAAGACACAGCCTCAACAGAACTGGATTGGGAACACTCTTTGTAGAGACCAATTCCCACGTGGTTTCTGACAGTGCACTACTGAAACATGTATCAGTCAAAAACAGTCCTTTGCATCTTAAACATGATTAATTTATTATTAGAGTTTTCAAATGGGATAGAACTGCTGTAAATTATTGAGAAGGATTGCTACAAGATCTGTCATATTTTTATTTCAAAGAGAATGAGCAGCTTTCTTCATTTGGATAGCTTCTCCTTAGCAAACTGATACCACATTTCAACAATTCCTTTTGTAGGGAAACAGATTATTGCTATAAAATATGGTGCCATTATTTTCTTGAACATATGTACTGTAATTGAGAGGCTGTGTAGGTGCTCTTTCTGCGCTCCTAAATGGCAAGCTGAGAGTCAGGTTTTGATTAGCAGCCTCATGGCCGCAACAGATTTACCCACACTGTCGCATCATGCAGTTCCTGGGTCCCAAGGCCTTAGTACCTTCACTGAATAAATGCATAAATTAGAAGCTGAATCCAGTGGACTTCTGGGGCCCAGACGTTTCTCCTTCCAACCCTACTTGAGCATTAACAATGTCTCTAAACTAATCTGGTAACCAAGGCCAGACCCTGGGCCCTTTCTTTAGTCAATTTTTCAGATACTGTGTATTTGCAGATGCATGTCTCCTTTGACTAACAGCTTGAAATGACCCTGAGATCAGCTCAGCTGGTTAAAGCCTGGTGCTAATGACACCAAGGTCATGAGTTTGATCCATGTACAGGCCATTTCTTAAGAGTTGGACTCAATGATACTTGTGGGTCCCTTCCAACTCAGAACATTCTGAAATTAACTCAAATGCACGAGCAAATTACACACAGAAAAGACAGAGCAGGGTCAGAAATAAAATATTTAAGAATACAGTTTCATAAGAAGATAGGACAGACTGTGGTGATCAGGTCCAAGGCTCAGTCTGATAAGGAGTTTGTTTAGAGGTGACCTTTTATTATCCTCTTCCCTCTATTTTCTCATGGTTGTTCTTCCCCTACCTACTCTAGTTTGCCTTCCTTCTTGGTTCATCCCCTATCATTTCTCACATCACATCCAACCCTATTTTGTGGTCTCTTTTGTTAGCTAAACATCAGACCAGTGCCTCAGCACCAGTATGTATATCCTAGTACACACTGTTGCAAGGAGACAGAAAAGCACATTCTGAATGAACAGACGATGAAATAAAAGTAAAATCTATTGTTAATGGGTCCAAAATAATTCATATCTAAGAAATAACTAACTACATGCATAATTATAACCTTTAATGGAAACAAGCAGAAATCATATAACAGATCTTATAATTGTAGACAGTGCTTGGAAAAGAGTAGTTCAGCATTGTTACAGTCTAAAATGAGTATGTTCTAATATGTACCACTTCTGACTCTGTGATTTTCAATGTTTCATTTTCAAGGGATGAAAGAAAAAAACAGAAAAGATTCTAGGACAAACAAAGAAACTAAATTATCAGAAATTAAGTTAAAGTCAATGACGAGCACTTTCTGTTGTCATATCTATCTTTCAAAAGAATGGCCCACAAGTTCTGCTGTCTAGTATTTTATCTAGGGGCACTAGATATATTCCCCCCCCCCCCCCCCCTTCTCCTCTCTCCAAGTCTTCTTTTTTTTTTTTTTTCATCTTTGTCCTTTCATTCCACTGGCAATAGGTTTTTTGTTTTTCCATCCCTGGACTCCCATATTTTCCTTCTCCTTTAGAGGTCCTCTGCCAGTCTCTTTAGATTACTGTTATGACACACACCTTTTAAGATTATTTTTCTTTTTTTTTTTTTTTTTTTTTCTTTTTCTGTTTTCACTCAGATTCTAAATAATTTACCATTATATAATTGTAGATTAAAGAGCATATGTCATGGTTTGAGATAGTCCCAAAATCCAATTCCTTAGCTCCATTCCCCCTCCCACATCTCAACCTAATGTGAGATGGGTTTTTCCAGACAAAACACACCAGACTCAAAGTGGGGAAAAGGGAATATATTACAATGACTGTACAAATAAATACCATATCACATTATACACATGATCACAAACTATCTCTACCATGACATATGTATTTACAATGGATCAGATCTCTTCTCCCCTCCAAATAAAAGTCCAGGAGGGAAAGAAGGACAGATCCCTTCCAGTCCTTAAGCAGCAGGATCTTCTAATGCAGCAGGTTTCTCCTCATCTCACGCATGCAGCAGCTGATAGCTGGCTTTCTGCCAGCACTCCACGAGGGAGGTATCCAAGCCTCTCTCTCTCTCGGCCCCATCGCCTCACAACCGAGGGGTCTTCCGTGGACTTCGTAACCCCAGACAAGGTCGTTTCACCATGTCATATCACGAAGACACAGGGGGGTCTTCGTGACGGTCTGGTATCTCTTGCAGGGCCTCTGTGCCCTGTCTCTCAGGTTGCCACCGTGGCAGCAGTGCAAGGGGGGGGGAGCCAAGGTCAACTCCCCCCACATTCCATCTGGCCGTCCAGATCCAGCTCCAGGATGCTCTGAGCTTCTCAACTCCTCTCTCTCCTGTGCTGCATGTCCAAAACTGCTCTCCAAAATAGGAGTCCATGTTCCTCTTTTCTCAGAGGGATCTCAAAGGAGTTTTGGGGGGCTGGTACAGTCTTACCCCAAACTCTGTCTCTCTGCTGCTGGCTCTCCTTTCCTCGGCTCTCCCTTCCAGCAGTCTCCTCTGGTGCTGCATGTTGCTTCTGCTGCTCCTCCAGTTCAGGTCCTTATCTCTGGCTCTCTGCCACTGTTTCTCTGGTCAGCGTCGGCTGCTGCTCTGTGCCCATGGAGAAAACATCTCCCGGCATACTACAGGCACCTAGCCCAGCTTTATGCTGTTCCAGGTCCCTGCAGCCCCCCAGCCAGGGGCTGGGAGGGGGCCAGAGGCCCCAAGGGACTCAGAGCCCCTACCTCGTGGCTCTACAACATGGTCACCTCTCCTACCACAACCAAAACTACAACTCTTCTTTTCCGGTCTGGTTGTGGTATGTTCACATTTCTGCAAGAGCGCCCACTGGGCAGAACTTCAAAACTTCCAGGGGTTTCCACCCCTTGGGGTCTACCACTTCTCTTAGCTTCTGGGGAGAACAAGGTTCAAACCACTACAGCATATATGTTCTATCATATTACAGGAAAACAACAATAAAACCACATAAAAAGACCCCTTGTATGAAATAACTAGCAACTCTTAGTAGAAGAAAACAAAAAAGCAAGAAAGCATGTAAACAGTCTACTCTCTCTCCTCAACTACAGTATTTAACAAGGAGCAGACTTTCAGATAATTTGTCATTTGAGGAGGTTAATTTTTTGTCTCTTTAGTAGCTTGTCTTTAGACAGAACGACTTCCCTCTTGGATAAATTCTTATTTAAACACTAATGAATCAATGAACATTTCTGTTAATGAACAATCAGACTATGATGTTTTTTGAGTCATTTGTGCATCCGAGTTTTCTATCCATGTGGGTCAGTCAGCACAACTTTGTTGACAGGTATGTAGCAGTTACAGGTTTGGCTCAGACCACTTTCCTTGCTGAAGAAAGAGGATATGGATGTAAACAGCAAGAACCGGGATCCGAATCATAAAAATTTCCCATTATTTGCTACAAGGTCTTGCTCAAATACAAGCTGTTCTTTTTACAGCTAAGCCCAATTTAGGCAGTGGATGGGTCCAATAAATTTCATCTGTCTTTGAAAATTTGCAGATTTATAGTTCCAGATAGAAAACTTAGAAAAATGCATTAAGCAAAAAATTTGAATTGAATTCCCTCCAAAAATTCAGTATATATAGGTTAAAAAAAAAAAAAAGTTTTTCTGTAAACAAGTTCAAAATGAATCAGGACTTTTAACATTATGGTTGATCACTAAAGAAGCATGTGAAATATTCCTATTTAAGAAGCGATTGAGTACATATCATAAAACTAAGGGGAAAAAAATGAATTCTGTACATTTCGGCAGGTGAGAAAGAAATGAGATCCCATTTATCAAACAGAGTTACATTAAGCTTTTTACATCTGCTTCTCATCAATCACATCTCCATCATAGGTAGTGCCGCAAAATTCAATAACTTTTTCATTGAAGACTGCTTGAGGCAATTGAGAGACATTTCCAAATCCACATATCTACAATTCTACATATAACAACAGAGCAAAATGTATTTTCCCAGAGATATCTTTTTTTTTTCTGTAAAAGAGCTCAGCAAGAATTTGTTTGATCAAATGAACTTTGTAACAGGAAGAAAATAAGGGAGAGAAAGAAAAAGAAAACACAAAGAAACAAACAAAAAACCCACAACATGCTCTTCAAGAAAACTGAGATATAGATTATAAGAAATACAGGACTTTTCTGTTTGATGGTTTGGTTTTATGAATAAGTATTTTTCAGCTGTAGCCAAAGCAGAAGCCTGTAACTCTTATGCAACTTGCATACCTTGAATGTAAATATAAGTAGGTATACTAAACCAGTGTAACTGATAGCAGTGTAAAAAAATTCTGTAATGTTATAATGACATAACTACATACAACATATGAGCATTTTAGGTAAGTATGTGAGCAATGTAACACCAAAGAGCAAAGACTTTTGTAGTTGTACTTCCATAGCATGGAAAAGTATGAGAAAAGCAATAGAACTTGCAAGATGAATAACAAAGAACAAGATAAGAACAAGGGACTCTAAATGGGCAGGGTATACCACTGAACAAGCTGGAGCTGGTAGCTGGCAAAATCAATAACAAATTGTATTGGAAACAGATGAGACACATTTCCCTTTTGACAGTGATTAAGCAGCATAAAAACATCATTAGGCATGATAAGGAAAGAGAGAGAAGAAAAAAATCCCATTGCTTTCATTAATAAGTTTTAAAAAACATTATTAGTCAAAATCTAATTAGTATAGAAAAAGGAATAATAAAAAAGCAAAGAATATTGAAACAAACAAACAAAATCTCATCAGTAACAGTACAGTTAAATGTGGTATCTACATGCTTCTTAGTATCTACCCAATTTCTATTGTTATGTCCATGTTTCCATTGCTTATTGGAATCCTAATATGCATTCAGTATGGGAAAGGTGAGGCACGAGCATACTGAGTAATATGAGGTTGCTAGTAATGTGATCTTCCTCCTCACTGTAAGCTGTACTATTATATAATTTTTCAAGTTTTACTGTTTGCTTTTTCTTCATCTGTGTGAAACTTCGCATTATGCCTGACTGTATCATATATTTGTCTGGTTTATATGTAAGATACCTGCATTTTGCTTTCCCAGTTAACCCAAAAACTTAATATTGTTCAGTTCCAAAGTCTGCAGTTCACTGACAATTAGTGAGGTGTTTTTATAGCTTTAGGACTTTCGGTGCCAGTCTCTGTACCCTCTCTTGTGCCCTGCAAATGCACACTGCATCTTTCATCCCTACTTTTCTATGTGCCTATATACTACTACTTCAGTATGTTAGAATTACAAATATTTCATTCTCATTCTACACAAATACTCCTTTCTACTGTGAAAATTATGGTGACACTATACAAATATAAACAAAATTAATCAGACATAGACACCTGGTCATTAAAAAAAAACACTGTTACAGATAAACCAAGTGAAAAAAATATCCCTAGTAGGTCAAGTTCAGAAAAACCCTTACAAGTCTTTGCTCTGACACCCTGCAAACTCAGCACAAAGCCCATGACCTGCATCAGCAGCAATATTACTATATTTACAGGACTAGCAAGGAAAATGTGAAGTAGAAATGCCCCCTATGGAGAAAAAATTGTGGTTCATCTGCACCAGAGCTGTACAACCCTCAGTGAAATTCTCCAGTGCCTTTGGTACTTAGCAATGAGGATACCCATCTCAGACTCATAAGGCACAGGAGTGGGAGGCATGCAGCAGAGCAGGGCATGTGCAGTCCCTGTACCATAGACCTTATCTCTCTAAAGTTATAGAGGTGGGCATGTGATAATTTTGACTCAATGGGAAAGGTAAAGTGAAGGAGAAAATCAGAAGTTCCCAACACCCCATTTAAACTCTGATTTCATTGGGAAGTTAACGATGACAAATCATTATATAACTGTATTTCAGAATTTCAGAAAATTACAATGGTAGGAGTTTTGATTGATTTGGATTTCGTTGGCTGTGTGGTTTTGGTTTTGATTGTTTTTTTTTTTTTAATTGTTGTTGTTGGGGTTTTATTGTTTGGTTGGTTGGGTTGGGTTTTTTTCTTTTGTTTTCCCACAAGTCTTTCTCTTGTACTTTCTGTCATTGACTTCTTTATTAAAGGCTTTGTATATCCATAAATTTTTCATAGAATTTGTGTTAGTTTCATTTTGGTTTTTAAAGACAGTAAAATCCAACTCAAGCTCAGTAAGATGTCAGTATCCTGTGACACATATTTTGCTTCTGTTCTTTTCCTTTAGTTGTGTCTAAGCTATTGGAATCTTGCAGTGACAGTAAGCAAAAGGGTCAAAAAGAATAGCCTCGTTTGAATCATCTCTGCCTATCATATCAGTGAATTTCCATATCAATGAATTTCCATATGATCACAGATATTAGAGCCTTACATCAATGGTGCAATCTCAGGGCTTTTTAAAATGTTTTGTTTCCAGTCCCACCTCGTATAAAAATGTGAAGGCTGAGAAGAGCTCTCAGGAATGTCTTAGCTCAGCCTGATAAAATAATAAGGAACACTGTATCACATTAAAATTTTATTTTGATGTCCCTCATACCAAAGAAATAATCCCGTGCTAAAGAATTAGGATAATGGTTCTACAGAACATCAGGCAGAAGGTTAATTAGTTTTAATGCTAACAGTTTACTGACAAGCAAGACCTTTAAGTCTGCCACTCTGTTCAGAGCACTTGACTGTATTTGGAGCAGGCTCTCTTCCTAAGAGATCAAAGAAGACAATTTCGATTTCTGGATGGAGTTTTCTCAACACTTTTGTAGCACTTAATAAGTGACAAATATGATTTACAGGATCAGTGGGAGACAATATTATTCAAATGGAACTGGAGACCCCAACAACCTCCTGTTTCTGAACCTCCTGGTTGTGAACCAACAAATGAGGAATAAAAGGATGGTTTGGAGTAGAAAGGTGTTACTTAATTTCATCCCAATTTGATGATAAATATAAGCATCTTGACATAAAAAAATCTCTCAAAAATATTGATTTCATATCATATGTAATATGTGAAAGTTATAATTGCTTAGAATTAAAATATGTTTTTAAATTTAATCATAGTCCTATTCTACCAAAACCGTATGACAATTCTTAGGCTATGTTTACATTTTTATTTCATAATGTGCTCAAAGTAGTGAAAGCAGAATGCATTCCTTACATTAAAATTTTTGGTTTTGTTAAATTATAGAGTGGTGGAACAAAATAGGATAAATTTCACTGAAGCATGAAAAAGAAACATAATAAAATTCCTAGTATTTGAAATATTCATTAAAGGGTAACAGAAGACTGCCATCTCCAGTATCTGAACTTGGTCATTAATTTCATGGGGATTACAATTAATCCAAATTTATTAGGTGTGGAACAATCGGTAACCTACACCTTGAAAAGGGATCCAAAGTGATTATAACCACATAGAATCTGAAAACTGGAAGGAAGAAAATACCTTTCTTTTCCATTCTTTCCTTATGCAAAGATTTAAGTTTTGATTATTTGCTGTATAGGGACTTCATCATCTTCCTGGAAACACTTAGATATTTTTAAGTATGCAAGAATCAAGTTGGGCAAATGAGTTTTTTCCTCCTAAAATTCATGGCTGACTGGAAACTCTCAACCACTTCTGCCCCACTACAGCAGAAGATTGTCTGTCATCTTAAGAATGAAATACAGCTTTACAATATCAACACACGTAATGCTTCCACATTTTTCTGGTAGGGCATCACCATTGAGTGAAACAATTTTGAGCAGTTATATACCTTTTCATGTTAAAAATAGTAGTCATGCACAAGGACTTAAAACCTAGACATTTTCAAAGAAGGTTTTAATACAGAGCTATTTTTAATCAAAAAATGTTAGGAGTCTGTTTCCTTTTCTTCCACATAATTGTAACTATATGGAGACCGGTAAGGGCTCATCTGCTTTTTATCCTCATGTATGTATTTCAGGTGTATTAATCAAAAGCTTATCAGCATGCAAGGTAGATCGTGGAATAGAATACATAAACACCCTTAAAAGGAAAAGAAACCATCTCAAGAAATGTTCATCTGTTTCAAGGTCTCTTACTCAACTTCATATAAATCCTCAGGTTTCAGCTGAAGTGAATGACATTTCAATCAACCTATAAATCATCAATTTATTATACTCTGAAACAAAATGAGAAAGTTTCTCTTTCAATTTCATGACTGCCATGTAGCTCGTAACTGAATAATGAGGGTTTGCAAAACTATCCAAGAAAATTATGTTTCCCTATATATTACAAGAACATAAACGTTTTTTCTATGTGCACTTGCTTTCTTGCTTTGATCCCCTACAATTCTAGTATTCCTATTGAAATTCTTGTATATGGAGTGCCTTGCCTAGTGAGATTCATACTGTATATGTTGCAAAAATGGTTAATTTACTGTTTCATGGATGACCCTAGTATGCATCAAAAGTGTTTGAACCAACAGAAATATCTCTTTAGTGACTTTCAGGTAACCTACAGCTTTTCTTTGCCATTTGAGGGATATTGTGTCAGTAATGTTCTCTCATTTTTTCTGGAGAGTAAAGTAGAGTTATGGATAATGTTACAAAATTGTACTAACGTGAAAGATCAGTCATAATTCAGGAACACAAAGCAATGTCACCACTACTACCTCAGGGAAAGCCACAGGATCAAGATTAAAATGTTAAATTTTATAAATAAATAGGGAAATTGATATATTTTCATTTGAAAAAGAGGAGAAAAAGAAACTGCAACTACTACAGAAATTAAAGTATGCCTAAAAAATTTAGTGAGAAGTTCATGTATTAAATATTATTATTTGTGAATGTCATTAAAATGTTGAAGTTTAACCTGGCTGACAAGAAAGTACTGCACAGCCACTCATTCACTCCTCCACAGAGGTATACGGGGGAGAATTAGAGAGTAAAAGTGAGAAAATTCATGGTTTGAATTAGAGTTTAATAATTAAAAAGAAAAAAAAAATTGTAAGGACAAAAAACCCCGAAACAAAACTTCAAAGAGAGAGGAGAATAAAGCCAAAGAAAAACAAATTATGCATAAACACCCAGTTTCTCACCACTAACCAACTGATGACCGAGCAATAGCAGCCCCTACCAACCTCTACCTTCCCAGTGTTTATTGGTGAGCATGACATTATATTGTATGAAATATCCCTTCTGTCAGTTGGGGTCCACTGTCCCAGATGTGTCCCTTCCCAAACTTTTGCCTACCACCAGCCTACTCACTGACAGGACAGTGTGAGAAGCAGAAAAGGCCTTGGCAATATGTAAGCACTGCTCAGGAATAACTAAAACATCAGTGTGTTATCAAAACTATTTCCCTCACAAATCTAAAACCTAGCCCAGTATTAGCTACCATGAAGAAACTTAACTCAATAAGAAATTGAGGTGATTTAATAGGATATGCAGACCTTTCTTACCTATTAGGCATCTAAAAGAGCAACTTCAGAACAAGTAAATCATAAAGACTACTCCATAGAGTTTAAATCCAAGGTAGAGGTATTATCTAGTCCTCCATGTGTTACTGGGGACAGGTGAAACATTTCTGAAAGAACATGCCTGAATGTCTCATACAATCAGAATGGCCCCAAAAGGACTAAAATTAATGAATAAGATTTCCCTCTGGAGTCTGCTTCAACTGTTGAAGATTTCTTTCTTTGGATATTCATTAGGCTTTAAAAACTGTAATGGAAGTTGAATATCTATTTTAAGGAAAAATTTTTATTAGAAAGCATTTCCACAATAAAAAGAACATTGTCATTAATTTATTCACCACAGAATCTCATACATATTTTTGAAGACATAGATACAAAACCAGGTTCTGAAGAACACAGGGACTGATTTACCTTCTTTCACAATATGATAACTGCATTACTCTCCTTTTTACAAAGCAAAGGTAGATTTCTCACATTATTTTACGAGTGTAATTTCTCTATCTCACATCAAAAATCTGGCAGAGGACAACCAGATGACTCTCACATATATTACATCTCTACAGAGATATTTCTTCTTGATAGTTAGTCACTGACAGACATACTTTTTTCTCTTTTGATTAACAAACATTTCTGCTAAAATTATCCACAAATTAGTTGACTACTCCAAGTTACTGTACTTTATCACTAGAGTCAATGGAGAGACAACAGTACTCCAAGTTGCAAGTCATTCCCTATCTTAGAAAACTCCTTTAAGGTGGGATGAATTGCTCTAAGGAAGTGTCTGTCTCTTTCTAACGATATAAAACCAACTAAACTGATAGCTCAGATCTGGGATATGCTTCAGCTACTTAAATATAGGTTTAGTACCATTAAAAAATATTCTTGGGTAATTTTCCTAGCCTCTAGCTGTTGTCTCAGAACACATCTCCTGCGTTCCTGTCTCTTTAAATTGTAAGAAGTCAGAAGGACAGGTAAATTATTTTTTAATATTGCTCAGAAAATGCCTTGAACTAAAATTTCAGAACTCAGTTCTCTGTGTTTCTATCAAAGTATTGGCTTCAGTACATCTTGGTACTGCAAAATAAAGCTCTGTGTTGTGTGGCACTATACCTGATGAGAAACTTGTTTAAACATGTCTTAAAATGGCTCTTTGTGGTCCCTTTGCAAACACGTGTTTCTTCTTCCCAACACCCCCCACAGCAACTGTTATCTCCCATGCAGGAGTGTCCTGGGAAAGGTGTCCTGAGGCGTCCCATTGGTCCTTTGTTTAACCCCTTCCTATTGGCTGTTGACCCCTTACCTGATGGTTTCTTTTGTGTGACCCTGAACTTGTGATTGGTTCCCCTTTGACCCTCCTAAAAGCCTTATAAACCCCTTCCCAACAATAAACTCTCTCTTGCCTCCTCTCCACGCCCGGTGTGCTGTCTCTGTGCCTGCCATGGGGCCACATGGGTGCTGGGGGGAGGGGAGGGCACCTCTCCCCTCCAGGCTCGGGGCCTGAAAAACCCTGTCTCTGGAGTCCCCCTTCCCCGTCCCACAAGACGTCGGAAATGGTTCTTCAGACGGAGAAGGAACTAGAGCTGGGCTCCCCCACGTCGTGGATGGGGAAAGGGAAACCCATAGTGTTGGAACTAAGACATAGAAACACAGGCTTTAATCTTTCAGTATCCAGGGCATACTCATGCTGCTCATGTAATTAATTATAGGATGAAAGTTCAAGCTGTAATAAAATTTGAAGTGGCATGAATTAGTTCAACAAAATTGAAACTGGGGGACCCTGCTGATATTAGTGAAGTGCAGAGGGTTGGTTTTAATATTTGTGTCACTCAGCAGAGACATTTTCATTACCTACAATTCCACGGAATTAATCCATTTGAAAGAGACAGACTACTGGAAATTCATGACAGGAAATTCATGTAGGGGTGTTTAAAAAAAGATACAACTTCTGTCATGCCAGTCCAGCAATCCTTACTGACTGCAGTGAGACAAAAAAACCACTTGTGCACAACTGCAAAATGCACAGAAGAAATAGAGTTAGAAAGTGTGAGATTGATCTGACTGCTAGAGGTATTTGACCAAATGCAGAACTCTAGAATGCAAATACCACGACCAGAGACATCTCTGAAATACCTTAGGGAGAGAAACTCATCTTACATGGGCATAAGTCAAGACATCAGGTGAGTCCAGTTCAAAAAGTATCTGCTTCCTTTCACTGACTAGAAATAAACTAAGAGTACCAAAAGATATAAACATATTATATTACTAACCATTTAAAATTAAGTGAGACAAAATATATTGGAACAATTTATGATCATATATTCTTTCCTATTACTATATGCATATGTATATTACTATCTCATACAATCATGCAATATATAAAATTATAGAATGTTTTGGATTGAAAGGGACCTTAAAAATCATCTAGAGATCTAGTTCCAATACCCCCTGCTATGGGTTGGGACATTTTCCACTAGATCAGTTTTCTCAAAGCCCCATCTAACCTGGCCTTGAACACTTCCAGGAGTGGCGAATCTCTGGGCAACACATTACAGTACCTCACCACTTTCAGAGTAAGGAATTTCTTCCTAGCATCTATTCTAAACCTGCCCTCTTTCAATTGAAAGCGATTCCCCTTTCTTGTAGACAACCTTTTAAGTACTAAAAGGCTGCTAGCAGGTCTCACCAGAGTTTCTTTTCTCCAGGTTTAACAACCCAAACTCTCTCAGCCTGTCTTCCATCTTAAACCTATGGTATAAGACATATCGGTGATAATACATACTATTTAATATTTCACTCTATTGTTATTCATAAAACAAGTATTGAAGTATTGCTTAAGTCTCCCTCTACTATGGTAGGTACTTTGTATTATTAAATAGTTTAGTTTTGAAATACGATTTTGGGCAGTTAGAACTGTTCTTCTTCTGGGACATATAACCTTTTTTGTTTTTAATTCACTTGCAGATCTGCATTTAAAAAAGGAGGTTATTTTTAGGTCTCAAATGTTCTTTCAAAAGGCAGTTCCAAATTTCCTCAATGGAAAAGAACCTTCTTATAAGGTTCTGCTTTGTTGTTTTTTTGTTTTTTTTTTTTTTTTTTTTTTTTTTTTTTTTTTTTTTTTTTTTTAATCTGTGGTTTTACTTTATTTTTTTCTTATATTTATTTTTGCTTTTTTTTTTATTTCTCAAAATTTATTTCTATTTTTACCAAAATTATCCTTCAGTTCAAACAGTATTTCTATATAATTACAGACAGCAATCACATTCTCTCTTAGCATTTGTTTTTCTGTTCTGAACAAGCCCCATTATTTTTATTTTCTGATTGCAAAATTCCATTTCATACTATTAATCTTTCTTTGTACTAGCTAAGTTGAAGTTGACTCTGTGAACTATGGATGATTAAAACTAAATTCTGTACTTTCTGTAAAGTTCCAGTAAATCTTTGAACAGAGGCAACAATCCCAGTAGTCTTTTTAATCTACTTTGTTGGGAAAAAAAATAATTACAGATTAATTCCTCATTCCTGAATTCACCCCTTTGTTACACTGTCATGAAATTCCTAATTAGACAACTTTCTTTTCCAGTAATTACCTAATAATAAGGTCATGGTTTGTATCTGACATTTTTGTTATTAGATTCTTAGTCAACAATTTTACCACCTTCATTGTTTTATCTAATTTTATGTTTGCAAAGTTTTTTTTATCTGTGATAAATTAATATTCTGTATTAATAAGTATTGATAAGGGTGTCTCAGAAGCAAATTTCTTTAGCATGTATCCGAATCCTATTCCAAGATAATTCAAGGGAAATACTTGTTCATTTTTCCTAGTTATTTCACTTATATTTCTCCTTTTAGTATTACCTGTTTCTATCTTCTTATCAGGTAGCCATCAATCACTCTGCAAGTTGTCCATTAATTCTTATCTTTTCCAATTCCATGTGATACTGTAGCAAATATTTCACTGTCTTGAAGGATGAAGTGATCTACCACATTCGCTGCAGCTAGAAATAATTTTAGTTATCACAGAAACATATTATGCTAGTCCAGTATGACCTACCTCTGGTAAACTCAACAGAATTTTACAACAAATTCTATTTCTTAGACATCTGCCTTAGATTTTTTTTTCTTAAATTCTAATACCGATTCCTTATACTTTAAAAAAAGGAGCACAAAAATTTTCCTATTTTTGCTTATTATTGTGTCTAATACTCTTGGATCATGTAGCACTTCTCAGAGTTATAATTAAGTCAAAAATTATCTTTTAAACTTGATGAAGGTACAGTGCTACTCCATTTTGGTTATGCTCCTTTTGGATCTGATCTAGCTCACATGCACCTCTTTTAGCTTTTGCACTGTGCTTACCTCCCATTTGTTACTGACTTTCGTACCATTAGACAACTAGTGACTCTGAACTCTTTTTACAGACATGTAAATATTCTCCTACAACAAAGCTAAAAATAAGCCCCAAACAAAGCTCACAACAAAATGAGATGTCTCAACACTAGAGAAAAGAGGACGAGAGACCAATTTGTAGGACTAAAGCCAAGTAGTTTAAGTAAGCGTAGCATAGGACTATCACTCTCACCAGGAGACACATCTTGAGAAAGGTTGATGCAGTGGTCCAAAACAAGCAAGAATTTCACTAATAACTTAAATAACAGGAAAATGGATTCTGGGTATTTTTTATTTAGCAGTGCAAAGTGTAATAAATAGAAGAAAGGAAAGGAAGTGGCTTTTAAATCACTCTCTTACTTTCCACTGTTTCCTTTCAGGCTGGGCGATGCTTTCAGACTTGATTTCAGTCTACTCAGTGAGGCATGAAATTCTACATAGCCTCCTTTTTTTTTTCTATTCCTTGGAGATTACTTCTTGAAGCCCTTCTGTGCTTCTGTTCCCTGTTCTTCTGAGCTGGAAATCCTTGATTTCCACTTCTGCCTGACAAAAAACACAGTCTTTTGAAATTTCCTCTCCCCTTCAATACCAGGCATACTGCTTGCTTCTCCAGAAAATGTGCAAACATCCCTTTCTCGAGAGATGGGAAAGTATTAAGATGTTTACAAAGATATCATTTCTCAGACTTGATGGAAATTTCAGGTGTTGGAAAATGCCATGGGGATTTATACTAAATTAGCAGAATGAACTAGGCTGATGTAGTTAACATTGAATATATTCACACTAATTATTTCCAGTATGAAATATCACCTCTTGCACAGACATTTACAAGTGTTGGATAAAAATCAATAATTTATTGGGATCTTTACATAATTAAGACTTGCTTAGGGAATCACATTGCTCAAGTAGGATGATAGTTCACTGTATGGAGGGCAACAGAAGTCTGTATTCCAGGTGTCCTTGCAATGGCATCTTCAGCTCAGTAAGGTGAAACTTCTTGAACTGCTATTCTGGTGAATTTCCTATGAGGAAGATGTGATTTGGGAGGCTGTGCACTTCTAAGTCCACTTATGTACCTGCAAGAGCATGCACATTATTAAAATGTCTTGGGATTATAGAAGAGTAGTCAGAAAATTTTAGTTATGTATTAATAATTGCAAGTGTCTAGTACTGTGGTTTATCTGTCCTATTGCAGTTGTTGTTCCTGAATGGATAGTTCCATTATTGTGGCTTAACTACATGTTATTAATAAATCAATAACCCTCCTTGATTTTACATTAGGTGAACTAAGATGTGTTTTGTTGTGACTCTTCGTCCTGTTTCCATCACTGCTTGCTGCATTTTACCTTTTCCCACTTCTGCCTTCTTATCCGAGATCTCGGTTTATAATATAGATTCTCTCCATCTTCAGGATTGTCACTGATTAATATATTTCACCTGGGCTTACCAAATATTTTTGATTATTGATGCGTTTGACTAACAGAACTTGAAAACTTTTGAATGGCTGAGTCATTAGTATTTTTCCCACTGTGGACTCTCAGTCTCTGAGAATTTACTACAATGGGGTCTCCTAATAGGAAGAAGAATTCAAAGTGAATCATGCAAATATAAGAAGAGAGGATATAAAAATTGTAACTTAGTTAACAAGTCAATAAAAAGGTATAAATACATAGAAAGACAAATTTCATTTGTGTAAATGAAGATATAATGAAAAAAAGCTTTTAATAAAAGGACCAGAGGTCTATTTAAGGTAAAATTACATTGCAAAAAAAAGTTTATAAATGCAGAAAAACCTATATAATTATCAGGTCCTTTCTTCTGCATAAATTATTCATAGAACTACAACCTATTAATTCCTAATATATACAGAGTATACCTTTTGGGAAACCTAGTCAGAAATTAAAATTTTCATTTAGGCTGATTCTAAAATGAACCTTGCTGACCTTTTTATTACTGGTAAATTGTCTTCTCGTTTAAAATAAAAGAAAAAGCCCTCTGCTACATTTAGAGTTGTGCAATTTTGTTTAACAGAGAGTTAAAGCAAGAACAGATTGTAGAAAGGTAACTCTATAAGTTCATTCTTCAGCCATTACGTCTTATTACTTTGTCAATTACTTCTCTGTCCATTTTATTTTCAAATTTATATTCCCTGTGAAGGTAATAGAAAGAGATCGTGTTAGTGTTTTAATAGTATTTTTGATAATTCAACAAAGCTCTTGTAATCTTTAGCTGTAAAGTACGCGTTTGTCTTTCAGTGACTATCACAATTCTTTAAAGTTATTCAGACACTTCCTGAATTGTCAATATCAGACACGTGATCCCAGATACCTCACCAGTTCCAGATATAGAGGCTCTGTTTTGTTCATACATACGTGACTACTAGTCTTTTGGTTAGTCTGATACTGCTTCATGGTTTAGATTCCATAAGTGTGATGCACAGTTACCTTTGTTCATATAAGAATACATATGTTTGTGATCTTTTAAACTGAGCTTTAGAATTCTATTTATCTATAATTATTTAACATTCTTTTTCTATTTCTGTGTCCTACAAACTTTATTAACGAAGTGTTATCATTCATGGGACTGCAGAAAGCAAGATTGTTTCTAGATCAGGCAAGGCCAATGTCTGCTTGAACAACAGAAGAAATTACAACTTTTATCTTATAATAAAAAAATGAAAACTTCTAATAAACTGTGTTTTTCTCTCTGAAAGATAAAATTCTTCATAAAAAGTTAATTTTAGAAAACAAATGGTCTGACTTTCTCCTTTTTTCTTTTGCATCATCAAATGCTGATTCTTTTGGGTGCCACAAGAAAGGATCAAACTCTCTCAAGTAGAATGAGTATTTAATTAACTTTCTAAAAAAGGCAATAGACAGTTTTAAAATCTTACATCCCTTCTGATATTGGAAACCCAGGGTTGATGCAGCATTAGATGAACCTCTGGTGTGGCCATCACACTCTGAACAGGTGCTGTCCAAGGGGAAGACTGTGGGAATTGTGTTTTTCAAAAGTTTTATAAGATTTTCTAATAAGGACTGTAATAGAAAAGGATGTTTGTATGGGATGTTGTTTTACTTCAAGACAAAGGCAAAGATAGGCTAGTGGCTATATTGCTGTTTCTTAAGTGGGTGCAGCCTCCAGGCTCCTCCATTACCATCAGCTATCTGGGGTCATATCCTCTGAAGGAATATGTGCAGTACAGCACAGTCTGGGAGATTCAAGTGATATGTGCAATCATGCCTTCTTAGGTCAGTTGTTATGTGTATCATTAACTCCTCAAAGTACAACAGTCTTTCAGTCAGAATCACTTCGTCTTCTCTAGTTGTGTGAATGAAAGTCAAAGAGTTCTAAAGAGGATACTGGCAAGAGATGTCCACTCCTGTTACTGAGAAAGAAAAGTTATTTAGTTTTCAGAAGCTAAACTAGAACGTTTGCATTAGCTAGTCAGTTATGTCTTTTCTTTTTTTATCTGCTAAATAAAATGAGAACTCAAGCAAATGTAAACGTCAAGATGAAATTATTGATTATGAAGAAAGAAGTATATGTCATTAGGAAATAATTTAGATTATATCTTCCTAATAGATATAGAGCTAAATTCAATCCCTTCCACCATAGGAAAGCTTCTGCATCACAGTAGGCAAGGCACTTAATGCTCTCATTTCAGAGACGTCAATTTATTACACATCCTATACTTTGTATGTCTGACTTAATTACTGGGACAAATTATGCAGAAAAACTTATGCTTCTCGGAAGTGACTGAAGTTCCTGGAAGCTTCAGGGGTGGGGAGAAGAAGAAAAGACAAGTAGTGCAAAATATGAACGTGGAAAATGTAAGCACTGAATGATTAAGTGAATGTGGTTAATTCTGTACCTTGACTACAGCGGATTTTTCTGGAAGAAAAGGGAAAGGTATATAAAGTCATCTAATGAAAGACTCTAACTTAGACATAATGTGGATGAAGGATACTCTATCCTAACCTTTTCTGGTTTCAGTTAAAGAGTTATATTTCTGTGCTACAATGGTTTAATAATTACACTGTTTTCAGTTTATAATCATCTCCTAAGAGAGATGGGAAGAATAGAATGTATACTTAGGCCGTAGTCAGGAATTTCACATATGTAATGATGGTGATACTCAAAAAGAGAGCAAAAGTAGAATTGTTGATATGTATTCTGAAATCAGTGAAATCAGGATTCTGAAAATATTTTGTAGGTAAGATATTTATAATAATATAAAGATTTTGCTCCTACCGCTGCTGTCTATCTTCCTGAGCTACAACAAAGGCGTATGAGCAAGCAGATGTGTGTTTTTGTATAAATGGACATAAAAGAAATGCACTACATTTAAGTTCTTAAGAAACTGGGAAGTTTAAACCCTGCCTATAACCAGAAAACAATTTCAAGATTTTTTTTTTTTCTGAAAATTAATTTCTTGTGAGAAAATCATTCTGGAGAAAAACCTGTAACTGCTGTAACTATCATATACTAAGATTTCGGATATTAATATAGTGGCCATAGGTGCAGCTCCCAACCATCACCTAAATAGCTAGATAATGGGGAAAAGATTGCAAGGTGCTATATGACACTCTATTTTGTGATAGAAATATTAGAAAAGAGGGTACATATATGTTAGTATGTACAAGAAAGCACTGGGTTTTGACTCTTTGAGGAACACATGTAACAAGCAGTGTTCCCTAGGAATCAGTACTGAGTTCTTTCTTATTCATTCATTCATCTATGACCTGGACAAAGGGACAGACTACACCCTCAGCAAGCTTGCTGTTGATGCAACACTGTGAGGAGCGGTTGCCACTCCAGAAGGCGGTGCTGTCATTCAGTGACATCTTGACAGGCTAGAGTTTTGGGCAGAGAGAAACTTGATGAAGTTCAAGAAAGGTCAGTGCAGTGTCCTGCACCTGGAAGGGAATAACCCCATACACCATTGCAGATTAGTGATTGACCTGCTGGAAAGGAGCTCTGTGGAGAAGGATCTGGGAGTCCTGGTGGACACGTTAACCATGAGCTACCAATGTGCCCTTGTTGCTTTGAAATCTAGAGAGATTAGTAAAATGCTTAGACTATTTTTAACTCCAACTATTCTTTATAACTTCACCTACCATCTTTCTCCATGGTGGCTTTGTGTCAATCAAGTTTTTCTTCTTCTCTTTGCTGCCAGTATTCTAGTAAACAATTTTCTTTCTTCCTGATTTTAACCAAAATATGTTGTTACTGTTCTTATTAGTCTCTTGAGGACTTTAATCGAAGACCTTTTTTAAATAAACGGTCCTGAAACACTGCCTTATTCCATCTCATAACTTCTATTTGGAA
This sequence comes from Pipra filicauda, assembly GCF_003945595.2. Lineage (NCBI taxonomy): Eukaryota > Metazoa > Chordata > Aves > Passeriformes > Pipridae > Pipra > Pipra filicauda. Next base: position 1,912,284 of record NW_024104173.1, on the reverse strand, counting down.
GTCTTATTAATATTAGCTTTTTAAGGTACTGCTGAAATAAAGCATTAATTAGAAAATATTTTAAATTTCAGGAAACTCTAGCAGCACTTCATTCTCCTTTGATCTATCTCTTGGTCTGTGTACATATTTATATATTGATAGGTAATAATATTTGCTTTACTGATAATACTTGCTGTAGCTTTATCATTAAAGAGTCCATGAAAAGAAACAAACCTGAAAGTACACACAAGACTCAAACTAAAGCTAGAGTAATGAACATGAAATTAAGTTACCATGTAACAAACACAACTTTACATAAAGAATGAAGAAACAATTATATTCCTATTGATATGCTAATATATTAGTCTTCAAGCTTAATTGGACGTTATCAAGGCAGCTGCAAGTTGAGTAGTTTTAACAGCATATTTACAACTGTAATACTTTTTTTTTCATTCATCTGGTAATTTTAGATTACCCTTTTTCAGTAATCTATGCTACTTTAAAGGTTGTTTTGTTTCTTCTTGAGTTTTTGCAATGCTGTTTATTTAGGCCAAATAACACTGAATGCAAGCTAAATTTTGGCAGATTAGACTATGAGACAGAGATGTTTTATCTAGTATACGCTTTTTGATTCTAAGTTGTGATTGCAGTATTTTGAAGACAATTCAAGGAGTCATGAGGAGGCAAAATCAGAGTTTCAAGTGATCAGTCTATCATAAAAAATTGTACTTATTGTGCTCTGAAGCCTGACTATATGAGAAACAATGAGAGAGTTCACACTCTTTACTTTTCTTCAAAAAAAGAAGTGTCTGTTAGAGGTTTTTAAAAGTGGAAAAGAGAGTAGGAAAAAAAGGAAATAAATTACATAATTTACATTTGTGATTACAGTACACAAATATATAATTTCTTATTGCTCTGAACCATGAACTAAAATGAATGTACCTATGAATGTACCTATTTATTAAAGTTTTTCAACTTTTTTTGATTGGAAACATTCAAAATATTTAAAGCATATGATCTTTAATACATGAGAAATGGAAGATCATTTAGTTCATGGTTGATCCTTTAGTAATGCAGTCAGATTGTTTTGTCTGTGTCATTTTGCCCATTTCATGTGATGAGCACCACTCACAGATACCAAGGGGATATATATGAACACACAGACACACAGTACACTTTACACACTTTACACAGTTTCTTTGTTTTAAGCATAGAAGGCATCTGATTAATAATTTAATATACTTTATCAGAGAAAGTACTAATTCAACAGCAAACATTTGACATATGTAAAAAGCAAGCAGTAACCCTGACTATGGTTACTTAAATTCAATTTATTTACTATATTGTTTTACATTTACAGTGAGTTTCAATGTAATTTTGCAGGTTTGGTGTTTTTTTCCTCATAAAAATGCTCTTTGGAAATGACATTATAAACCTTTTAGTATCTTTGAGGCTTGATCAGACTTTTTTACAGATAATTATTTGTTAAATAAATTATTTCTGATATTTCTTGATGTTTGCTTTGTTTTGGTTTTATTGAAAAAAATAACTAAAGAAGTGAAAGAGAGAAAATTATGGGATTTACTGTTCCTAACATATTCTTCAGTGTTGTTCTGTAGTTCAGTGTCCCTCTGCGTTCACAAAGATAAGATGAATAGTTAAAAATTGAGCTGTGAACCTCTGAACCAGTAAATATCACAGTGCTAAAACAACAGTGAAAGAACAAAATGTAACAGACATCTTATAACAGGAAGATTTGCTCTGTCAGCCTTCTACTCTTTTCCTTTCTAGGCCTTCCTTCTTCATGAACTTGCAAACTACTTATGAAGAGAGTATTTAAAACAATACAGGTAAATTTTCTTTTCAGTATGCTTTTTTTTTTTAATTTATTTATCGCATTTACCTTACAATACCATGTATTTCACTTTTTAATGCGACTCGTGATGTAAACATTGCACATACACACACATACACACAAAAAGGCAACAAAAAGACCCCTGAAAATCAAACAAAATGATCTTGATTGAAACTTGAGTCTGTCTACAGTTTAGGAGAAAAAGGAGGCTGACCAAACTGTAGCTCGCTGGAGTGTTGTCTACAACTGATTTTTAATATCTGCAATTATTTAGAAAATATTCTTTCTTTCCTTATGGAGTCACCTGTCCTAATTACCTCTTAGACTACAAAGATGTTTCCCTGAGAAAATTGTGATATATATTAGTGCTGTTTCTTTGCCAAAATGCCTTTGTACTCCTCTTGGTTAATGCTCTATTAGTTGAGGAAGGTGTCTTTTTCTAATGCATAAATGCTTTTCCCTTCAAAACAAAAAATATACTCTCTCTATAATGAAGCACACTATCAGACTAGAATATCAAATGAAAGTATATATATTAGATATTTCCTTTTCTGTCTCTAAAGCACTGCACACAGTACAACATAAGCAATGAGTTACAAGCAAACAATCAATGTCTCTGGTTTTGATAATGAACTAATGAATGGAATAGTTGGGAGTATCACAGGGCATAAGAGTATTTGTTATAATTTTGGCAATTAAAAATAAATTCACTTCAGAACCTTTAACTCAGTAAGAAAAAGGATTCTGTGATCCTAAAAAGGAGGTAACTGCTAAGCTATCAAAGAGAAAATTATCTAAGTAAATGAAAGAATGAATATCAATTGGACTGCTGAGAAATTGTCCCATTTATGCCAATTCATGAAATACACAGGAAGTTGTTTGAAGGATAAATATATTATTTTAAATTAACTGGGGTTTCTACAGTTTGATGCATACTAATGTTCTAATTAATCATTTTCATGACTCTTAGAGTGGAATTAATTGCAACTAACTTTAGAGGTCTATACTGTGGACATCGTTCATTGTTCTGAACCTTCAATACATGATTCATCCAACCAGAAATAGACATCTACTTTTAATGAATGAGGCTTACTTAAAAATGTGTCCATGCCCATAGACAACTGTATAGAGAGAGTTGAGTACCTTCAGAACTCCGTCCTATATGATGTAAATAAATTTCCATGTCCGGAAAGATGAAAGCACATGCTCCATTTACCACAAAATGCTGTAATATCTTTGCTTGTTGTAGCATTTTCCATGCCTCCTTTAACAATACTCAAAAAGAATCATCAAAAGTGGTCAATGGTTATAACATGAATACTTTAAATGAGCAACTTTTTATGAAACTCACATGTTTAATGCTTGTTACAGATTTTATTTGTAAAGATTATAAAACACTGTTTTCTTCATACTGATATTTCTGCCAAAATATTACTGATGCTTAATATTAATATTTAAAGTGTTGAAATTTACTGAAAACAAGAACAAATGGAGCTAAGAAAATAGAATTGTACACAGGTTTAAAGCAAATAGAATTGTGTACATATCTATCTCAATTATCACTGAAATTTTTCATTCACCCATAGTGTTCAGGATTTTGATTATAAATTAAATCAATATATCTTTTTAATAAAATTTCAGTAATTCTGTAGTTGCAAAATTGCCCTTTAATTTTGTTATGATAGTTGTATCTTCACAGTACAAGTCTGATAAAAAATATCTCATTACCTTAATCTGAAAAATTAGTCAGCTGCGGGAATAAGCATTTTTGTTCATATATGTATCCATACATGAGATTGACTGCTTTTCTTCTCAGCAACTAATGATAATTTTCAGTTTTCAATTCAGTCATTATACTTAACTTGATCTGCTTTCCAAAATATAGGCATATTATCTACTATTGAGTGTGCTAATAAAATCAAAAAATCCTCTTTTTTCCCCTTTCTTTTTTTAATCAAGAACTGAGGAGTTGATGTTAACATGAACACTAAGGCATAATTGGTTTACATATTTGACCATAACAGTTGAGACTGAATATCGTAAAGATTCTCTTTTTTTTTCTAATTAAAGTCAAGGGAAAAAAAAAAAAAAAACAGTGGAGATTTCCACAGACATTTTCCTCTCTCTGGACCAAAGCCCTTGAAATTATGCAGGTTCAGGGATTGTAGTTTTGAAACCATTATGCCAATTCTACAAAAAAACCCCGAAATTTTCTTGTTTTCTTTGACATTACCACAGTTGACTAATTAAATTCTAGGAAACTTTAAATGAGAAAAGTAGTATAAATCTAGACAAATTCAGCATCCCTTACCTGCAATATAAAGTAAGATAAAGGAACAATTCAAACAATTTTTTGTACACTTTTTATAGAGACATTATTAGCAAATATTCTTGCAGTAAATTTAGTAAAGACTTAGTTGTTCATTTTCAGCTAGTCTTCTAGTTACATGTACATAGAAACTGGTCAAAGTAACATTTTCCTAGTGTCATCTCTACCATCTGTGATACAGTAATGTAATTGCCATATGCAATGAAAAAAATTTTAAAAATAAATTAATTCAATGTTAATGGTCTTATAAAAAGAAAACTTTTATGAAGTCAGTAGATACAAATAACTTCAGATTCTGATGGTTCTTCTTGTTGTTTTCATGACCAAACCTTTTAATGGCAACATTTTCATGTTGTCTTCCACTTTTAATCAACAAGTGACTAAAACTATAACCAGAAAATTATTTATATATATTTATAAAAACATACATGGAATGTGCTATGCTATTCATTCAAATGTAACATTTTTCTGTGAAAAATCTATTCTTTCTAGTTATGGTGTTCAAAAGTGTAATTCTTTAATGATTTTTAAAAAAGAGGTATCTATATTTATCGCGACCAACAATGTGGTTGAGACATGAGAAGAATTAAGAGTAATCTAGATCTAGTTTATTTTAATTCCTAGACCTCTGTAGCTATGGATCAAAATACTCACAGAGACCTAGGATCAATACCTCAAATTCATTCATGGCATTGGCATTATGAAATTGAAATAATATCTTAATTAAGATCTCTGAATTAGAAGAAAAGGTATATAGGATTTCTGTTCAGATAAACAGCTGTCAGTTGGGTTTGCTTTCATAGAAAAAAAAAATTTAGCTTATGCGTTGCATGAAAACATTAATTTTCCTCCCTCTTTATATCACCAAGGAATCACAAAGGGTATCTTTATCACTGTTTTACTCCCGCTGAACAGTTATTATTCTTTGGTTTGTAAAGCTGAAGAAGAAAAACTGAAAGATTTTATACTTATGTTTAAATTAAAAGAAGGTGTTCACCAACAAGCCACCTAGAGACCAGAGCACACACACAGAGTATATCATGGATGAGACACTATATAGAAAGTACTTCCATGACTGCATGTTTAGGTGTCATTCCAGAGGAATCACTGGAGGAAAATAATGGCAAGCCTGAAGGTCCCTTCCTCACTCCTGTCTGAGTTAAGTCATGATAGATTGTTTCAGGACTGGAATAAGAAAACCACCATTCCACCCACGCACTCCATAGCATAATTATTGATATTTTCCTCTAGTACAAATAGGATGGAAAAGATATTTTTATCTCGTTAAGCATTTCATCAGAGATACTATTTTATTTCATGATTAGAAGACAATTAGACTTTTGAGTCTTTGTTCATCACTGCAATATCTTAGAATTAAGCCTACATAATACTGTTGATACTGGCAAAAGTATTCCAGCATGTGGCATGCTATAACAGAAAAAATATCCCTGAAGCATGAGACACAGACTGATTATTGGAAGTTTTAAAAACAGAGGCTGATTGTTTAAATGCTTCAGCAAGCAATTATTGACTTTTTTATCAGATCTGTAATTGTAATTAATTATATCTTGGAAGCTGTAGGATCTGGTTTATCAGTAGTTGCATGGATTAAACACAAAATTGATTTCACTTAGCTGTACTACACTTCACCACTCTGCTTAAAGGCTCTTCTTTTTTTTTTGTCAGTTGAGCGTTCTCCTCCTGTTGTATGTTGTTGTTACAATAGTTAATTTGCTTAATGTTTTAATACTTCCAATTTCACCATAGTTTCAATAATTTCCATTATTTGCCAATGTGCCTCTTGAAGTAATAATGATTAATATTACAGTTTAAAACAAAGTCAACAATCAAAACCTGATTTCCACTTATGGTCTAAATTATTAGATTGTGTTTCTTCATGCAGTTAGGGTCATGTTCTTAACATAACTAAAAAAACATCTAAGAAATCCAGAGTCTGGCCACATAAGAAATAAATAGGAATGCTAGAAGTTAGAAATCCCGAAATTCGCTCTTCCTTACACTGGAAAGATCCAGATCATCTATTATCATTACCACCAAAAGCAAAATGAATGGAAGCTTATCTCTAAGTTGAAGACTCCAATATTTGGGTACCTAAAGGTAGAAATGGATTTCAACTCACATGTCTAAATACAGAGTGATCTATTTGGTCACATAAATACAAGTGTCTAGTGCTTTTTCAGATGATATATGCTACTCTCTGTGAGCTCAGACTGCATCTTCAGCTGAACTTAGGTGTTCTGTAGGACATCTGTAACACATCTGCCAGCTATAGCTGAAGCTGTGTCAGATAATCTAGAGAATGTAAGAGGTGAGCAGACTCTCATGTTTAGGCACCTAATTCAGTGCCTGAGATGCAAATTTCCACAATAGTCAAGATAAATCTTGTGTTCAATTTGTTTGTGTAAATCTAGTATCTTGTACCATTCAAACAAAAAAGGTATTTCACCTTACCTTCAACTGTCTCTGCTCTAGATCCTGTATCACATTATCAGTATCTCCATCTACTCTTCAAACTTTAGCAATATTTTAGGAATCTCGTTAGCCACTCACCAATCTGAAGAAAGGCACGATGTTCAGCCTAATATGGGAAATAATTTTTTTAAAGTTGTATTGCAACTGTTTATTCCAACTCAAAGTTCAGCTAAAATATAGTTCATTACTAAAATGCTGGTTTTGTGCAGGTTAAATTCAATTCTTCAGTTTCAATCACTTTTTCAGTTAGGTTTGAATTAGCATTATAGTTTGTAATTCATATGGGAGTTTTAAGAAGGTGTTAGCAGATGCAATAAAATACATTAATAGACTTTGCCTGTACCAAAGTTCTCCTCATACAAAAAATTTTAAATCTCTTCTTTTGACCTGCTTTAACAGAGTTTGAAATCAATACATTTACAGTAGAACTGAAACAGGTTCTAAATTTGCCAGAGGTACAATGGGATCCAGATAACATTGGTATCATAACCCTACAAATCAGAAAGTTTTCAAGTGTTACTGTGACTGAATTCTTACAGGAAATAATTCTATACTTGTATGATACTTCCCTCTAACTAAGCTGTCACTGAAAAAAAAAAGGCAAACCCCCCCAAACCTACACTTTTCTTTCCTAAAATCTGGAATTACATGAGAAAATGACTGCCAGTTTTAATGTTATCACAAATCAGTGAGAATGTTTGTGGCAGATTCTGATTTTAGTAGAACATTGTAAACTAAAGGGATCTCTGCTATCTTCACTAGAATTATTCTTGACTGACACTGCTTCACAGATTCTATTTATCTAGTGCATGATTTTTTTATCAATTGCTTTAGATTATGTTTAATTTCATCAACGTGAAAACTGGAACCGAACCTGCATATTAGAAAACACACACACAGAGAAATTACTTCAGATTTTTAAAATTGTTCCAGACATTTTACTATTCAGGGTATTGCATTATGTATTGCAATTCCATGCATGAAACTGCGTTTAAGAACTGCAATATTTCTCCTGAAGTGAGTTTCCAGTCTTCCTTGGCTTGATGTTAGTTAGATGTCATCACAAATGTCAAATTCGGATTTCAGTACATTTTTGAAAGAAAGATATTCCCTCCACAAAGTAAGTTTCTGAGAGTTTGTGAGACACTGGATTATTTTATTGTTGGGTCAAAACCAACTCAAATGTGTGTGTCTGGGGGAAGGGATAAATCCAATCTCTCAGAGGTGAGATAATGCCGTATCCCACACACCAGTCCCTGCAAGACTCCTGGGGCAACTCTGGAGCAAAAGTAACATGAGAGCTCTGCTCCACAATACACCCTCTGGAACCCCTAACCCAGTCTTAGATTGGCTGGCATGTTGGGAGCATTACCCCTCATCCTGCTCTAGAGACCCAGAGTGGTCAGTGGGCAGGAAGTCCTGCCTGGGATGAGTGGCAACAGGGGGCCAGAGCACATAAAAACAGCAGCACACGATCTCCATTTCACTCAAGATCTGCCACCTGCCCTGTGGAAGCTGGGCTTGCAAAGGACTTTCTGGTGGTACCTATGATTTTATCTTAATCTCTTTTCTCTCTCTTTCTCTACTCCTTTTTTCTTCTCTTAATCTCATTTCCTAATATTTTGAGTAACTTAAATCCAGTGGGTTGGATTTTGCCAAATTGTGCGGATTAGCATGTGCTACATCATAGCTTTGTGGAATTTTGGTTGTATCTTTGCCAAGATCTCCCATATTCTCTAAAATTATTAATAAAAGTATCTCCTGAGAAAACATGTGCATCGTATTCTCTTTATGCTACCTCAAGGTATTAAAGAACCAAAAGCTCTTCAAAATATTCGATGTGAAAAATTTTGGAGCCTTGTATATTTTTAAAAGTAAAACTCCTGTTTGAGCTTGTAGCTCTAGGCATGAGGTCTTGGAGAGTTAAATCAAAATAGTTAAATCAAAATAGTGTGTATTGTTTTCATTACATTTTATTTTACAGAAGCATGCAAAGACAAATGATGAAAGAAAAAGACCTCAGAAAAGCTACTGGAAAATTATGTGACTCCTAACTATATTCTTGATCTGATTTCTACCTTCATAATGATCTGAATCAAAATACTAGATCTTACCATTTCTACATTTTGATATACTCAAAGTTAGAATAAAGTTTTGGATGTGAACTTGTATTAGTTGGTGTTGTGGTTTAAGAATGATACTCCCCAATTCAGTGCCTCCACCAAGACTCCTCTGAAACACTGCTTTCTAGCTCCCTCTTCCCTTCACCCTTGCTACTGTGACAGATGAAGTTGAGAATTGGAGCCTCAAAAGGTGAAGATCACAGGTTGAGATAAGAGCAATTTACTGGAAACAGCAGTGAGATAAGAAAATGAACAGTAACAACAACAATATTAATAACAAAAGTACAAAAAAGAGATAGTGATTCACAAGTAAAATGCTCACTGAGACCAACCTGACCTGTGTTGCAGCTGGTGCCACCCCACCACTCTCTCTGGCTTGAGACCATCACCATGCTATCTCAACCACTCCATCCACCATGTTTTTTCCTGAGTGGAAACCACACTCTTCTTCTCAGAAGCCAAAGACTCCTTTCCTCCCACCCCCAGCAATGATGTGAGGTGGTATTGAATAACATTTGGGTCCTGGCCATGCCCCCTCAGCCACACCCCCTCTTGGCTACTGTAAAGAAGTAAACCTGTCCTTGGCTGAAACCACGACAACTGTAAAAACCTCCTATCCAGAATTACACTAAAAAGGATTTTAAATAATTTTACTGTTTTAAAATGTTCATTCTATGACTAATAAATTATTTAATTATGCCACATTCTTGTAATGGAGAAAACTACTCCATCACTATCAATAATTCAAGTTGGTTTTTTTTTTTGTTTTTTTTTTAATTCTACACAGAATCCTTTTCTTGGAATTCTAATAAATCATTTCAGTGATCAAATGATCACTGAAAAAAAATAAATTATATGATTCTCTTTTCAAACTCAGTCCTTTGGGAAAAATCATTTACTAACAATAAACTAGAAAAATATTGACCTCAATAATTGACTGTGGAAATCTAAACCACTGGGGACTTGTTGTGTATATTAAACTTTACACAGTTGCTAAGCTCAAAACTAAATTATCACTCTCCTAAGTCTAATTTTATTAATACATGCAAATCTGAGGGCATATTTATAAGAACTCAGCATTCCTTAGTTTTATTTCTCCAAAGAGCTCTCTAGTGTCAAGTGAACACATCAACCCCAGAAACTCTGCATGTTCATAAAACACTGTGAGTGGAATTTCTGGTGGCAAGGGCATTCCAGCAAATAAATCCACAGATGCTTCCTTCCCAGTGCCACAGAACTACTCAAGAGGAAAGGGACTAGAAGTGTATTTTGCTGCTCCTTCAAGAAATTGCTCTTCAGTCTTAACAAAGAGCAATTTAACTGCAATAGTGACTGCACCATCTGTTCAAGTCAACTGGATGTCCCTTAACACTCATATATTGCAAAATTTGTTCAGAAAACAAGGATTATGACTGATTATTACTACATAATAATAAATAGACCTCCTTTTGTTAATAACAGAAAAGAGCAAATCAAATCTCTAAATAATGAAAGTAGCCTGAAATAACAATTTGAGATCTTAACTTCAGATCTTAAATCCAGCTCCTAAGTTAACAAATTTCAACAGCAGCACAGAACATCATGTATCATACAAAAGTATTAGTCATTTAATTGTATCATTACTTTTGATATTTTATTTTATTTCTATTGACATACAAGAGAAAACATATATACTGATTTTTGACTCTCAGACTCATTATTACTAGAATTACTTGTCCTCTTTTTATTTAATCTCTTCATCAAATATCGGGATTTCTCTTTTTTTTTCTTTCTGTAAATAGATCTTGAATGTTGTTATATTTTCTACTTGTTAGTTTTCAGTTATTCTTTCTTTAATAATTTGTTCTAACATTTTGTATTATGCTGAGATCAAATTAAACTAGGAAATCTCTAGTTTTCTTTTTACATAATGTGTATTTACACATATGTGTTCTGCTTGCTATTGCTGAGTCATACACTGTGTGCAGATATCATAAAATAGTGCTAGTTGACAACTGAGTTAGCATAAGTTTAATTAGACCTATAGGATAAGGGCATAGCTTAGTCATAAGGATTGAGTAGTACCTTGCACATAAACAGACTGATAATCATTGGTTATGAAAGATGCAAACATAACAATTATTGTGAAAGTTCTGAACATGTTCAGAGTTTTCCAGAGGAGCAAACTGTGACAGCTGCTTGTTAGGCACAGAGTGACAACGAACACTCATGCAACAGGGATCCTCTGCCCAGTCCTGTAACCAGTGCTTCCCAGAGTCAGTCACAGAAGCCAGGTCTTGGTCCAGCACTGCACAAAGTGTGTATCGAGCCTCTACCACAACACATTCAACTTCTGGACCACGTTGTATTTCTTGTTGAACAAGGAAGTCATGTAGTTCATAAAACTGCAGAAATTTCTGACTAAAACCTTTTAGTACCCAAGCCCATTTAGTCTATGCAGTGCAATTTCATCTTAACTAAGACACTGTACCGCTGTCAAATTCATGTTTTGTTAAATCACCTTGCCACCTAACTGAAGCGTGCTTGTTCTAGCAAGTGTACTGTGAAAGGAAGTAAAACTTCGCAGTCAACCTTCAGCTACACAGTGCTCCTTTTATCTAATTTTTTTTCTTTTCTTAATGGAAAATAGTCTTGAAATAATAGTAAATTAAAGTACCAAAATTACAGTCATCTTTAACCTCTCTTTTACTTAATCTCTCCAGTTTTTTCCAGCATGTCATCTCACTTCCACAGGGTGATACTGTGTATACAATTTAAATATCCTTCTAGTGTTTCTCTGTGATGGGTGAGAGGACATAGCTGTATCCAGTTTTATCAGTACTTAGTTTCTTTGATTAGCACTAAAAAAAAAATAAAAAAATCCAGTGCATTCACTCCAGTGATTCCTTCTCATGGACATCAGGGCACAGAGACAGTGTCTGTATGCCAGCAAACCTTGCTGAAGTTCACAGCAGGGTGGGGAAATTTCGAACCCTTCCCAGATACCTGCTAAACACTAAATTAGAGGTCTGTCGTTCCATGCAAATACAGGTGGGTTAAGCTTCCTCCCATGATTGCCTATCCCACCAAGTGACTACAACATATCACAGAATATGCTGAGTTGGAAGGAACCCACAAGAATCAGCAAGTCCAAACCTCGGCCCTTTACAGGACCATCCCCCAGAGTCACACCATCTGCCTGAGAGTATTATCCAAATGCTTCTTGAACTCTGTCAGGCTTTGTACTGTGACTGCTTCTCTGGGGAACCTCTTCCAGTGCCCAAACACCCTCTGGGTGAAGAACCTTTCTAATATCTAACCAAAAACCTCCCCCTGACATAACTTCAGGCCATTCCCTTGGATACAGTCAAATTTTTCTGAATTAAATCTAATTCTTACTAGCCACTATTGAAGATTTTTATGATAAGAGTAATGCTTTCCACTAGTAAAAATTCCCAGTAGTATTAACCTCAAATTTTCTGCTTACTCCTGCTCACTCCTCTTGGGGGGGAAATTACTAAATAATTTCACTGAAGATTCTCAGTGAATGGCAAACCATTTTTATAGTTTTGACCAGTCTGACAGAGTTGTTATTTTGTGATGACTTAGCACAAAGCACTACACAAAATAACCCTGTTGAAATAGAGTCACAACATCTGAAATAATGAGGTAGTATCAACCGCTCCTAGTTCAAAATTTGAAAGAACTCAGGGAATCTGCCTTTCTACACTAACAAGGATTCCCAGTTGTGAGACACTGAAATGGTTTATGGTTTAAACATTATTAAAATCACTGAAAGACTTTTGTCCACTGTAGCAAATTTTGCAGAGAAGCAACTACTCACCCAAGTCTACTGCCCCCAGAATATGACAACTATTTGGACTGTGACGGGAACTTGAGGTAAGATAAAGATGGTACTATTGTGCTATTATGCCAGGAGAAGAATGTATCCACAAGCGTGAAAGTCTGGAATGCTAATGGCTCAGACAATCAAGGTATGAGCTGATGATGGTAAAGTAACTACCCAGGTGCTGAGGGTGTGCACACCTGACACCTCAGGCTACAAACTGAGTGTTGGACAAGATAAGGAGGGAGGCAAATCCTGCTAAGGAAAGCAGTGTCTCTTTGTCCTTTCACAAATGAGTCAGCTGTGATAACTCCACTCTGGGGAAGCATTGGGACTGTTCACACATAGCCTGAAGTTATTCATCTCTGCTTATGGGTCATAATTGAATCACCTGTGCTGACATAGAAGGCAGCTGTAACATCTTAAAAGGTGTCAAAGACTTCTAAAATGTCCTGTGATCCACTATTACAGCATTCTTAGTAGAACTCCCAGCCCTAGGGGAGGTACCTGGGTGTTCCCACCTAGCCTAAGCCCAATAAAGATGGCATAGACTTCCCTCGCCACCCTGAACTTTCCTCACACAAATGGGCTTCTTCCCTCATCACCCTGGACTTCCCTCGATGAATCCAGACAGCAATTATCACTTTGACAAGACTGAGACTCTCACTGCCACAAAGACTACAAGAAGAGGCTACAAGAAGAGGATCAATGGGACACTGTTGGAATCCATGGAGTGGTGATGGTCTTTTTACTTAATCTGTCTCTCTGTCAGAGTACTGTGTCCAGTTCTGGGCCCCTCAGTTCAGGAAGGATATTGAGGTGCTGCTGCAGGTCCAGAGAAGAGCAACGAGGCTGGTGAAGGGACTTGAGCACAAGTCCTATGAGGAGAGGCTGAGGGAGCTGGGGTTGTTTAGCCTGGAGAAGAGGAGGCTCAGGGGAGACCTCATCACTCTCTACAACCTGAAAGGAGGTTGTAGCCAGGTGGGGTTTGATCTCTTTTCCCAGGCAACCAGCAGTAGGAAAAGAGGGCATGGTCTTAAGCTTTGCCAGGGGAGGTTTAGGTTGAATATTTTGAAATTTTTACTGAGAGAGTAATCAAGCATTGGAATAGGCTACCCAGGAAGGTGATGGATTCAGCGTCCCTGGAGGTTTTTAGGATGAGACTGGATGTGGCACTTAGTGTCATGGTCTAGTAACCACAGCAGTGTTGGACCGAGGGTTGGACTTGATATTCTCGGAGGTCTTTTCCAACCTGGTTGATTGTATGATTCTATGATCCTCAAATTCTATGATTCTTTCTCTTCCTCACCCTCTCTCCTATTTCTTTCTGTCTCTATCTCAAATTTACTGTTAAATAAAAGCCTGTACTATTGACTTTGACATGTGGTCTCATTTACTCCTTAATTCAGGCAAAGGCATTTCTCTAACAATTTTTAAAAACTTGATCATAACACCAGAACTCAGTCAAAGCACTCACAGTGCTTATTGCTGCCAATATTATTTTCAGTTTGTCCACAGAACAATAATGATGGAAATTATTATTATCTGAACATGTAATGCAGCTACTATTGAAAAATTTATAAGCTAGCCATCAGGTAAGGGAACAGTCCATTTCCCTCTAATATCATATAGTTTAAACATTGGCAACCATTCAGAACAGCATTCTAACAATAAATAACTTAGTTTTCATTGTTCATGGACTGATTTATTTTCAGAAATCATAAATAGTTTGTCCTGAAGAAAAGACAGCATTTGCGCTAATTTTTCTCAAGTGATATATAAATATGATGAAATTAAAAAGAAATGTTTTGGGGGCAAATGTATTGCAGCTTATCTAAATATGTTTTAAATGGCCTTGGAGCCCATGAAACACAAGTGAGACTGAAGGTATGTGTCTAAGACAGATACAGAAATATTCATCTAGACACTTTGGTGATTGAAGGGGTTTTTTTCTTCCATGTTTTTATTTCTTTTTTCCTCTAACTCAATATATCAAAGCATCTAATATAACAAAGAGCAAGGATAAGGAAAATAGGCTGCTGTATTCTAATTATGTAATTTAATGTGGGGAGTTAGCCTTTGACAGCTGTCAGGCCATCTTCCAGCCATTTTAATTACTCCCCCTCCTCAAGAGGACAAAATAAGAAGAAAAAGCTCGTGGGTCAAGATAGAGGGATTGTTTATCAATTACTGTCACAGGTAAAGGAGGTTTAAGTTAGGAAAATTAATTTATGTCACTTAAGATAAATCAAAACCAAAATTTAAAACAACAGCATCCCCACCTCAGCCTCAAGCACAACTAAACACCTTCTTTTTCAAGTGTTTAATTATCTTCACACAGATTTTGTTTTCATTACAGTGAGTTATAACTTCCTATTTCAATTTATGGCCATTGCCTCTTGTTCTCTTGCTGTGCATTTCAGTAAAGAGCCTGACACTTTCAATAACCTTCTCTTACACACTGGGAAACTACTCTTAAGTTCTCTCAAATCTTTCTCTAGTCTTGTACAAGTATGTACAAGTCTTGTTCATTAGCGTTTCCTCACAGTGTAAATGTTCCAGCTCCTATCGTATGGGTGGCTCTCCAACAAACTCATTCCAGATGATCGACTTCCCTCCTGTGTTGGTAAGTTCAAAGCTAGATTCAGTATTCTTGGTGCAGACAATGAGTACCAGATAAGGGGGAATACTCAGTTGTCTTATTATGCTGATACAGCCTGGTGTATGCTGTTCATTCATGACCACCAGGGCACATCATTGGCTTCTGTTTAACCTACGGTTCCCCAAGATTCCAAGATCTTTCTAAGCAGAGCTGCTGCTTGGCCAGTTAGTCTGTCTCTTCACAGTACCCTGTCAAAAGTGCTATCATACTGGACTTCTACATGATCCGAAAACAACAATAAAATACTTACTGAATTTCTTATTGATATTGTCTTATTGTTATTGATACTTTGATATCTTACTTCTTATTGATGTTTTATATAAGACTGCAGAATAGATATTCATCACATCTCAATATGGAAATATAGAAGAGGAAGATTAGGCTCTAATTGCCTATACAGAGCTGTAGGGCTAGTGTGATTTGAGATGTTCAAGTTTCATATTCTAGGAATTCTCTGTTTCAGGAGCTGTGGGCTTTCTTCAGAGTGTGCCATACCTTCCAATTCCCTACAAATTTCTCAGATGCTGCAGCACTAGAAATCTATATTTCACCTGCTGAATTGCATTTAGCTCTCTTCTCAGTCTGTGAAGAGAAAGGGACACTTCTGGGAAAAAATTCTTCCAACAAAATCTGAACATTTACTTTAAGATGATATGTATTATATCATCTTTCACAGCTCAGTTGATCACATCCGAAATTAAGTATCTATGTTTATTTAATAAAGTGTTACACCTCAGGTGGATAATTCTCCAAATTTGCAGAATACAGATCAGACAATTCTGTGTCATTAATTTCCCCTTTGGACCTATGTCAAGGTTGTAAACCTTAACATTTAAAGATAGAATGATGTAGGGATTGGAACAGCACATTAAACCTAATCTGCCAAGCCTAATAGGAACCTGAAAAGACAGCTAATGTAGGTTATGGATACATTAATTCTCCAGAGGGTCTTTCTGTGTTGAGGAACTTCCTCTACAAAGATTTTCTTTCATTTGCTGGTTGGCTGGCTGGTTTAATTTTGTTTAGTTAAACACTAGAATTACTATACATGAGGTTTAATCCTTAGAAAAACAGTATTTAGTTACATTACTAAAGGGAAAAAAATACAAAGATCCAGTAAAGGTCAGATAAACAATGGCAGGTAAAGAAACCTTAGTAATCTAATCAAGACAAATGGATCATATAGAATCAGCTGGCCTAAAACTAACAAAGGAGAACAGTAAGATTACTGTCCCTGATGTGAGTCCCCACAGAATAAGAATATACAGGAGGAAGAACATTTGAGAATTGTGTGGAAATGTATGTAGGAATATTTAAGGAAGTGGGAACGCAGATGATTTATGAGATGTTTAGGGCAAAGAGTAATGACAAGGAAAGGGAGACACTGAGGTGAATCAGGGACAAACAAGCTTGGGAAAATGGAGAGAGAAAGTTATTTAGGGAGGTCAGCTGAGTGTATGTGTTGCTGGTTAGAATGTTTGTCTCAGTGAGCCCTATATGTGTTAATCTGTGTTAATTCATGTAACCAGTCATGTGTGAATATTTTTTATTCATCCATACATGTCTATTGGGAATATATGGTCAACCTTGCACTTGCTGAACCTGTGGACACAGGTACAGCAGGTTTATGTCTGTGAGGCTTGAGATTTCAAAGGGATTATCCTGACAGTTGTAGAAAGGCAAAAGGTCTTTCAGACAGAGAATTTATATGCAGATAAGTATCCTTTCAGCAAGTTTAAATGCTAGCGCTCTCCTGCTACTTTAGAAGTAGGTAAGAGATTAGAGATATTTCTTCAGTTAGTCTTAACTAGAGAACAGTAGCCTTTCAGCAATGATATTTCATATTCCTTTGTATTGAAACTGTGAATAAAGGCTCTAGTGTATCTTTTGCACTTTTAGGTAATGTAGTGCTTTCTACTGTGCTTTTTGACTGTTTAGATTGCTTAAGGCCTGCCTGTGATTTACTGGATTGATTTTTACTGCAGGAGAATAACTTTCAATTTTCTGTGTCCCTCTCAGATATCATAGTTTTCACATCACAAAGTAAAACTATTGTTCATTTAAACAAAATATTAAAACAGTCCCTGCATATGCATTGATAATTTTTTTTCTCAAATTGGGTTTTGAGAGCATGTGTAACTGCATTTTGGAAGTTGGCTGGGCATTCAGAGAATAAATCTGAAGAACATTTTTCTCTTACTTGAGCTGGTCACAACATTTCTGTAACAGCATTCAGTCTATTTTTTTCTGTTTAAAAAGGTAAGTGATCCACTCCAAAAATATTATCAGGTCAAGACTTTACCTATACTCAACTTTATTGTATAGTTACAAGGAAGAATTTGGGGATCAGTCATAGTATCTTGATTATAATGCCAGAGTGGTTAACTCACATTTTTTCTGTCAACAATGGTTCTGTCTATTCTCTGTAACAAAGACCTAGTGGAAAAATCTTAACTACTAGATTAATAATTTTTCATAATTTTTAAGTTCTAGAAATCTCTATGACACACTTAGCCTTGTGTCAACGCACAGGTGGCACATGTCACTAAATATTCTGGGACAACAATTCAAAAGATAGCTGTGGAGAGGGGCTATTTCTAAGAGTGCACCAGGTTTCGCTACTTCATCCCATACAGTGCTCCAGGACCATTACAACCACCTCTACATATTTTCATGCAACCAAAAATTCAAGGCTGTGTAAATATCATTCTGGCAAGAAGAAACTCCATTTTATCTCACACACTTGAAGTTGGAACAAATGACAAATGTGTAAAAAATGATACATATTAGGACTACTGAGCACCAAAGGAGTCACAGGAAAGATATGTGGCCAGAGCTTTCATAGTGTAAATGCAGGCAGAATGTGCCACTTAATTTATGCTCAAAGAGTAGTCTCTATCCTGATTTTACTAAGTAATATAGACATACTTGGTCAGAAGATATAAACTGGTAACATTTACACTATTTAGTGTCTCTACAATTTACTGAATAATGCAGTTTGGTGCAAGACACAATTAATACTAAAAGGCATCAAGGAGATACTGAAGGGAAAAAAAACTGGTTTACGTCTTGTTGAAATGCAGATTTACTTATTAGTTACTTGAGTGCAGGTGACTGCATTTCCTCTTCTGACAAAAAGATGCAAAGCAACATTTACTTAATCTACAGAAGTGGCACAACAAGAATAGAGGAAATTTTAGATAAAAGACCACATTTTTGTGGCCCAGTAGAAGAACTGAAAAGGGATATAGGCTGTAGGAAATTAACAAACTCTTACAAAAAATAATGAGGGAAAGGATGTGATTTAAGATTCAATTCCATTTGAATATGCACTCTGAGAAGTGATTCTGAGTGTGTTCTGTAGTGTCAGTTCTTCAAGAAAGTCTGTATTCTATGAATGATTCTATTGATAAATATTGAAAACATGCTGAACTGGAATATGTGAATGGAAACCCCAATTGTTACTTCATTAGGGGAAACACAGCAAGTCATTAAAACAAAGAAGACTGAGATATCTGCTAGGTACTTCCTGTAAATACAACAAGCACATTTTCTTTCCTTTCTGCACCATTTCTCTCTTACAAGGATTTATATAGGTGATAGCTATTTTGAGTGTTGTTAATAAAGCTTCTGCAAATTATTTTAATCTAGGTTTTTGTGGAGTTTTTGATTTGTGTTTGGTTTGGTTTTTGGTTTTGGGTTTAGTTTGTTTTGTTTTGTTTTGTTTTTTTGTGGTTCAGCAACCTTGACAGTAACATGGCATTCTACTCTTTATTAGAGAATGCTGAAATTGTAAAGCAGTTCTTCAGTCCCCTTAAGCAGTCAGTACCTTAACTGCAGCACACTCTCAATGTTCTAAGTCTAAACCAGTACATTCCCTTGGAGAGTTTGTATTGCCCAAATCAGGCTAACAGAAAAGTCTTCAAATAACTGCTGGTGTGATCAAAGGCTTTCTGGCTCGCAGAGGGGTCTTAATATTCACGGATAAATCCATGCATATACATGCAAATCAAAGGAAACTCCAGCAGTTACTAAAGTTTCCATACAGTTACATTAGCTTATGGCAATAGGCAACTGTAACTTCAGCTAACTTTATTCGTTTGTTCTTGCAAGGATTCCTGTGAAAAAATGAATCCTTTTAGAGGATAAATCTACTTATTTACAACTTCAAAAATATAAAGATAGTTAATGCAAGAGGATGAATAAACAGACATACCAGGTAAACGTTCTAGCTTTGAAAAATATCTAATATATTCATTTAAAATGGGAGACTTTTCATGCTCTTCTGTCTTTTGAACAAAACCTGGAGTAACTCAGACATACAACTCCATTATTTTTTCAGTTGGTCTTCCCAGGCTTATAGCAGAACAATATTTAGAAAATCATGCAAAGAAGCTTGAAATGTTGTAGTTAACGTGGCTGAAGTGTCTGCCATCTCTTCTAATTCATTAATTTGTCAAATATTTTAAAGTTTCTCTTTTTTAGTTTGTCTTAATTTCTCTGTATGGAAATATATATATATTCTTAGTTGTAACTACAAGTGTGGTATCTCCTTTCCCTCAGGAGGAATTCCATTTGAGCAGTGAATACCTGATTTATCTAAAGATGCTTATTTGTCATTCAAGAACAGAGCTGGAAAAAATTTTACTCTGGAGGATGAAAATTATGTTCTAGTGCATATCCTTAGGCAATTGAGCTATATGTAGGTATTTAAAGGAATACAAGGTTTCCTTATAAAATTCTATTTATAAATTCTGTATAGATCAAATCTATCCAGTTTTGCTTTCTCCTTAGAATATTTTAAACAAATGCTTAAAGCTAAGCATAGGCTTTATTGATTTGCTTTTAATTCTGGTTTTATTGACACTGACAATCTCTCATGTCTAGACAGTGTTCCCAAAACTAAGGCTGGCACAGTTATAAGACTCTATTATTCCTTTTCAAAAGTATTATTTTTAGTTTTATTTTCCATGTTTCAGTTTAATATTCGAAGGTCTCTTACAAAAAAATGTGTACACTGCACTTCTAGTATCAGAAAGAATCTGTTTTAGACTTTTCTTATAATGTTAAATCATCTTAACCCCTATCTAAACCAAAATCAGTGATTTTATGGGGGAGTAACTAAACAAAACTTAATCAAGTAAATGCATTCAGAAATTAATTCGTGTCCAAATAAATTTCTGGTAGCTTATGAATGACTGTATACTTAACTAATGGAAAATATTCCATCTTGCAAATTCTCTGCCAGATTTCTTATAACTGAATGTACTCCATTACCTTTTGAAGTATCAAATCAATATAGTTTGACAACCTTTTTTTCAGTTTGGGAAAGGTTACAGCTTTTGGACAAAATCATGGCCCGCTGAAGCAGTTTCACTTCTATATATCACAGACAAAATACTAGAAATGCAACTTTCAATAGTATGAGTATCATGATTAAGATTTCCCAAACAGTTAATTCCTTCTGTCTGACTAATTTATTATTTACTACGTAATTATCATACACACTACACTACTACAAGATAACTGTATAGAATCACAGAGCAACACAGCCGGTTGTTGTTGGTTTTTGGTTTGGTTTGGTTTCTTTTTTAGAATGTTAACACTGCTTATGTATTTAAACAACAACAACAACAAAAGAAGAGTCTCATGATGGCTGCTTTTTTATACATACCATACATATAGTCTATGAAGTCTTCCAAATATTCAATATTTAATAAAAGGCACAATTGTTTAGCACCTGAAACTCTTTAAATCAATTCAATTTTTGGTTCTTTTAGATAAGATAGAGACCGTCTTTCTTTAAGATATACAGCATATTTTTTCATCATATTTGCTATATTTCTGTTATTCATCAATGATTACATTTATAAAACAAATATTATTTATATTACAGTTTAGTGTCTCCCCAGGCTATATGAGGTAGTGCGACTTCTTAATAGAGAAACTTAGTTTAAACCCGTTAGTACAGTAAGTACATTTCTTATTTGATTCTATGTGTAAACATAGAACAGCAATTGACTTCTGAGCCTCTGGGTCGATTGATGCAGTATACATGAACATTGCTTATTCATACAGTGCATTTTAAAGCATACCTGCCATAGCTAAAATAGGCTAAATGTTAATGACTATTTTGAAACTACACCACTAGAAATCTGCCTCAGACTTACCCCTTCTATTTCACATAAGGATAGAACTACCATTACTTTTGTGTAATAATTTTTTAGCATTCTGCTTCTGGGAAATTGCTCATTAAGTCATTCATGCTACAAAATTTTTATCAAAACAAATTAATAAGTTCATGACAGAGGGAAAAAGAGAACAGAGAGACTTTCCTTCTGCTAAAGACTGGAAATGTCCCTGTAGTGGGTTGACCCTGGCCGGATACCAGGTACCCACTAAAGCCACTCTCTTTCTCTCCCTCTGCAACTGGACAGAGGAGGGAGGAAAAAAAACAGCTAAGAATTCTTGAGTTGAGATAACAGCTGGGAGAGGTCACTTACTGGTTGCCTTCATTGGCAAAACAGACTCAAAGTGGGGATAATACTTACATTTATTACTAACAGGACGAGAGCCAAAAAGTGAGAAATAAAATCATCTTAAAAAATACCTTCTCCCCCACCCTCCTTCCTTGTTCTCCCTCCTCCCCCCCAGTGGTTCAGGGGGATGGTGAATGGGGGTTATGGTCAGTTGTTTTTCCTTCCTGTGCTCAGAGAGAGGAGTCCTTCCCCTGTTCCCATGGCGTCCCTCCCATGTGAAACAGTCCTTGATGGACCTCTCCAGCATGAGTCCATCCCTCGGGCAACAGTTCTTCCCAAACTGCTGTCCCGTGGGTCACTCCTCCATGGGGTGCAGTCCTTAACGAATGAGCTGTACCACCATGGGTCTCCCACAGGGCCACGAGTTTTACCTGGGAAAAACCTGCTCCTGTGTGGGCTTCCCGCTCCATGGGCTGCAGGTCCCTGGCATGACCCTGCTTCATCTTGAGCCTCCCATGGGGTCACAGCCTCCTTCATGCATCCACCTGCTCCAGCATGGGCTCCTCCAAGGGCTGCAGGTGGGTCTCTGTGCCCCTGTGATCGTCCATGGGCTGCAGGGGCACAGCTGCTCCACCATGGTCTGCACCACGGGCTGCAGGGGCCACAGCTCCAGTGCCTGGAGAACTTCCTCCCGGTCACTCTACACTGACCTTGGTGACCTGACGTTGTTGTTCCCATGTTCCCACTCCACTCTTCCCTGGCTGGAATTCTTTCTGTGCAACAACCTTCTGTTCTTAAATATGTTGGCACAGAGGCTTTACTATCACTCTTGATCGGCTCAGCCTTGGCCAGCGGCAGGAAGCCTGTCCTGGAGCCAGATGGCATTGGCTCCATGGGACAGGGGAAGCTTCTAGCAGCTTCTAACAGAATCTATCCCATAGCCCCCCCTACTACCAAAACCCAGACACAGAAACCCACTATAGTCCCCTATACTGGTGGGTGATAGCAAGACTTGTTTCTTCCCACTTTAATTTTTCTCAAAGATTAGACACCATTCTGCAAGTCTAAATCAAATGTCCATTTTCTATGAAACTAACTGAATTACTTCCTTCCCAGGCTAAAACATTCCAAAATATGATATATAAATTTATATATATTATATTATATTATAAATATATGTAACAGAATTTTATGCAGATTAAGGTGCTTTTAGATCACAAAGCACAGAGACAAATAGCAAAGCTAGAATGAATCCATATGTAACAGAATGGATCTTCTTTCCCTGCTCACCACAGATAATCTCAGTTTCTAAGAAAACCCAATTGTAAAGTAGTTTGTACTGGAAGAGATACTAATCACAGTTCAACATCATACACCTATCTTCCTCCTGACTTTCTTTTGGTGCTCATTTTCCTCAGAAAAAATTGTTGGAATCCAGCTACTTCTTTTGCAACTGAAATTCAGAAATAACCTAATGGAAGCAGCAGGTTAATTTCTAGTCCTGGTAGTGTCGACAAATTTTTCTGTTCTTCTGGTCTGCAGTTCAGCACCTTTTTTAGAGGTTAATAACTATCAGAACCCTTTCAAAATTTTCTTAGCCTTAAAACCAACTCGTGCATTCTCTCAACAGTTTATAGCAGACTGTGTATTTCACCTGCTTGTTCCTATTTTACTTATTTTTTTTCACTGAAGTTGTTTTTGAGTTCTTTTCTATTCCTATATATCTTACTTTCAAAAGAGAAATCAACATCCATTTGCCATCCACATGTTATGACTCACCTCTGAAGGCAACGGGTAACTGAGATTCTTGGTAATAGATCCCTTGGGGCAGATTAGAGTGAAACAACACTGAATGGCCACTGTTTAGAGTAGAGTAGATAGCGGAGAGGAAAGATATCACTACCTGTGGATCCAGTGATGAGACTTGATTCTTGCAATTCAGATGTCCATTGGTCAAAGTATTGTCACAATCTTGATCCATGGGAGGTGAGGGAAGCCCATGAAACATAGAGCTCAGTGGGTTAATTTATGTTGATGTGGGAACACCCAGGTACCTCCACTGAGGAAGGTAGTTTTATACTGTCTGATGCAACACTGTGAATCTGTTGCAACACTGTGGATCTTTCACAATCCTCTGGTGGAAGGCCCCAGAAATGAGTCTGGGGGGCACTTCAGGGGGGCTTTGATGGTTTATGACCTTCTAAGACATGGCAGCTGCCTCTCACATCAGCATAGTTGAGCCAGTTATTCCCCATCAGAGGGGATGGATACCTTCAGGCCTACCTGTGAATTCGAATGTCCTGATACCTCCACTGGGGTGGGAAGGAGCCAGTTCTGAAACGGAGGACATTGGCATGACAAAAATCATTATCCCACCCAGCAGGATCTGCTTCTTGTTGGCTTCTTCCCTTATCTGGCTCAAAACCCAGCTTGTTGCTAAACAAATGTTGGTTTGTTATCGTCGTCTTCAGGTGATGGGTACTCACCTTCTCTGCACCTGGGCTGTTCATATGCAGACCAAAGGTTTTGGCCACCACAGGTCCAAAAACTCTTCTCCTCCCCTTAGGCTGGGGGCTGCAAACAGAAGGGTGCTCAGCAAAGTACCCTGCTGTTTTTGCAAATGGATGACTGTTTTAAGTCATTAACCTTTAATATTTCAGTCTCTCACAAATTCTCCTGTGTTTTTTTCTTGTACCACAACTAAACCAATGTCAAGAAGAGCTATATTGTTACTTACATGTACAGTCATATTTTCTGACTTGACCTTGAAAAGTTTTTAAGAGCATGCTATCGTGCTCAATATCACTGAACAAGATAAAATGTATTTTTTGAATACAATTTATGTTAAATGAATAAATTTATCAAATAAATATATACTTACACTATCATCCTTGTAAATTTTCCAACAAGAACAAAAAAACTTCTCCGTAAGTGTCTTTCTTTTTTCTGCCTTCTCGGATGAAAATATTAATTTCATACTACCTTTGAGTATTTTACAGTACAAACAATGTAACTAAATGAGATATCTGGAAGTATGAGACATCCTGATATTTAAGCAGGTTCTCAAAAATCTTCTTCATTAGGGAAACTTTACTGGAAATAGAGATTTGTTGGATTTTGTTTATTTGTTTGATAGATTAATATTTTTAAGACTTTTAAAAGTGACTGTCTTGTTCTGTTGAAGAATTCACAATAGGAGACTGAAAAAAAATGATCTATTGATATAGCTTCATTTTTATTAGTCTCACATCCTGTATTTTTGAGTTACCATATGTTGGTAACACAAAAGCCACTGTAACAATGTAAATAATATAACATTGTTAATTTCTTTTGTTTCTGTCTCACTGTGATTTAACCAAGTAACACAATTTACTTGAACTGTCCTCTGCAAGAGTCTTTCTCTGTTCCCAGTACAGAAGACTAGACTTTGTAACTCAGACAGAGATTTTTTACTTTAAACCACCTAAAGAGAAAAAAATCCGCTCCTCAAATTGTTTGTTTTCAGGGATATGATAAACCTGTGGCAAAACAATTGCAGATCTTGTTAGTCACTTACAGCTAAGTGGTAGAAGCTATTGATTTTCATATGGGAACTAGTATTATCCAGCCCCTTATAATTATTTTTTTTCTTGTTCTACAGTGTAGTAATACAAAGAGAATTCAAACTGCAGAGAACCCGAAATTTGTATTGCTTAGGAAAATATAAGACAGAAAAACATTTAGCAGGTT
Organism: Pipra filicauda; assembly: GCF_003945595.2. Classification (NCBI taxonomy): domain Eukaryota; kingdom Metazoa; phylum Chordata; class Aves; order Passeriformes; family Pipridae; genus Pipra; species Pipra filicauda. Next base: position 1,886,809 of record NW_024104173.1, on the reverse strand, counting down.
TATCATTTCTCTTTGCTGATCTTTCTATACAAGTAATAAAGTGACATTACTCATTGTCTAGTGCATATCTGTATATCGCCTAGGTACATTACGTCTAATTTTCAGACACGTGCTAGCTGAAAATTACGGGGACAGCTTTTTATGGTTTGTTTTGGTTTTTTGTTTCTTTGTTTCTTTGCTTTTTTCCAGGACTTATTTTGTAACTGTGAAATGCCAAATAAATGCCAGTGAAGGTGAATAAGTGTTGCCGTAGGGTAACAGAAAGTTGCAGTAGAAGCAAGTTGTAATGATCAAAGACGAAGGGTGATTATTATAGATAAGCCTTACCCTAGGTAACAAAATTTTTTGACAATGTGAATGCAAACTGGTTTAAATCAGATTATCTACAAGCTGAAGTGAGAATGCTATAACATGCTGTTGAAAATACTTTCCAAACATAAGGGTAATGAACAATAGAAAGATATTATGCAAAGAGGTTAAAGATTACCTGTCAATGGAGATTTTAAAGAGCAGGTCAAACATAAAGATTAGTTTAAGCATTAAAATAGAACATATCAATGAAAATGTCAGTTGACATTACTTTGCCCTTATGAAGAATCTTATTAATCAATTGAAACATTTTTTAATCAAATAAAAATATTTATTTAAATTTATTTTGCTAAAATTTTGTAAACTAGTCTTCATAATGAAAACAGACAAGGTAATCAAGACATAAGCAAAGATCATGAACCTGGAAAAGACTGACAAATTGATAAAACTTGGGATATGAAATAACTTCTCTTAGTAAAGTATTTTTTCACTCAAAGATTTAGGAAAAAGTAAAACAACAACAACAACCACGCAAGAAGAAGAATAGCAGGATTTTTTAATCCACCTTGTCGTGGGACCTATAAGTGAATGTGTGAAAGCTTACAGGCAGTAGTTAACTATATAAAAGTCCTATTCTGTCCTACTAATTCCTTCCTGGACTATCATTCCAAGGACATCGCTGTTCCTATTATACAAAATTTCTTCATCTGAATGATGGGAGTTGAGGTGACACAAAAAGCTTGAAGGTAGAAGTCATCCAAAAGGCAGAATGCATCTTAAAAGAAAAAATACTATAATTTCAGCTAAAATTGAAATTATCTGGTTTTACTGATTGAAGTATACATTTTATTTTGATTCAGCTTTTCATGAGTAGCATGTGTGTATACACAGAGATAGAAAAGCAGGGCACGATTCTACACAAGAGTTCTGCCAGAGTAAGAAAGACAATAACAAGGCTGTTTAGATGTATAACAATGGACTGTAGGTAAAATAATTTTATCATTTCAAAAGACTCAACAATTTTTTTAATTAATTTGCTGAAACCACTGGCTCTTGATAATCTATACAACACATTACAATATTATTAAATATTATGTCATACTATGTGTCATTTACATCTGTAACAATTATAGTGTAGAAAAATAAATTGAATGAAATGGAGAAAAAAGGCTAGTTTCAGTTTTATTTAGCTTAGAACACAATGTGAATGAACACAGAAAAAAAACCTGGTGATCATGGATCTCTTTAATATCAGAATAATATTAGCATATTTTTTTTTTATGACACCATTTTTAATTAGCATGTGAAAAAACAGGAAAAAATAAGTTCTGAGGAGAAGGAAATTCATAAGGAACAATTTCATATGTGGGAAGCTTATAAATCTGAGATCTGAGGCAATCTCATTTAATTTAGGCATTTAGAGATGCAGACCTCTCACATTTCTTTCTGGAACAAGACAATTGAAAGTCATCATTATTTGGATCAATATCATAAGTAAACCGCTCAGCATTGAAAGTTCTCAATGTGAAAAAGTACGTTTTGTTAATGGCTAGAAGTATTACATTTTTTTTAAGTATCTAATTTTATTTTTGGCATTATATATTATACTTCCTTTGTAATAATCTCATTTGTGGTATAAAAATCAGACACTAAGTACATTACTGCAGGTTTATTTGCAGTATTTTAATATCCCCTAGGTTTCATTTTACACTTGTAAAATTTTAATTAAATGGTATAGGAAAAGAGAATCTATGCATTATCCAAATGACAGCTTGTTCTTTTAAGGGTTTCAAATAACTGTGCATTGTTAAAAATAGAAGTAAAATGTTTACGATTAGAATTTATTGGTCTTTATTAAAAAAATTATAATCATAATTTTTTTCTAGATTTTTTTTTGAAAGCTTATTTTGTGAAACAGTCATGTTTTTATCTTTGTTTATAGGTGTTGACTATCTAACATACTAAAAATGCTGAAAAAATTTTTGTGCTTTAAGGCAAAATGAATTCTTCTGCCTCATCTCTACAAAGCCTTATGTGTCTCAGAACCTGGTATTTTGTGCTATTCTATGTGTAATGTATTAGAAAGTACTTAATAGCTCCCCACCGTTTATGTAAAAAGTGTACCATTTCCAGACCACTGTGCTGATCATCCTTAAATCTGTGACCAGGTTTCCAAATGAACCAACTAGTGGGAAGTAATAGACTGGAAGATCCATGTCATCAGTACACAGTGGGATGAGCAGGTAATGTTCCAATATAAAATAGGTTAGAATGAAGCACAGTATAGTCGTACCCCTATCAAACTTTTGGAATACACGAACACAAGAACTGAAAGTTTTACTGGTACTTCTGCCCAACATACCCCTTATTCAATATGCTTAGTGAGTATGATTGTAAACAGAACCTGATTTGAAACAGACAACATGAAATATTCCCCAAATGGGATCTAAGTCCCGTGTTATCATTTAGATATCCTTCCTTAAAAAACTCAGGAGTCTTTATACCTCCTCTTCTGAAGCATTCTCCTATATGGAGCCTGTCTTGCATTTCAGCTAGAACTTCTTCCTTTCCTATTCAAGCCCCTGATACAAGTCATTTTCAACATGGAAACATAAGCATTTCTTCTGTAACAGGTTTGCCTTTTTTTTTTTTTACTTTTTATTATGCAACCTCTAGAAAAAAATACCCATGAGCTTTTGACTGTACTGCAAAAGCTATTTTAGCTTCTCCTAAGAGAAAATTGGCTGTCTTCTTAAAATCAACTGACAATAGACCAAATATTCAAAGTTCTGTGTCTCACTTTAATTGTGTGTTTCAAAATGTCAACCTGTTCACTTATGTGATCAGATACCACTGCTAAACATTGGCAGGGGGTGTTGCCCAGATCAGGAACTTGAGCATACACACATTCTAAAAAGGTTAGAAGAGTGTCTGTCAGAGATTTTGCTTAGGCCAATTCTCCCAGTCAATATTTTCCATGCGTTTAGAGTTGGCTTAGAGTAAGAAACATTCCCAACAGATGCTTGGGTAAATCCACTCTGTTTTGAAGACCGTTTAGCAGAATTAATTCAGGCTGTCCCACAGCAATAGGTTTCGGAACAATTTGTCTATATTTGTCAATCTAAATATAGCCTATCAGCCCTTCTGTAACAGAAATGGAAGAAGTGTATTTCAAGAAGGACATTATTGAAATAACAGAAAGATTTCAGAAGACTGTAAGTGTTAAAATAAGACTTGTAAAACAGTAAACAGGAGAGTAGAAAGACTTTATGCCTTCTAAATACATCAGCTGCAGAAAGGTGAAGGATTGACAACTGCTTCTCTACTGCTTAATAAGAAACGACCCACAGTCATAAATACTGTTGTAAAATCATATACCTCATTTCACATTGTTTATTTTGCAACAGAGTGTAACAGAGGTTTGTTTATAAAAGACAATCAAGGATAACTTTCATGCCCTGCAGATATTACCAAGAAAGTATTTCCAACAAAATACTGATATTATCCTACTGACAGGTACAATTGCAGTACAGAGTGTAACAGTACTGTTAAATCCACTTGACATTTTATTAAGTAAACATCTTTTTTTTTAACCATCTTTTTCCAGTCCTATGAAGGACAATGCTTTGAATGCGTATATATAATCTAAAAATAAATGGAGAAGATTTTGCTCACTGAAACCAGTATTTACAAAGTAGTATTTATGTAGATGATGCAGGAATGAGAAAAGTGAGATTTTTTGTAATGCTGAGATGACTCTTTGAACTTACTACTATATTCACTTAATGGTACCAAAACACTATTTTATATGTGCTTCAGCTCACTCACATCTGTATAACTGAAATGGTAGGAATGGATCACAAATAGTATTTGAAAAAATTATAAAATTATTTATGGACCAATACAGAACTTTGTTTTCTATTTTGGAAAGGTGATTTTTCCTTACACAATATTAGAAGCTTAAAAACATACATATATTAAAAAAACTAAAGTTCTCTAAAATATTGAATTACCAAACAGTTGTAGGGATAATAAGAAGGACTGTAAGAATTCACAGCAAATAATGCACGTAATATAATCTAGAGAAGAAATAATAATAATAAAAAAAAACAAAAACAAAACCCCAGAAAAACTCAAACCTACAGATTTTAATTTACAATGCAAGTCCTAATTTCTAAATTTCCAGTCCATTCACAAAGCTTTTATAATATATTGGATTTATTTGTTGGTACTGAGGAAGGACTCCATGAATAGTTTTAAATAGTATATTTAGTACCAAGTTGTTCTCATACAGGTATTTACAAAAGACTTAAAAATGTTTCTCATAAGTCACAAACCACGATGAAATTCGGTGTCTCAACAGATGTTTAATGAGAGACATACCATATTGTCTGTATGAGAATTCTACAGTTCTGCACCATGAACTAAGAATGGTCATAATGTTCCCCACTTAATTAAGCAAGCTGCAGGATCTTTCACTGATGTATGAACATTTCACACAATTTCAGTACAAATATTACTTTTGCTAACAATGACTATACCACTTTCTTCAGCAGTGTATTTTAAAGTATGACCAGTTTATTCCAATAACTCTCTAAAGTGCTATTTTTTGAGATAAAATAGATAGTTCACTTGAAGTGGACATTCTTGGGAATCAATAATGCCATTTTCTAAAGGTTGTAGCCAAAAGGATATCAGGAAGTGTGGAAACAGTATGGAAAGTCTATCTATTTCACTCTGAAAGTAAAAAACACTTCCATTATTCACTGACTGAATAACCTTTCCTGATTTCCCAAGTGTCCAGTTTCAAATTATAATAACTGCACATTTATAAGGAAGTGCTTCCACTAGTATTTATCTCCTTTCCTTTCATTGCTTAGGACTTTACAACAGCAGCGGGGAAAAAAATATTTACCCTTTTACTGTAAATAGTGAACTCAGTTTGATGCTTTGATTTTAAGGTCTGCTAAATGTTTTATACAGACTTATTTAATAGTAATTTTTGAAACTCTCACATTACTTATTTATTCCACAAGTGTATTCTAGCTGTAGGGTCTAGGAATAAGGATACAAGCTAACTGTATTTTAGAATTGGTGTTGGTAGAATTCCCATTTAGGGATGTGAAAATCATCTTTTAATTAGACTCATCCAAAGCTGTGGTTCTTGAAAAAGAGAAATTTTTATTTTAATTCTATTTAGAAGAGAATGTCTATAGATAGTGCAAAGCACTATACTAAATGGACAGTGTTGCTAAAAAATAATGTATAATGAATTGACATCAAAGTTAATAAGGTCATGAAGATTACATAGAAATATATTTGAACAGATCTTAAAAAAGCGCATTTATCATCACTCTTTGATACCTATAGATCACAGAAAAGTCTCACTCTGAAAAGTGCAACCATAACTTTGATTAGCTGTCAGAAGAACATCCTCAGATATTAATGGTGTTACTCTAATTTAAGTGGCATCAGGATTTATGGTTCAAAAATTAAGTGTATATGTATCCTATTAAAAAAAATCATATAGGAAATTAATTTTTTTTAATCGGTTATTTTTCTTAATCACTGTCTATGAAACGTAAAGACGATACTTCCCCAAGCATGGAAAAATGCATTGAAGTTCTGAGAAATAAATAATATATCAACTGATGACATCTTTAAAGATGAGAAAACAGAAATAGAAACCCCAGGCTAATAAAATATGACAAGGTAACCAGATTGCAACCAGAGATCCTGCAGCACATTAAAAAGAGAAAGAAATGAAGCAAGACAGTCTAATAAATATAATATGTTTCCTCTTCTTCTCTTTCTTCTCTGTGCATAGGTTTTATCTCTTGTTGTGAATATTTAAAGACAAAAGCAGTAAAAGTATCCCAGTTGCCCATGTTCAAAGTTCTGTATTCTAAGCAGTGGTATTCAAACTGTAGAACTCTTGAAGGGTTAGTGTGAAACACTGCTGCTTACACAATTTTATGATACAATAATAAAAAAAAAAGAGTAACAAGAAATTGGTCAATAACTTGATCACAGTTTTACTACGTAGTCTTACTAAAGTAAAAGCAAAAACTAGTCTTTAGAATGCACCACTACACCATCTCAAATCTTCAGAGACTGTAACCCTTAGCCTTTCCACAGCTAATTGTTAGAGCTAAGGAGTTTAAAAACATGTTCCAAGTCACTAATTAAAGGATAAAAGCAGTAAGAAAATAATTTCAGCTAACTGATATGTTTTAACAGAAGTCTTAATGCCTGTAAGTAGTAGCAAATTAAAAATTCTTAAATACAACATTTAGTAGAAAAATATGCCAGCTGGAATGTTGAGATATGCAGCACAAAATACAGTACTACATCACCCTTGATAGAAAAAACAAACCAGGGACATGACAGGGTGTAATTAAGAAAACCAGCATTACCATATATAAATGCGCTTTGCATTACACATTGAGCTCATGTTTTAAAGAAGTTCTTAAGTTCAAAACAGAACTTTCCATAGCTTCAGAACAATAATACATCTCCAAACAATATTCAGCTCTGTGCTGATATGGTGCAGCCTCAGCTAGTGAGGGCAGAGGAAGTAAATGGGAGCTGTACATTTCTGAAATATGTTTGCTGTGGTTGCCCATTTTTAAAATATAGGCCACATATTAAGAAAATTGAGTGTATATTATGCAATTCCAGCTAAATTTATTGAAAATTCTCATTCCACTTGTTTTCTTCTGCATATTTGTTCTGTCTTATTTTTACAAGATTCTATTGTAATTCTTTAGAACTATTAATACCTAACTGTTACAGAATTAGAGCTATGTAAAAGAAATTATTCCATAATCCATGTATTCATAAAATGTGCTCCTTTTCTATCTCCTGCAACCTACACATTAAGTCAACCTACCTATGACCTACAGCTACTTTCCTCTATTTCATGTTGCAGCATATGAAGTAAATTCATTCAATGTCTTCTATTTGAAATTCCATACATTAAAGAATTTTAGTCATTTTATTCTTTACAGAAAGATTTCACATATTGCATTACACACCCAGAGATTTTTGGTCTAATTTAACTGTGAATACATAAAAAATGCCACTGAGATACCCAAATACTGCAAGAGAGCAAAGTCCACAGTAAGTAGCCGTACAAAGCACACACCATACTGCAAAGCTATTCTTGTATCAGCATAATAAATTCTGTTCAGGTGCACCAGGGACTGCTTATCCTATCCATGAACTTTTGCTGTAGTAGACAAACTAACCAAACTGTTGTTTAAGTAGAAGAAGATGAAATATGGTGGATTACCTGTCCCAAACAACTGCTAATGTTGAATAGTTTTTGTATGCTCAGAGACGTAGACAGGCAAACTGTACAAACAACCTGTTGATCATAAGAAGTAAAACCTTTCAGAATTGTTCTAAAAAAGCAGGTATTAAGCATTAAAAAAGGAGACCATAAAATAGGCAACATTAGTGTGGACCAGTCACCAAAGAAGTATTCTCTTCCCAATCTTATAAATAAGGAAGTAAGGAGAGACTCATCAGGGAAACAGGAGAACCTGAGACGCTCTGAAGGAATCCCACAACCCTTTCCCAGGTCTACAGCTGGAATAGCTGTGCTGATCTGCCTAAATTTTCTTCTGGATTATGACATCTCTCCCACAGAAAGGGGAAGTAATGCAATCCATAAAATTGCATACAGTTGTGATTAAAGTGTTTTGGTTTCCAAACTCTTCACAGTATTTTGCCTTTAAGAGCTACGTACGGGTGCTAAAAAGATTGATGACATGAATCTCAGCACTGATCTAAAGCAGCCATGGCACTTTACATTGGTGCTCATGTTTTACACAATCTACAGTTCAAATGTTTTTCTTACTGCAGAGTGAAGGTTCACTTATTCTTTAGAACCAGGGATCCAGATTTAACAAAACAAGAACCCATGATTCAGATAAAATTTTAGCATCCAAAAACTAATTTCAGAGTTTGAAGTACAAGTTTTGTTCTAAGCATGTTTTGTTCTAACCATGTTCTCAGAGTATCTTTTAATCAGTATAATTTCCTCTCGTGAATAAAACAACATCTGTAGTGTTACATATTGGCGGCTTTGTCCTCTGCTTCCAATAAAGAATAAAGTATATTCTGCCCTAAAGAATCTTGCTGGACAACATGTCATAATATTTAATGAAAATGAACAGTATTATGTCTTGACCCCTAACATGAAATATATCCCACTCACTTTCCTTAGTCATGCTGAGGATCATCATGGTCAGTGATTGACTGTTTCACCATAGAACAGAATGAACTGCATACCATACAATTTTTTTCTTGTGTCTGCGACTGCCTTAAGAACTGAGGATATAGGCATTGTCATTTAAGCAATGCCAGATTGAGCATGCAATAGTACTTTCACTATTTTAATTATAACCAACAATTTTTTTCTAGATTGATTAATTTTAAGACAAACATCACAAAACATTTCACACACTAAAAATCTCACGGTTTTAGCATGAAATATGAAATGCAGCAGAAAATTGTAAAGGGAATATTTAAAGAAAATCCAAAGCATCTTCCTGAAATCTTGTTATGCAGGTAAAGTGCTTGTACTTGTATAGGAATTGTGCCACTGCAACTGACATTGTGGACAAGGATCACTTAAGAGGTAGCTCCTCCTATTTAAATAGCAACCTTCTGAATGGGATGAAGTCCTTGATAGGGGCTCAGTTTAGATATTTAGCAACCTCACTTTTATGCAAAAAACCTTACTAGTTCAAATATACTGTTTTTATATTTTCCAACAGTACTTAGTTGCCTGTTTTTTAGTCAAGAAGAATGGTCTGTGATTAATACAGTGATGGTTTTATGCTAATCATTCATCATTTATTCATAAACCTTCAGATGTTAGATTTTTAGAGGTAATTTCATCCTTCCTGAAAAGCTGTAAAATTGCTACACAAGGACATGTTCTTACCGATGCTTTGTTTAAAAGTCATACTCTTTCATCAGTAGCTGCTGTTGGATGAGGTTATTGCCTTATATAATTTTTCTGGCATTAGTTTTCTAATTTTTTCTAATTTCACCCTGTGATGATGTATGACCTAATATATCCCTTAGTTGTCTATTTCCATGTGCTGTCTCTTAAATGGCACCATGTGATGCAAAAACCAGTCAAGCTATTTTTTGTTTGCATACAAAAATATTTAAGAGACCTCCAAGGCTAAAAGAAAATAACTCAGAGAAAGCAAATAAGTTAGATTCACGTTAAGTCAGTAGAAACTCAAAACCATTTGCACCAACTTTTGCAATATGCCTAATGTGTGTTTTACTTAGATAAAATTTACCAGCTCACCAACCAGGCATAGGGACTCCAATGTCTCATCAGTCATATCGGGAAAAGCAGGCCATGTCAGTACAAGAACCAACCTACTGGAAAAAGGCTGGCCATTATTGTCAGGAGCTCCTGGAAACTTCCAGAGCTGGTAACTGGCACCAGACATCCGGATTTAACAAAAACAAACCCAAAACAAGTAAGAAAAGTTAATAAGCCCATAAAAAAAACAAAACAACTCATGTGAGAAGAGCTTATTAACTTCCCTTCCCTCCTCCTCCCAAAATTTTCACTATTTAAATTCTATGAAATTAAGAAAAATCTATATTTTGTTTGGTGCCTAAAACTATCATCACTCTTACAATGTGATGAAAGACAGCTTAGACCAAGCCTGCAATGTACCATTTATTAGTTATGTATTCATACATTAGAGTATTGGTGAGTTTAAAAGAACTGAATACTTGTATTTGTAACACTGGTGATACCTTTTGAAACAGAACACATTCAGTATTTTTTACCAGGTTACTTTTATTAAAGATGTGCCAAATAGTTGAGATACCTAGCTTAGAATTTCTGGAAGCTTTTCTCCCTGAAGAGAAGGAAAGGAAACTAAAATTACTTTTGCATTTCTTTTATCATCATTCAAATGCCATGTGGATTGGCTAATGTTATTTAAAATGTGGTATACTGAAGCAATATGAGTAAAGTAAAGAATATAGAATTAATGCACAGCAAGAATGCGTTAGTCAACCTTGTCAAGACAAACAATTAAGAAACAAAAATAAAAGCTTGAAGGCAGCTAGATATTGTAATAAAATTTACTGGAGTTTCCTCCCCCACTCTAGATTAAGCAGATTGCTTTGAGTTCTAGCACTGCTGTAAGGCTTTTTGCTCCACTGTTTATTTTAGATAATAACTGTAGTCTCACAGAAACAAGTCAGAGAATGCAAATTAAAAGTATTACTAAGTTCACTTAATAACACTTTACACTGATAGTGTGCCCTAAATGGGCTATAACCCTTACTCAGTATGAATGTATTTGTACTGATATGTCATAATACGGTATAGAAGCTTCTTCCTTGAATTTCAAATTAAAGTAATGAAAACATTTTAAAGAAACCTGAAGGTAAGAGAGGGAGGAAAAAAAAAGGAAATTTCATGGAGTGCTTTTTTTTTGGAAAATGACCAGTTTCATTCTAGGGGACAGAAATTAGTATTCACAAAGTCCTGTGGTTGAAAGGTGTTTGTGTAACATCTTCAGGATTCACATGCAGTTTACGTGCATGCATTCATACGTAATATGTACACATGTAGCCATGAATATGAATCCAAAATAATCAGTGTAAATATTATCATTTTGTTCTCTGTCATATACTGAAGTTTTCACTCTTACTTTAAATTCTCAGTATTCTAAAGACTGAAATACTGAGAAAAATTCTCGAGAAAAAAAATATTTCCTGCTCAGAAGTATTCTAAGAAAGATATTCTTCAGTTGCTACAGCAATATATCTTAGAACTTGTGTTCCTATATGAGAATTTGTAAAATTGTGAAACATAGATTATTAACACCTGAAATATTTCTACATCAATGCATACAGCAAGAAGAACAAACAAAATGAGCTTGAAGCTTTGGTCCAGTCCCAGAGATTTGAAATCATTGGCATAAGTGAAACTTCATGGGATGAGTCCTCTGACTGGATTGCCCTTTAGGACTGTTACAGGCTCTCCAGGAGGGATAGACAGGGCAGAAGAGGCAAAGGGTTTACTCTGTATGTAGTAGAAGGGTTAAAACGTATGGAGCTCACAGTTGTCAATGGCACAGTTGAGAGCCTCTGCGTAAAAAAAATCTGTTGACAGGAGGAAAAGTACCAGCAAAACATCAACGTTGGACATGAGGAGAGCAGGCCTCAGGTTGCTCAGTAAGTAAGGTCCCCTAGGAAAATATTTTTGCAGGTGCTGGGGTCCATCAGTGCTGGTTACTTTTCAAATATCATCTCCTAAGAACACAGGAAGAGGCAATTCCTAAATGTTGGAAGTCAAGCAGGCAAGGCAGAGGGCCAGCTTGGCTGAGCACAGATCTTCTCTTGGAAATAAGGCAAAAAAGGAAGGTGTATGCCCAGTGGAAGCAAGGGCAAGTGACATGAGAAGAATACAGAGATGCTGCTTGTCGCAGTAGGAAGAAAATTCACGTGACCAAAGCTCAACTTAGATGAAGCTGCCAAAAATCTGGGGGACAATAAAAAGAGTTTATTCAAATACATAGGCAGTGCAGGAATATGGTTGTCCCATTACAGGATGAGGACGGTCACCTCACACACAGGGACAAAGACAAGGCAGACATGGTTAATGCTTTCTTTGCCTCTGTCTTCAACACAGATGACGGACTAAGCTGGAGGACTGTGACTGCAAGAGTAATTAACTCCCAGTTGACCCTGAAATCACGTGGGATCTGCTGCTCCAGCTGGATCCCCACAAATCTATGGGACCTGATGGGATTCATTGCAGAATACTCAAAGAGCTGACTGACACCATTACAAAACCTCTTTCGATGTTTTTTGAGCTGTCTTGGAAATCCAGAGAGGTCCCAGATGACTAGAAGCTGATGAATGTTGTCCCAGTTTTCAAGAAGGGCAAGAAAGAGGACCCCAAAACTACAGGCCTGTCAATCTCACTTCAGTGCCTGTTAAAGTTATGGAGAAGATTATTCTGGGAGGTATTGAAAACATCTGAAAGACAATGTAGTCATCGATCCCAGCCAGCACGGCTTCATGAGAGGAAAGTCCTGCTTATCCAACCAGATTTCCTTTTATGACAAGGTAAGCCACCTAGCTGATCAAGGAAAGTCACTTGAGGTAATCTTTTTCGATTTCACTAAAGCTTTCAATATTCTTTATCACAGGATCCTTCTGGAAAAAATGTCCAGCCCACAGCTGGATAAACACATGATGTGATGGGTGAGCAATTGACTCATGGATTGAGCACAGAGGGTAATAGTGAATGGGGAAACATCAGTCTGATGACCTGTCACTAGTGGGGTTCCACAGGGCTCCAATTTAGGCCCTGTGCTCTTCAGCATCTTTATAAATGACTTGGATACAGGAGTGGAAGGGATACTAAGCAACTTTGCAGATAATACAGGAGCTATTGACTCCCTCGAAGGCAGGGCAATCACCAACCATATGAAGTTCAACAAGGGAAAGTGCCAGATTCTGCAACCAGGATGGGAAAACCCTGGATGTATGGACAGACTGGGGAATGAGATGCTGGAAAAACAGTGCCATGTAAAGAGACCTTGGGGTCCTGGTCGATGGCAAGTTGAATATCGGTCAGCAGTGCCCTGGCAGCCAGGAGAGCCAACCATGTCCTGGGGGGCATCAGGCAAAGCATCCCCAGCCTGTTGAGGGAGGCGATTGTCCAGCTCTGCTCTGCACTGATGTGGCCTCACCTTGAATATTGTGTGCAGTTTTGGACACTGTAATATAAGAAAGATATTAAGCTACTAGAGAACATCCAAAGGAGGACAACAAAGATGGTGAAGGACCTTGAGGGGAAGCTGTATGAGGAGCAGCTGAGGTCACTTGGAGGGATAGGTACTGACCTCTTCTCTGTGGCAACCTATGACAGAAAGCTGTGTCAGAGGAGGTTTAGGTTGGATATTAGAAAAAGGTTCTTTACGCAGAGGGTGTTTGGGCACTGGCACAGGCTCCCCAGGGAAGTGGTCAGAGTGCCAATCCTGACAGAGTTCAAGAAGCATTTGGACAAAGGTCTCATGCACATGGTGTGACTCTTGGGGATGCTCCTGCGCAGGGCCAGGAGTTGGACTCATTGATCCTTTTGGGTCCCTTCCAATTCAGCATGTTCTGTAATTCTGTGAATTTTAATTTCAACAGAGTTATTGCAAGGTTGAACAAAAAGCTTTTCCTTGTTATTACTTTTATTTATAAATTCTTCCTAGTTTCTCTTAATTAAGAAGAATCTTAAAATTATATCCTGCCTCAATGAACATTTAATTATACTATAAATTTAGAAAAGCCTCAATGGAAGAGATGAAAATACTGCTTCCCTTTACCTTAGAGTTGAGTCTTTTTTTTAAGAAATACCTGAGTTTGAATCATACCTGGGAGATCCCAGACACAGACTGTTATGACTAGTTTGGAAGAACAGTAATGCAAAAAGAACTTGTTAATTTTGATAGCACTGGGTAAAGCTTAGTAGGAATGAAATAGAGTATACCTTTTATCAATGCCAAGTTCTATAAAGTATGTAAAATAGATAACTGCATAATTCATATCAGTGTAACCAATATTGTGTGGTTTTAACGTTTAAAAGTGAAATGATTTTTCAAGTAGTCTTCTAGATAAAAATAGAGCAGGGAGTATCATTATAAATGAGTTTCCTAAATACCTACTACCTTGCTATTGGTTTGGTATGGCTGAGGATATCACTGTTCTCTGGTGAAATGTTTTCTTGTTAAAACTACACCAATGTTCCCTAAGAAAATGAAAAACTCTTATTTCTCATTAGTTACTTAAGTGAATTGTGTGCTACCTGGTATTCAAAGAAAAATAGCTCTCTGTCCTCTATTTCTTAACACAGAATCACAAATGGATTGATCTGTTTCTCTTTTCTATTGGTTTGCCTATTCTACTGAAAAGAAATTGATCTGAAGACTGAATGTTTATATGTAGTCATCTTGTCCTTGCAAGATGACTTACACCACTGCAGGACAGGACAGGACAGGACAGGACTTTACTAAATTTAGACTTCTATAATGTACACCCCTATATTCAGGCTAGGTCCCCTAGGCTCCTGTTGTCCTGACTGAAAAGTAATATGCCCTTTTAAAATAAAATTCACCTCAACCTAAAAGTAGGTCAGATATATTGTTCCTTAGAAGTACTCGTTTCCCTTCATTAATTATAAAGGAAGCCTTGGTGATTAATTCAGATGAAGATATTTAGGATATAGATGTCTGATGGCTGGTTCAGTTACCTAAACATAGATGTCTGGCAACATTTAAGATGCCCTAGGTTATCCAAGGGCACATACACAAGACTGGAAATTATGACACAAGGCTCATGGGAGAAGCTAGCTGTTCTAAAGAAGGAACTGGAAGCACGGTCAGGTTTGTTAAGAAACCTCACATGGGCTACTTCAGAAAATTCATTAAGTCCTATGGTTGTTTTCAGTTCCAGATCAGTTGCCTGCCTTTGAGTATCTATTGTATATTGTGAATAACTACTGCACTAAAACTAATCTGTTTAAGCATACTTTATCAGCTCTACAGTTTTCCAGTCTTCACAGACTGCATAAACCGTGCAAAGAGTAACAGAGGTTAAAAATTCTGACTACTTACATTTAAACACCTAAATTCACATGTTGGCAATCTAGAAGTAAATCTAGCCTCTGAAGTGTTATAGAATTAATTGAACTTGCAAGATTGTTGATTGCAAATAGCATAGAGTTACACAATGGTTTGGGTTGGAAACCACCTTATAGATTATCTAGTTCCAACCTGTCTGCCTTAAGCTGTGACACCTTCCTCTAGACCAGGTTACCCAGAGCCCTATCCAGCCTGGCCTTGAACACTTCCAGGATGGGGCATCCACAACTTTTCGGGGCAACCTTTGCAGTGTCTCACCACCCTCCCAGTAAAGAATTTATTCCTGGTAATATCTGATCTAAACTTACTCTCTTTTAGTTTACGGCCATTCCTCCTCGTCCTATCACTATGTGCCCTTGTTATGACACCATCTCCAGATTTCTCTGAACATATCAAGTCTATTTAAATCCTTGTACACATTACAAATTTAGATAAATAAGCATTTTCCAAAATATCTCTGGAAAATTCCAGGAAGTTTCAAGTAGGTAATTCATTATTCACACAGTTATGTGATGGAACAATAGACAAATTCTTAGATTTGACTTCTGAATTAGAATCTCTGTAAGAAAAGTAGTGAAGATATGGCCCAATTGAGACATAAACTCTGAAAATCACCTTTATTAACCAGTGACAACCAGGCACTTAAGAAAGGACAAATACAGGTGATGAGAAGAAAGTAGGTAACTTGAGTGAGCACTGGATACTATATCAAGAATTATTTAATTAGATAGGTAAATGTACTTACCTAATCAGGCTTTTCTTGCATAGTTTAAATCTCCTTCCTACAACCTTCTGCCTTCTCTTCAGTCCTTGTTCCAGTTCCTTCTTTGCTTTTGTAAATTTATTTTCTTCCTTTCCTCACTGTTTCTCCTTATTTTACTATTATTTTCTCTTTCCGTACCTCGCTGCTGGGAGCTCCCATATACCCCCACATTTCAGTTTTCACCTTGTTTATTTTTGCACTATATTGCATTTCAGCTTTATCCTCATATATCCTAATTTTATTTTTATTGTACCTTCACAATAAGGGCTTTCATTGCTCTTTCTCCTTTGCTTCTTGCTGACAAATCCACTTCCTTATTTCTTTCAAATGCTTTTCCTTTTATTCTTGAAATCTTCTTGAGTCAATTTCATTCAATCTTTAGTAACACTTCATTTTAATAATCTGCATTTAATAATCCGATTTTTAAAATCTGATTTTAATTATCTGATTTTTACAGATTGTACTGTTTGATGTGACGAAGAAAAACCTTCTTAGAAAGACAAAGTGCCTGAGTATCTGTATCCAAACTACAACTCTATTATCAGAATACAGTACTTTCTTTGTTATACTGCTTTTGTCAAATTCTCTCTCTATTGGTAAATGATAACAGAGCTGTGTATACCTTTCTGAGGTTTCTTTTTGAAGATAAGGATAAAAAATAGTTGGTCTTCAGTTGTCCTAATATGGCAACTTATAGTTTCTTTATTTGTTTTTAATAAAGGAATATTTATTTTTTTTCCTTTTTGTTACACAGACATATAGATTTGAGTGAAAGAATTCATCCATTTAACTAAAGCCATCTGTCAGTGGTAGGATAAAAAGCTAAAACAAATGAAGTAATGTGTGATTTAAATATAAGCAGCATCTTCCCTGATGACAATACCATCCTTTAGTGTCTCTGAAATATTTTTTATATGTACTAAAACAATAGTCTCAGAAGAATGTTAAATGCTGGGGAAATGTTACAGTATGAAATAAATCTACTTTAGCAGATAAGAACGGAAGGAAAATAACAGAAGAAAAAGCTTCTTAAATTACAATGAAATTCATAGACTTAAATGAACACCTAGACAACTGTGTTATCTCTTGTGGGCCAAATTGTGTTCAGACCTACTGTAACATCACTTTGAGTTAACCCCAAATGAGTTCAACAGAGGAACTGCATTAAAAAATTGAACAAAACAAAATAAAAACATCATACTTCTTTGGATTATTAATGCATTTCTTTTTACCACAGTATGTTGTAATGAGTTTCTCCTCAAACTTGGCACACATAGCTTTGCTTTGTTTTTTTCTGAAATACTAGGGAAGACTGGATTTCATGTCTTGGTTTAAATTTGAAGACTCTCAGGAGTTCAGATATTGTCTCCATTGTAGACTTTTTATTCTATTTCAGTTTCCCCACAAAAAAAACACAAATACAGGTTACGTACATAGAGAACAGCAGCTTATCAGGTTTAAAAAATGTCCTAAAAATAGCCACGTATTTCTCATTAAAAACTAATTCTAAAGCAGTTCTTCTTTGTTCTTACCTTTTTCAGCCACTGTGCTGTTACTGGAAGTATATGATCAGGAATTATTAATTATAGAAAGTTTCATAGAGAATGCATTCTCTACCAAGAGTAGAGAGAGACCAGAGAAGCACTGACTCATTCATTATACAGTCTCAAACACAGATCAGTTGATTCTAGTGTGCCTTAAGTCTTAGAAAAACTTATCACAGTACTTCCCAGAAATAACTTCCAATTTCAGTGGTATCTCAACGACTTCCCTTAGTAGAAGTGATATATGCAAATATAATGGTTTCAGATAATTTTAGTTGTCTACAGTACTAATATCTAAATCTAATCTAGTCACCCTAAGATTCCTTTAAAATCAGAGACAAATAAGAACTTTTTAGTGTGATGCCTCCTAAGAATAATACCCTAGGAAGAAGTGAATTCCACTCTATAACTAGACACATGCAGTTGGCCAGATGAATCCCATGTAAGAACATCTGATGAATTTCTTTTCAGTTAATATGTCTAAACCTTTTTTATTTTTTTTTCTGGATTTTAGCATCTGTGTTTCTCTTATCTGAAAGTCCAGTAGATAGTATTCCTTAGCTTTTCTTTGGATCCATTTAGAAGCTTGTAGTGGTTTGAACCAGGTTTTTCCTTCAGATATCCAGAGGTTACATACTTCAAAATTCACAGTGCACAGGTGAGTGGAAAAATCTGGTGCAAAGATATTCTACTTTGAAGAAAGGTGAGGAAGTGGATTTGTATTGCTTGGAAAAGAAGAAATGTTGTTTTCTCCTTTGCAGGCTTGCAGAGAGCTGGAAAATTTTGAAAGAAGATGCAGCTGCTATTACAGATAATTCTCAGATTATTCCTTTCTGCATGGGGGAAGCACACTGAAAGCACTTTGCTTCCAAAGCCTGACATTTGCTAATGTAATTTAGTAATCTGAGGACAAATCTCTCCATGATTTTGACTGATCATAAAAGCACAATTTAGCCCTATACAGAAAGCAGAGTATCATTTTCGTGTATTATTTTTTCTCTCCCTTTACTCTTTCATATAACGATCCCAGATCTGGGGGCAAAAACTGGAGTCATTTATTGAACACATGAGTGCTATTTAAGGGTCTTAGAGGCTTACATGCTAATGAGGAGGCAGGGTTATTCCAAACAGGGGTTTCCACAATCTATTAGCATTTCCAGTAGCAGGGGTGACATAAGGGAAAGAAGGGATTTACGTTTCTCAGATCCAGTATTTACATTTGGGGGAAAAAGGATTTGATATTTCCAGCAAGATTATACTGTGGAAGGGTGGTTATCTTTTCCTGAAATAAGGATTTACACAGGGATGGAGAAAACAATGGGTTATCTGATAGCACCATGCAAAGTCTCTCTCCATCCTGCTGAGGGAGATCAGGAAACGGAGTTTGTCTGGTTTTTTTAGATGGTGGCTTTTTTCCTTGCCCCTGTGGCCCAAGGTTTCCTGTTTAATCCTATCTGTTCTTTTACTGTTGGTATCCAAATTTCAGACTGCAACATTTTTAGAAAATATTTTTAGTATAACCAAAAACCACTGACAGATCAAAAAATTTTGCCTCTTGTTTTCACATTCTCAAGCCTATTTTATTTTCATTCTACTTTTCTGCAAAAGTCCAAGTTAATGTTTACTGAAAAAAACCACTAGTACTTCAAATGTTTGAATTTCTGGTAGAAAAGTAGAAAATGTTGAGTTTGAGTGACTTAATTTTTCTAAGAAATAAGAAGTCATTATTTATTTCTTACTGTACCCCCAAATAATGACATTTTGTATACAAATATACATATGAATAACAACAATAATGATCCTCTGAGAGAGGAAGAAAGGGATATTTAGGCTATTAACCTATTTCATTTTGATATTCTGTTCACCCTTGTTTAAAATGAATGTGCAATATATAATTTCTGTGAATATGTTTCCCTTAAGTTATTTTTATCAAATAGTCCTTGGAAACAATTGTAGTATAAATTGCAGAGATTTAAAAATCTCTGCATCTCGAGAATATACTTAAGCTGTCTGCTACACTGACAGTTTATAAATGCAAAGGATTTTCAGATCCAGTAAAACTACTGCATGACTACTGTGCATAGTAATCAATGCAGCATTATGTTACCATTTTTATCTGATGAAAAAATATATTCTATTGAATAACCTAGTAGTTTTACCTCTTGCTGCTCCTGATTTCTCTGAAGACATACATGGAAAAACCCCAGCAGATTAAGATGGAAAACAACATAGCAGTACCACTTTCCTAAATAGCTCTTTCCTCAGTTTTTATTTTTCTTCCTGACATTTACTCTTGACTGCTAGGTAGAGTTGATTCAAATTTTATAAGTAAACAAGTTTTTCTCCACACATATTTCTTATTTGATATCATTGCCAATCAAAAGCAAATAAACAAATTCCAGGACATCAAAAATATTTGTGCAGTTGTCCAAAATGTTATGATCAATTGATAAGAAATATTTTTTTAAATGGGTGTTTTGCTATTGAATTCTAGTAGGCATACTTTTATAATACTTTTTTTAAAAGTTCTGCTGAGATGTAGAATTTTTTCTTGTAGCCATTTTTGAGATAAGAGTCATTATTTCTTGGACTTACTGTCAGAATGCCATCTTCTTTAACATAAAAAAATTCCTTACCTCCAGGAATATATTGCTATGACATTTAACCTTAATACATCTCTCATGATTAAATAACTGATCTTATAGGGGTTTTGCAGATAGGAATTTTAGGAATCAGATACATCATCCCTATATGGAAGGGGACAGTATTCACGATATAAAAGTCTGTGCTACTTTTAAGGATAATCCTAGAATCAACTGAATTTTACCATTATAAAGAGTTAGTAAAGGCTGCTGGTTTGAGGGGTAAGCATTTGCATATTTGATATGGTGACATATTAATTAGAGGAATGTATTAATTCAGTCTGTACTGCTGCTTAGCATCCAAAAAACATTGATATATGCAAATGAATTCTAGAAGTATGACTTTTTCCTTTATTACCTTTCTCAGGAAATAGCTGAACTTCTTTTTTATCTCTTGCCTATTGACAAGATTTCTTTAACAAGAAAGAAAAACATAGAAAAGGTCAGTTGAATTTAAAATGCTCCCATTAATACTTTTTTCCCCCTGATTTTACAAGCTGTAACAAAGAACTTTAACAAAGAGTTTGAATCCTTTGTGTCTGATGCTGTTCTTGCACTTAGATACACAGCAGCTTTCCCTTTACTGATTCAGAAAGGAGTTGTCATTATCTTAACCGAGTACTGAAAAAAAGTTTCTTTTAGGAAACTGCTTCAAAAGTACATGTATTTGTAGGACAAATAATGCTGTCTTAATTAGAAGCTGCAGTTACCGTAGCAACCCCTTACTATATTTTGCTCACACGCATGCACACACATACACACACACACGTTATATCTCTCTCTCAATGTATACTTAATTACACATAAAATCAGAAATCTTTACCCCTGCTTCCACATGGAAATTTTTCTTCTTGACACAAGTAAATTAGTTCTGAAATATTTTATAATACACCCTATCTTGTCAAGTGAAAAACTTTCTCTTTTACAGGGTTTAAGGAAAATAAAGGTAGTTTAGATGTCAATAGAGCAAAAATATTAGAATTTCACTCACTTTTAGTTTTATTTACAATTTCAAAAGTGAAAAAGATATCATTACAACAGAGAATCAAACATTAAAACATTAAGCAATATAAGGTGAAATATATTAGTCTTATTTTGTGACTGACTACCATTAAAATGATCACTCTTCCGTGGTTGAAAGCCAAACAAAAGAAATTAAGGATATACATAACTTGAAAGAAAAGGGAAAAAAAAAAAAAAGAAAAAAACCAAACACACATAGACCTACAACTTTTAAACTAATTAGAGATAATACAAAAAAAGTTGTCATAACCTATTTTACACCATGCAAAGAAACACAGTAAAGAGGTGCTTTAATGAATGCCAAAAACTATAATTTCACCCAATGAAGTACTAGCAGACATGTACTGCCTGTGTTCTGTCAGCCAGCCAAGTGCATTCTGAAACTCATCCTACCATCTAGATGCATTGCACCTCCCTTTTCTACATTTGTACCAATCCTCAGAGAGGAGAGTGTACCTTCTATAAACTCAGCCTGATATTTTGTCAATAAAACCAGTGAAATGTTAAGAAAGATGTCATGCCATTGTTGTTGAAACAAAATATACAAAGTGTTTCATAGAAGTAAATAAAAGTTCTCTTTTTTTGAGATAGTATATGACATACGAAGGTCAAAACATAAATCACTGTTCCTGTGATAAGGGAGACTAATCGTTACTGAAGACACTTAACCGCTATTACAAGCCAAATACATTGATTAATAATTGTGATTGGTGCTGGAAATCAGCACACCACTGTATATTCCCTTTTATTGAACTTTTTACTTTATGCTTGCATATACATATGCAATACACTATTTAGCGTTTTCAAAAGGCTTGCATTTGATCGCATGTAATTTCATGAAGAACAGGTTTCTATTAATTTTTCAGATGTTATTAGACAACAGATTTCCTCTGACCTGTTACTCAGGTATGCACTCTTACCTAAATATGAAGTACACTCCCATCTGAAGACCCCAATTCAGTTCTAAATGTTAATATCTGCAGTCCATACCTGCAGTGACTCTAATATTACAGACATTCTGAGAACACCATGAAAACTATAGATTGACTGAGAAATTTTTCTGTGCTGATAGCTGCACTTGCTCACCAGAGGAATGGCATAATATGTAAAGGAAGCACCTGGTCCTGGAGTTATAGATCAGTATTTCTTTTATGTTGCCATACTTTATCACTCTTCACCTTCCATCCTACTTCAGCTAGAGTGGTAAGTTCAGCTTCCTAACAATGTGCTTGTTCATGTTCTCCCTGCTCCTTCTCCAAAAACAGAAGGACTGCCTGCCCCTTAAATTCTCATCCGTTAAGGAGTTTCCCATGCAGTTTTGTCTGCATGACTGAAAAGTCAGAGACTGCTCTTGCAACTCAATAGTTGCTGTACAAGAATTGAATCCGAATAAGCATGGCAGAGAAATTGGGCATTTTAGAATGACTTTTGAAAGGAAAATTTTAGAGTTCACTTATTTCTTCCATAGCATTTACATGTGAAAATTTATATGTTCATAAAATTTGTCAAGTGCCATTTAAAAACAAAATATCTTGAAATTAAAAATTTAATCGACTTAAGGTCATGTGGTTAACCTCTCAAGAAGAATCCATTCCTTTTGTTTCTTCAGGAAAGCACAATAAGGGATACTTGCAATAATTACTGAAAAACAATGTTGGTTTACTACATTTTATAAGATATCCCAAATTAGAGGTATTTTTTTAAATATTAAGACGAAGAAAAGTCCAAGATTTAAAGCTACATTATAGGTCTCTGCAGTTAAATATTTCTTAAGAAAAAAAAATAGTTTTTTTATTTTTCTGTGTGTGTTTGTGTAAAAATTACTCAGATTCCTGATCGGAGGAATAATTTCTTTTAATTATATTCACAGTGAATAGAATGACATTTTTGCTCAGTCCCACAGAACAAAGTGCTCATTTGAGGTATAAGTACTGCTCAGTGTTAATAAGACCCTGTCCTTTAGTTAACACTTTGTATATATGCAAAAACAGTTTTGGTGGAAAAAAAATCTGCATACCAAAAGAACAGAATAAAATACCATAGTTATGAAACTTTCCTTTTATTTCCTCATAATTACTGTGTAAAAATAATCTCTTTATGGCAGAGAGAAGTAGTATGCATTTTTTTATGTAATTAAACCTTTTTTAAAAAGCTATGTGTTAGATGTTGATATTATTGGATTAGATATCTTTGGCAGTGATATTTCAAATGCTTAATTGAAATGCTTATTTCAATTTGCACAATGGTAATAATATTGAGAATGTTCAAAAAGAAAAGTAGCCAAAGCCCATATCTTGATTTTTTTCTTATTTTTGTTACTTTTAAGGGAGAAAATGAAGTATCCAGTTGGTTTAAAATTAAAATTATTATTTACTACTTTGAATTTATTTTGTAAAAAATAAGCAAGTGTCAAAAGTAAGTATAAAGATGATCAAATTGTTTGTCTTTTATTTTCATCATTCCTCTACAGTTTAGAGTAATTTTTTTTTTGCATTGCTGTGGAACAAAAACAAAGGATTTGTGTGGAAATATATCTGATGTCAACTTAAATCCCATGAAAAGACTATTTTATATTTTGCAGTTAATGATAACATACAAAACACTGAGAATGGAAGACAATTTTAGAAAGATATGTACACTCATACTTTGAAAAAAAATCTCCATTTTGATTCTGAAAGAATTACAAGTGAATTCACAAAGTGTAGGAGCATAATGCATACTAAGCAGACTATGTTATCTAAAAAGGATTAATAAACCTGTCTTTCACTGCAGCATATTCCTTCATACTCTGTTGCAGAAAGGTAAATTTCACAATATTTGCCTCTGGCTCAGGGATATTGTTCTTTAGTTTGGTTCAACTTGAGTATTTCTCTGAAGAATTTCACTGCAGTTACTGAAAATTAGGTTCTCTTCAAGTCTTTCATAGTTGTGTTCTCAAGAAGGAAAGCTGGAACGTATAAGTATCCTGATAAAGTAATTATTTGCATAGTTGAAGTAATAGTTGATATGTATCATTGACATTATATTATTTATACTTCTAAATAGGTAATGATATTTAATTTGCAAATATAACACACTAACCCTTCTTATCTATATAAATTGTATCTGGAAGTAACGCAGAGCATATTGTAAAGAATTTATTGTCATCTAAAGCCTTCAGATATTAGTATTCATTGGACAGATGAACACAGAGTCCTTGACTGTGAAATATTCAGAAAGCTTTGTTACCATCACCCATTGAATACAGTAACTACCATCATGTCAACAGTATGAATCAAGATGTTAATAGCTCTTTTGTTTACCCTTCAGCCATCTGGACTATTTAGCAGATTCATATACTCAAAACAAGAAAGTAGCATGCTCAGGTGCTGCAGACTCGGGTCCCTTTCAGCTGGACAGCTTTTTTAACACAGCTATTGGCATGGTCCACTTAAAACATATAAATTATTTAGAAAATTCATCCTTTCTCATTAGTTTTACATTAAAAAGTAGTTCATTTAGACAATTAAATTTCATATATCATTAACATTGTGAAGTATGTTGAAGATGACTGCATTGAATTAATCAGTTTATTTTACCTGGCAGACCAAAAGGTAACACTGATAGCACATGCTATTCTGTATATATTGTAGCAAATTGTAAGTTGAAAATGAGGCAGTAAAAGCAAATGTTCAGGAAGATAGAAGAAACATTTATGTAAGTCTTTGAGAACATCTTGGAAGTAATTTGTTAATAATATTTGTGTTGATTTGTAGAAACACATACTAACTTCTTTGGACCAGTTGCAAAATTTAAAGGACTTGCATTTTTTAATCCTAGATCACAATACAAATGGAAATACAACTCTCTTACAAGTGCTAAAACAAGTTTATAAGGAATCTTCACTGAAGAAACCTAAATATATAAGTCATACATGACCAGTAGTAACTTACAGCAAGCATTTTTTTAACTTCATTAGTAATCTGGATGAGAACAAGTTTGGAAAGTGCAACTATTGACTAACTAACACTACAGGGAAAATATTTCTATTGAATGTGTAACTATTTTTATGTATCTAACATCTGCTTGTTCAAACAGGTTAATGAAAATGAACATATTACAGCACAAATGCAATGAATTATTTAATGATACCACTTGGAGGTTGTAATGTTAAGAAAATAGAAAGACAAATAACAAAGTTTAATTGAATTGATTTACATTAGCATTATTTCTCTTTGAGTTTACCAAAACAAGACAAAAATTGTGAGTTAATTCCATCTGCATATGCGCTGGGTAAATATGGGACATCATTATTGTTTCCAACTTCTCTTTGCTTTTCATATTCTGAAAATTTCATGTCAAATTGGTCTGTTCAAGGCTAAAATTGTTGTTCTTCAACTCTTCAGCAAGGTACATAGGACATCAGTATGGTAGAAAGAAAAAGAAAGAAAAAAAAGGTTTGTATCAAAAAAACTGACACTTCTTTAGGTAAACTAAAGAAAGATCAAGAGTTGAATGAATTTTAAAAACATTCTGCTGCTTAGGTAAGAGAACTATGCCATGGGCAAGATAAGCTGAGGTCTTGCTTAAAACAGAAGGCTGGGACAGAAGGTCCCCAGAGGTACCTTTTAAACTAGACTTTTCTCTAATTTTCTGAAAGCAGAGTTTTGGGTTTTTTTTAATTATCTGCATGTTTTCTAGTATATTTATCCATAGGAACCAAAGGTTTACCAGCTCTCCATGTATTCTTTTTTTTCCTAGAGATTTCTGTTTCTAATACTACTTTTATGTTATTTCTGAAAACTAGGAATGGCTCCCACTTCCATTTGTAATTTTAATTCATGTAATGGTGCATGAGTTTCCAAAAGATTTCGTGAGGAAGTCACCCTTTCCATCTAGTTCAAAAGGACAGCAAGGGTAGAACTGTGTTGCAATCTGTTCTGTCATTTCTTTATGCAGATAGCCTATAATAATTTAACCATCCTTGTAATGCTACATTTTTTATTTTTTAGTTATATTTTTGGGGAGTTTTATGGTTTTGAAAGTATGCAGTAAACCTACAATATTATTTTAGGTAAAGAGCAAACTCATTTTCTACAGAATATACTATTTTTTCACTATAGTTGATTGAATTCAGAATATATTTTATTAAAATTTAAAACCATAATGGACATATTTTGCTTACTTAAAAAAAACAAACAAAAAAGCTATTTATTAAGTGGTGATGTATTTTATTCCATAAATTAGAAATTATTCCATAATTAAGAAATTTTTTTCAATACTTTGCATAACTGTAATCAACAGAAAGATGAAGACACCAGTAGGTAATAGATAAATTTCTAGCATTTGTTATAAAACATAAATAACTTATGCTGGAGCAAATGTTTTGAGGCTTTTTTTGTACTATAACATTGCATGTGTTCTTATTTATAATTATCATTTGTTATCTTTTAAAAGGGAAAATAAAATCTTTTTTAGTTTTAGTCACTTTGTCAAATAAAGCAGCGAATTAACGGAATTTTTGCCTTCAAATTCATCTCTTAACAAATAAAATTTTCCAATTTGTCTTATATGCCTCTGGATAATTAATTCTAAAAGTTCTGTTGCTGTACAGTAATCTCCAAGACAACTCATGTCCTCATATATTCACCATACACAGTTCATATAAAATTAGGAGAGATGCAGAGATTACTAAAGGCATTGATGACAGAACACTTTCTTGCATCTCAGACAAGAGATATACAGGAAGCAGGAAGTTTAGGGATAAGAGATGGGTCAAATATGGGTAGGCCATTTTTTCTTTTTTTCAAGTGGTACAGAAGTCATCAGTTGCTTTTTTTTTGTGTTTTCTGATTATTAAAAGACAAATTCTTTGAGTTTGCACTAACATCTGAAAACTTTCATTTACAAAGGTAGCTCTGCTTCTTTAATTCTGATTTCCCCCCCCCTACTTTATGTATGAATGAAGGAGGTGACTCTGGTCTTTTAGCAAACAATGCATACTTTTCAGGAATAAGCAATATGTAACAGATGTTTACAGATACTTCTCTTCGAATTTTTGTTACATTTAAATAGATGCTTTAAGGTTTTTTTTAGTGTGTGTCTTGGTTTAACAACAAATATTGGAACAGGAGCTCCCTTTTTATGCCCCCCCCCAAGATTTCCCCCCAGTACAGAGGGACCAAAAATGCAAGGAAGTTATAATCAAAAAAACCCCAGGTTATTAACAAGGAAAAATAGCAGCACCACAAAGATACAAGGGAAATAGCTACAAAAAAGAAGTTCACTGCATCTCGTGATTGCCCAGGAACAAAGGGCAAAGATAATGGTGGAGGGTCCTTCCAGCCAACCACCCCCATCAACCCAACCAAAAAAAAGAAAACAGTGGGAGAACAGGGGCAAAAGCAAAAAAAACGGAGAGAACTGCACTGTTCACAAGGAACCACACTTCCAAACTGGCCACTCCACGACACCCAGTCAGGTTCAGGTCTTAACTGTAGTGGTTCTATCAGTTTGGAGTCTCTTTGTTCCCTGCTACCTGTTACCCCTGGCATGGTACATTGGCCTGCTTGGCTTGGCTTGGCTGTGGAGTGGTGGCAGGGGCTCTAATACAGGCAATTGTTCCATGCGTCAAGCGAGCGGTTGCAGTCCCGGACGATGCTCCTGCAGTGGTGGCTATGAGTTTGTGGCTGTGCAGTGGCTGGGACAGGGGTTACCCCCATCCTATTTTGATCCCAGCATGGCACAGTGGGTCAGCAGCTCCTGGCTTTCCTGCTGTCCCAGTTTCTTGCCACAGTTGAGATCCCAAAAAAGCTTTTTTGCCCGTGGCAAATACCCCCAAACTCCCCTGCACCCGGTAGGTGACGTGCCACCTTCAGATGATGTAATGGTATGGATATTCATCACAATAGCTCCTTTCCCTCTCTTGTAGCCATAATATTACATCAATTTCTTAGATCTTTCAGCAACTGTGTCTGAAGTGAACAATTGGTATCTGACTTATAATTACTTGGTATGTATTATGCCAAACAAACCAGAACAACTATTCTGTCAGAGTGATTCCTAGAGGAGTATGGAAAATTTTAGTAATACAATTCCCACCATATATTTGTTTTATTTTGCAACAGTTTGAAATATAGCTGAGAACTGAGTGACATTTTTATTCCAATAATCATCTGGCACAATGTTCTGTTCAAGATCTACTATCTTGATGAATAAGATAAAACAGAGATTCAATGTGCAAAACATGAAGATGCATTTAAAATATATTTTAGCATTCTATTCATGCTGCCAAATCAGAATCAAAACTCATTGTTTTTGCTGTCAGCAGAAGGTTTAATAAACATAGTCTCTACATGCATAAACATTCCCGATTTCCAGACTTAGAGATGGATTCATCTGATACTGCAGATATTAACAAAATGATTAATTCCCAGGGTCACATCTATACTTCCCGGTCAGGAGAAAAAGTAATTTTCACTTGATAAAAAGTAGATGTATACTATGCTAGTAAATCCACTCTAGAAATGTCTATATTTCTTCACTGACAGGAAAGTTTAGATAAAAATGCAGCTGTTCATACACATAATGAAAATCTCAAATTAAAGGAATTGTCAGTTTTTGTTCCAATACTACTGAAACCATTTTTTAACCTTTTGAATCTTTACACAGTTTGCATATGCTAATGCGACAATGGAACCAATTAAACAGACCAGAGAAGTCTTACATTAACTAAGAACGATATGGATGGGGATCCTTTGCATATATCATTAGGATACTGATGTGCGCCTTTGCCAATGTATAACATTTTTTTCAGCATAATGTAGGGTACGACAAGGTAGTTTAGCCTTCAACCAGAAGTACTACTAGGAAAAGATGACTGAATTTTGTTGACATACACTGAAACTTACTGAATTTGAAATAATTCAAGACCCCAAAGAAGAAAAGTTGTCATAGGGAAGGGACAGTGTAAGAAAAGTGTGTGTGACTGTCTGCATATGTCCATGCATGGGAACATTCTGTAGGAAAACTAGACTGTATTTATATAACCATTTCTTACACATTTTGTCTCATTTTATCTTTCTTTTTTTTTTTTTTTACTCCCTATATGGTGATGCAAATTTTTATTTTCTTACACTAGTTTATCTCCCTTTTCACTGTTTTAAACTCTCCTTTGTCTATTTTGACTTAACCAAGTTGCTAGTTTGTTGCATTTGTATACTTTTGATGCATTTGATGATTTGGTCTTATTTTTTACCTTACACTTAATTCCGATGTCATTTCTGTTGCTATTTCCTGAGATTAGTCATGACCGTCTCTGTAAGACCAGTGTTTTATATTTACTAATATTCCTTCTCCTCACTTTAAGGTTCATAAATTCCACAGTTGCTCTTGTTGAAGTTGCCTTCTGTTGTCAAATTCTCTATTAATTCATTTCTGTTAGCAAAAAAAAGACGGTAGTTTATTTCTGTTGTGTTTCTTATCCACCAAATGTTTTTCTAAACTTTGTAACTCACAACAGGTGCTCCTTAGTATATCCTCAATACATCTTTCAAAAATCTAGGTCAATTTACTTAGATTTTCCTGCTGTTGAAAGTGATAGAACTTCATTGTTCCTTGACTTCACTGTTTTAATCATCTTGAGTATAAACCATTGTGACAACTAAATTGTTATTACTGTAAAGTACCATCCAGCACCATCAGCTGCCTTAAACTTTGTATAGATATGTCCTCCTTGCTATGACTGGGCAAAGCCTTAACTTTGTAATGTTTTTGGTCATTCTAATATGTTTAGGTATGTCCAGCTAATTTTATGAGAAACGTGAAAAACTCTTGGGATTACTGTCTGGATATGAATGAATCTTCTCTGTAAGAGGAGATTTTCACCTCTGTGAAAACTACACATTTTGGGCAAGTTTGTATATTCTTCAGAATGGGGACTATGAAACTCAAGGGCTTATAGAAATGAAGCTTCTACAAAGAAGTAAATACCAGCCACATGTAACAATTATGTAGGCACTGTATTTTGTCAATATGCATCCACAGATGTATCATTTATGAAGTCTAAACAACAATAACATCTCTTGAAGATTTGACAACCGTTATTGTAGCGGTGTAAGAATCAGTCGTTGAATTTTGTTCCAGATTCAAACATGTACTAAATGTCTGAAAGTTCTTTGAATGTTACATTTGTTGTAAACATAAATTAGGGATAATGCTTCTATCTCATGTAAGGGAAATTAATGCGCTATTTGCAGTGAGTTCCTTATTGTTCAGTCTTGTGTTATAACAAAAAAGAAGAAAGAATGTTCTTGCAAATTGTAAGATTTATTGATTTATTGGATGGAATTATTTGTTATGTCTTACAGTTGATATTCTTCCTACTGAGGTAGCATGTTAGTGGATTAATATTAAAACTGAGTAATAATTGGGGTCATATAAAAGTTATTCTTACAGAAAAATTTACTTTTGAGGAACTTCAAAATAAGAAATTTTTCTGCCAAGAACTTCTCCATAATGAAGTGGGGAGGTACTGAAGAAGGGACTTAAGGGTAACAAACAAGCAGGCAGGGAATAGTGGAGGAATTGGAGATTTTGACTGTTTGTAGATAGGAAGGCTTGTGGTAAATTTTTTAAATGATCACAAAAGATTGTGAAGAATTTGCAGAATTTGTGAAAATTTCATACATTTTAGGCTGAAACTCACAGTGAGTGCTGCAAGGAAAATGGATCTGAAATTAGGCACACAGAATTCAAGTATCCTTTGTTTTTAATATACTAGATCTCTGCTGAAAGTACTGTAAAAGTATGATGCATTTAATCCTAAAGTTGGAATATGAAATAGCTCAAATTACTTAGACTCTAAAAAGATATTTTTTCTCTGTTAAATATTGAAGGATCATAAAACTTCCAACTCATATGTTGTAATTGTACATGAATCAAGTTGTGTAGATAACTCCCATTGCCATTGACTTCTACTCAACTGTTGTGTTTTGGGGATCCATCAAAAAATAACTATATGTTTACTTTTTCTTCAACTTAATTTAAAATTATTTATATTTTGCTTCTTTGCTAATAATTGCCATTTTATTTTTCTTTTGCCTTTGTTTCACTCAGAATTAACTTTGTGTTTTAACCATTCTGGGATTACTTTAATCTGTTCCTGGTTTATTACATGTGTTGCTATTCATTTACATACTCCGATATTAATTTTGTTTTGCTTCACAGGCTTCCTTTCACTTGTAACTTTTTGACCTTTCATTTACCTTCTCCGAGTCTGTGGTGTAAACACTACTATCCCTGACTTTCTCTTATCCTCACTGCCTTGCATCTGCAACCACCAAGTCAGCTGGATCACTTCTCTGTCTGTTTTTTCGGGTTTCTCTAGGGATACAATCATCGACATGTGAATCACCATTCCTTCCTTTCTCTTTCATACCTTACTCTGCAGCTTTTAATTTATTAATTTGTGTTAGAGAAAGTAGAGATTAGTTGAAAACATTAGTAGATAATAGTTTATAAGACATCCAATAAATAGTACCCAATGATGTACATGCAAAAATTTAACATTCAATTACTGTGTTCAACAACTGCACCTGATCAAGTGTGCACCAGCAAATAACATAATGATGAGTGAAAGTATAACATTAAATGATACCAGAATTTGGGCAAGGCCTGAAGAAATTATGAACTTACTGTGAACAGAGTATTTTGAGGAAAAACTCGAAAGATTCAAAAGGTTATCAGGTAAATTTCCTAGGCATGGTGCGGGAACTGTTATGTGCCAGGAACTCTTCCCAATAGGCACTCCAGATTTTTCTGAAAACTGGGAAACTTTAATACAGTTGTCATCATATTTTTCCCTGTCTTCAGCCCCAGAGAGGAATTCTTGACACATTTAATTTACTAGTCCAAACATAGCCCAGCATTCTTTTTCACAGCAAGTAAAAAAAAAAAAAAAAAAAAGAAGGCTTGTGCTCACCTAGCAATGACTGCAAATCTGAGAAAGATTTGAGGTGCCAGTCCTGCATTCAATTAGTGTTTTATTTTGGCTTTCATTCAAATCTACTCATAAAGTAATACGAAATGTTCCTCTGAAATATAGCCTGTGTCCATCTATCATGTTAGATGCAGGCTTCTCTCAGCATTAGTATAATATGTGAACTTTTCTATTTATATTAAGCTGTCAGGTAAAACAAACAGGAAAACAAAATAATTGTGAAAATAACTGGATAAGCCTCTGCAGGAAGTACGAATATATAAATTTTTCAAACAGATGTTTCCACTTCAAGTCTTGACTGGAGCTAAGAACCTCTATTGTCTACATAGTTCCCCACTTGGATAGTTCAAGTCATCCAGCCTGTATCTCCACTCCCACTCTTCCCACTTATTTTAAGAATTTATATTTGATAGGTTATAGCCCACTAATTTACTTTATTCATTCTGTCCTTGATTCACTCCTAAAGCTCTTGTCCTGGTTTTCTCCCTTGAAAATTTCACTTATAATAATTTCATTGATAATAATCAGTCCCTTGCATATTGTACTGAGTAAAATGTGAAACTGTCTAAAGGCTTACTTTAATAAAAGTGTCTGGGATAGTTATGATTTTAAATTTGTCTCAGCTTTTATCTATTTTTCTTGAAAAGGAAATAAACCTCCTTTACATACTTCAAATTTTAGAAATCAACTACTAGGTTTCTGTGGCCAGGTTTTGGAAGCAGGTGGGGCTACAGGGTTGGCTTCTGTGAGAAGCTGCCATGTCCAGTCAAGTCAATGTCGGTCGACTCTGGGATGGACCCACTGCTGACCAAGGCCGAGCCAATCAAGAATCACAATAACACCCCTGCGATAACATATTTAAGAAGAAAAAAAAAGTTATAGTGCAGATGAAAATCTCTGGCTAGAGAAGAGCAGAGTGAGACCATGTGAACAACTCTGAAGACACCAAGGTCAGTGGAGGTTCCCCTGCAGCCCATGGTGCAGATGGTGGTCGTGAAGGATGTGTCCCCACAGCTCATGGAGGACCACAGGAGTGCAGAGATCCACCTGCAGCCCATGAAGGGGACCCACACCAAGACAGGTGGATGCCTGAAGGAGGCTGTGATCCCATGGAAGGCCCATGCTGGAGCAGGGTCCTGGTAGGGACCTGTGGACCTCTGGGGAGAGGATCTCACACTGGAGCACAATTCCCTGGTAGGACTTGTGACCCTGTGGAGGACCCACACTGGAGCAGCTTGTTCCTGAAGGACTGAGCCCTATGGAAAAATGACCCATGTTGCAGCAGTTGGTGAAGAACTGCCGTCGTGTGATGGACTCACATTGGAGAAGTTTGTGAAGGACTGTCTCTTGTGGGAGGGACCCCACAGGAAGCAGGGGCAGGACTCATCTCTCTGAGCAATAGCAGAAACAACAACTGACAGGAACGCACATTCCACATCCACCTGCACCGCTGGCAGGGAGGAGGAGGTAGAACTTGGGAAGGAGGAAGGAGTTGGGGGAAGGTGTTTTTTAAGATTTATTTTACTTCTCATTCTTCTGCTCTGATTCTGTTAGTACTAAATTCAATTAATATTACCACTTTGAGTCTGTTTTGCCCATGAAGGTAAGTGATCTCTCCTGGTTCTTATCCCAGCCTATGAAGCCTTTGTTATATTTTCTCTCCACTGTCCAGTTGAAGAGGGGAGCGATAGAACACCTTTGGTGGGTACCTGACATCCACTACTACTTACATAGAACCACTTACTCTCCAGGTGATCCCTTATTTATTTATTTTTCTACCCAAATAATAAAATATTGACTTACTTCCTCTTACCTTGTCTATAATTTTGTGGTTATTTTGGTTTTTATATCTCTTTTTTTCTTTTTCATTGAGACATTCACATCTTTAAATTATCACTATGCCCATCCATTTATTTCTGGAAAAAAAATCAAGGAAAGTCATACACATTTTGGTCAAACAAATGAATAGAGTTATATTAAGTTGAATCAATAACATAGCCAAATATCTGCATGGTTTTCCATATTGAAAACTGCAGTATAATCTATTTTTATTAAGATCTGGATCAATTTAATCTGGTAAACCTGCTTAAACATAACTATCTGTACATAAAGAAGTCTAATATTCCTGTTCCTGACATCTGGTACTTACGCGTTGTCTTTTAAACTCTTTTGCCTATAGTTATAAAAGTGCATCTGAGAAAAAATAAACAACCCTAAATCGTCTAATTAAATTAGACATCTTAATAGACATGTAAGGTTGATATAGTCACAAAAGGCTCCATTTATAATTGATAAAGACACACAAGTTTTTTTTCCATTTAGAAGTGGTATGTAAGATAGGTCAGATGAATCATCCCTTACCACTGAAATGGGACAGGATTTTGGTATGAAGTATCAATACTAAATAGTTCACATAGAGTAACTCCAATATCTATTGAAATTTTGGTCCCACTAGCATGAAACCTCGCTGTTTGACTTAAGTAAAAATATATAAGTTGATGAGCCAAACTCACATATTTCTATGTGACCACATACTACATATATTACCTGTAGAGAATTTAGATAGCAGAGTTTTCACCTGAGCTGGGCAGAGAGTGAAGTTTTCTATATATAAAAAATCAAAGTAGAATTAAGTCATTGCTATTGCATTCCTTGTTACTAACTGTATTGTAGAAAGACATAATAAAACATAGAAAATTCTTGTTATTTCTAGGTATTTTTATGGAACATAGATTTCAAGTGTATAACAAAAAGCAGAAGAGGAGAGGAAAGGAGAGGAGAGGAGAGGAGAGGACAGGACAGGACAGGACAGGACAGGACAGGACAGGAAATGAAAGGAGGAAGGGGGAAGGAGGAAAGAGAAGGAAGAAGGCAAGGTAAGACAAAAATAGTGTATATAAACACATTTACCTGTATGTATATGAGAAAATGGACATGTACTTAAACTTTCAAATTAATGTTAGGAGTAGAATATTGTGATTAAATAATAATAGACTAATTTTTCTATGTTTGACACAAATATTCACTGAGAACTTCAAATTGATGGAATTATCTAGCTACTCTACAAGAAAGCTAGTCCTACATAGACATTTACAGAATTTCTTACTTGCATTTCACCGTGAAAGCAAAGTACAGTGCTGATAAGATCCATGAAGAATCATGTCAATAAGGGTCTGCTTGTGCTGGACATTTGTAATACCCAAGAATCATTGTTGTCCTTTATTTGTAAAATGCTGATCAATCTACTTGCCATTCTTTAAGGTATAGGGTTTTGTACTGACTGTTTAACACAGAAATACAACACATCTTTATAGTTGTGAAAACCTGCCAAATACCTTGATTTCCTCAAATAGCAAACAAATCTACAAGTGGCAAATTCTTTTCAAAGGAAACTAAACTTGAAAAATCTTATTTTACATTCTGGATCTGGTATTGTTCTTAATTGTATGTTCATCAGTTTATTATTCATGTGGATATTTCGTTGAGCAAGAACATGAAACACTGGACTAACAAAGCAGTGAAAGACATCATAAACCCTGAGGGAATTACTATATTACTGTCATCAGGAAATGGTGATCAAGCTACTTCATATATAGTAGTATTAACTCCTGACTTATTTAGAATATTACCATTACCAATAAGTAAATGATATGTCAATTAAGTTGGGAAAAATGTGGCAACATGTGAAGAATCTTTAAATTTTTTTTTAAAAAATAAAATAAAAAAAATATTAAAAATACTCTCAATAAATATATATAATATTACATTTTAGTGAATAAGAGAGTTTTGTTAAAGGGACATTCTGGAATGACCTAACAGAAATTGTGAATTATATAATTAAACTCTAAATTATATAACCTATATCATCATAATAGTATGACGGATAAAGAGATACTATTGCAATTTTTTGAGTAATACTTGCTATATAAAATTAGAAAATAGCTTTCATTTAAATAATTTACATATAGACCAAAACTCTTTGAGCCCATCCAATCTAAACAGCTATTTGCTTTGATTTCTAAGTGGATCTTATTGTTTTTAAAGTAGTATGGAATCTATATAAAGTAAGAAGACAACACCTATATTCATTTTTGAGGGAGAAAAGTCAATACTAAAAGGATCTGGAAGTTATGATTCAGCCTTTGCTTCTACTTTTTTTTCTGTGATTTGGAAAAAAGGGAACTGGTTACCACAGTAAGCTCTAGGATTCTTCCTGGCACTATTTGGAAATGGCTAAAAGACTCCCAACAGAGAAGCCTTCCTTTTGAGAAGTGAGTTTTAAAAACATAGACATATGTTAGAAGAACTCATTTAGCTTTGAATTCAACAGAGAACAATATCCACAAACTCCACCTGTTTGGATTATTTTAAATTTTACATAATATTATTACTACTGTTCTGCATGTATTGTTTTGTCCTAGAAATAAAACATTTGTTACATGGAACAAAAATTTATAATCTTTTTTCTGCAGAAAGTGGTTTCTGGGTGCTTCTCAACAGAGAATTAAACTGCCAGCATTTTCTATGATAACAAAGTTACCTTTTAACTTCATGTGACACATAGACCCTCCTGTCATTACTGGTGCAACAGTTTTTTGTCTCTCAACAGGGAAAAAAAAAAGAGAGCTAGCCAATACAGCTGTAATAAACATTGGTATCATATTTTGTACAGGAGTGCATATTCTTGGAGGAATAAAGAGCCTAAAATGTTCTATCCTGATAAAATGGAAAGCAAGATAGAAAATGTAGAGTATCCTGAAATGCTAATTGGATATGTCTACAGAAAGTAGAATCATATATTTTGACATTAATACACGGCATTAGTAAATTGTGATATGCAGAACCCTCTGGTATCTTTTTAGCATAACTAATTTACAGTTGGGTTTAAGCTTTTAATTTAGACTTAGTTTAGCTTATTGCTTTATTAAAAAAAATGTATATATGGATCAAATGGTACATGCTGAAGAAATATTTTTTCAGTAAGTGCTAAAGCAAAAAATGGCCTGTATGTAAATGTTTTTATTATTAATGAATGTAAATTATCCAGGAAATGTCTGACTGTCTTAAATTAGAGGGGATTAAATTAATAGGATGCAAGAGATTAGGCTAAAAGTATTCTGAAGATGTGTCAATGTACTGAAAACCTCATTTTAATTAGTATAGTTCAAGACTAATATTCTACTAAGGATTTAAACAGGGTGAAGGCTATTTCCAAAACGCGGGAAGCATATTTGGCAAAATGCCACAATTGCTGCAATACCAACTCTTCTGCATACTTTTAATTTGAAGACATGTTGAAGACACATTGAAGACACAGCTTCATTTCAGAAGAAAAAAAAAAGAATATAGATAGGTGAAATATTTTCTAAGAATCCTGACCAAAAACCCCACTTGAATTGCCGTCTGTTTTTTGTTTTATTCTGTTTACTTTTCTTCCTTTGTATAAACAAAAAGGTGTGTCAGCACTGAAGTTCACTGCTCACAGGTAATCAGCAGTAAGACAGCTTAATGTGTCACCACATAACTGTCATCCTAATGAGTCCTGCAAAGCCTAACTGCAAGACACCTGGAGACACACAAATTTCAATTAATACAAAGTTTTGAAAATTTTGAACTTTAGTTTTTGGCAATTTTAACAAAAAAAAGGTTCTTCTTTATATACATATCCATCTAGAGCTAATTATGCTAATTGCTATTGGTTGCCTGACAAACTTACAAACTTTGCAATTTTTTTTTTCTTCCAGTCAAAGAGATAAAACACAAGTGAGAAATACTCTACTGGTATAAAGAGTTATTATTCTCTACAGCAGTTACTAAATTGTTTAATTTTTGTAATTATGATTTGACTTTATTGACTAACGTTACTTCATTATTTTAGTACTAATTTAGTTTAAAAATGTTATATGCAGACATACATAGTCGTATAGAATGAACCAAAACTTTTTTCTTTTTTTCTTCCTTTTTCTTTCTCTCCCTCCCCTTTTTCCTTCTGGGACTGCTTTACTGCCCATGACATACAAGCTTAGCATGTGTGAAATTTCTGGTATCTAAACTGATATCACATGAAAGAGGGGGGGGTAATTTGCCTTATCCTTAGAGAGGGGAGATTTTCTTGACCCTCAGTAATTTGTCTGTCAGTGCCCCAGGGAAGCTGAGCCCCTGACGTCCGATCAGTCCGTCAGCATCCTGTAAGAGGGGGGACATTTCACTAACAGATTCGCAGGATCGGAGGGTGATTTGGCTGCCCTTTTCAGGGGGGAGATTGAGCCAACAGCATGGAGACCCCTCAGCAAATCCTGCCAAAGTGTTACCTGCTGCTGGCAATTGCCAGCACCTATAAAGGATTCACTCTAACAGTTTATGGAGTAACACTCTTTGTTAATACAAAGTGCAACAGGTTAATAATGTTTGTGGGTTGTTGGTGATAGTGTCTGACTGGAAAAACATATTTAAAGCAATCTAATAATACTACAAAGTAAGCACAAACACAAGCTCTAATACAAATCAATCTACTAATACACTATAGAGCAAAGCACAAGCTCTAGTCCTAAAACCAGCAATCAGTGTGCACAGAATAAGTCTCTTAACAATAGGCATCCCCTAATCCCAATAGGCATCCCTAATGGGAGGGGGAAGACAGGTTCAGCCAACTGACTGGTCTCTGCAGTTTTGGTGGAGTCTTCCTCTTATTTTTCCCTATTTCCAACTTATTTTTATAATATTTCTTTAGGTTTAGGTGGAGCTCAAGCGACCTTAGTCATAAATACTTTATTGGGTAGTCACCCTTAGCATCTATCTCCGTTGGTGGACAGATACTATATGGACTTTGAACTACACAGTGTCATCATGTTCCCCTTCCTGCAGGATGATTATGGAGGGAGGCCACAGTGCCTCCATGTTACTCCCCTCTTCCATTCCATTCCCCATGGCTGCATGGTCTTCTGAGTGAAAATGGCAAAAGTTGGACACATAGAGACAGCTCTTTTCCTCTACTAATAAAATAGTTGTTTAAAACAAGATGCTTTTCTTTCCCTCTGGAGCAACCTTTCTTTGACCATTGGCCAGGTAAAGAGTTGAGACCCCTAGGTTAGTTTACATGTCTAGTTTTTTAGTGCTAAATATGTGTATGATAACTCCTATTCCTGTGTAAAACAGGTGATGTAATTCTATCAAGCAAATGAAAATAAACACTATAACAAGGACAACATTAGTCATATACTCAGTTATCTTCTTAATGTACTATGCTAAATGAAGTGATCTGTTTAAAACAAAGCATGATTTAAAGCTTGTTTGTCAAGGCTTACAAATTTACCATAGTACTTAGAATAATTATTCACATAAAACATTCACTGAATTAATACACAATATTATCTATGAACAAAGAATGTACGAGATTTGGCCCTTATTTTAATTGTGCGTACTGTGTTCCAATCAATAACTGTAGTAAAAGTATGATGTATTTACAATATTATCACTATGAATAATATCCTTTGTTCTATATTTTCATCCAGAATACTTTCTAAAATAACTAAATATCTTATTGTTTGAAATTTAAGGTGTGAATTCAAGGAATTAACAGGTAATTCTAAAGATTTTGCATGAATGATTTTGAAAAATCTCAAAAAACTGTCCATAGATCCTGACCATACTCTTTCTTCTTTAGGGAGATAAATCCTGTTTGGTGTCCTGCTGTAAAGTATTTCTTATGAGTACTACTGTCGGGTGTGTATAATGTGATCAGGTACAAGGATATAATTTAGTTATCTATGTAACTTACTAGGCTATCCCATCCTCACTTACTGAGTTGTTCAAAGAACTCTGCTCTCTATGTGAGCATAGTCTGTGGTAATATACGCTATTCAGACTTTCTTGCTTCTAATTTCACCTTGTCTGGTCAGAAAAGGAAATTTTAGAAGCACATGACATTATACCTGTTTATATTTAAATTAGGCACCAATATTTACACAATGGGAACCAGGCTGAGTTCTCTAAAATACTTTCATTAAACACTTTCCATAAAAGAATGAGAGAAGATTCAATGATGGCAAACGATGGCAAACAATTGGAAAAAATGGAAAACATTTTTCAGGGATGGGATCATAACTCAAAAAAGTGACAAAAAATCAATAATGACAAAGGAAAGGTATTATATCTGATAGGACTTTTTATAAATAATAGGAAACATGGTGGCTAAAAGAATTTACATTTCTGGATGCTAGTAGACCTCAAATTGAAAGAGTTAAAATGCGATGTCAATGCCAATAGAAGAAATAATCTTATTTTAACTTCAAATATAAAGTTTATTAGTAAAATATTTACATGATAACAATATATACTTAGTTGTAATATTATATGAAATTTCAGCTGTACATTGTAAAGAGATCCTAGCAAATTGCTGAGTCCTAAGCAGAAGGAAAAGAATTATCAGGATTTTAGAAAGCCACAGTCATGATGAATCATTGACGGACTATAACTTATTGGGCAGGAATTATAAAAGGAGGAAAGTAGCAAAGAAAGGCAGAAAATAATGAGGTGAAAACATGGGATTTTTTTAAAAAATAAATGGAAAAGCTATAAAAGGTTCTTGTGAACTGAGACAACAAAATATTTTACTTATACACTGACTAAGGTTAGATATTAAAGAAAACCAACACCTCTGAATGAGGACTTAATTAGGACTATAAAGTAGCTAGGAAATTAGTAAAATCTCACTCTTCAAAGATTTTCAAGAATAAGTTAGGCAAACAGATACATGGGCCATCTACAGATGCCTCTTTATATCTTCTCACAATTATACTCTTCAGTTTCCTTGTCTACATTCTACCACTGCATTTTGTAATGTTATTAAAAAATGAACTTGATAACAGCTATACTCCAACTCTAGGCTATAAATAATTTGAAAGCACAAGAAAGAGGAAAATCTGTTTTTTCCTTTCCCCTTAAAAGACTTCTCTAGAAAAAAAACTATAAAAAACTGACTTGGAGAAAACTTCTTACTGCTATGTGACTGTAACCATCTGGCTATACTCAAATTTTTGCTTTCCTTGTTTTGAGTAAAAAAAATTTATAACTTTGTTTTGGTATTAAAACATAACTTATGCAGAAGGAAATCGAACTCCATACTGGTTTGGTAGCTCAAACATTCCTTGATTAAGAAGCCTTTCTATTTGTGTATTCCCTCAACATGGAAAGATCATGGTATCCCATCAGGAATGCCCTTAGATTTCCAAAGCCTGAGTGAGTCCTCAACAGAACAAGGGGCTAATATGTATGAGGTTATGAGGAGCCCCGAAGAAAAGATCCAAGGACTCCCTGAAACAACATCTCAGCCTTGGCCATATTGATCAACATAACTGGTCTACTCTGGCCTCAAATCGGGAGGCCTGGAGGCACACCATCTATAACGCAGCTGTCTCCTTTGAGAACGCACGCAGGATCACCCTCGAGGAGAAAAGGTAGCGCAGAAAGAATCGTGTTCTGCAGAATTTACCATCTAAAGTCTTTCTACTGTGCCTTTTGCAATCGGATATGTCTATCTCGTATTGGCCTCATAAGTCACCAACGTGCCTGTAACAAATGTGGTTAGAGCCTTCCCAAATCTTCGTTCGCGAAGCCTAGCCATGATGATGAGATTCTTCTGACTGCATTTAGAAGACAGCTACTGTCACTTCACATTTGTGAAGCCTAGTTGTTAAGGTGTACTCTAAAAATGTCTACTGAAACAAGCTTCTGATGATTAACACGTAGAGAAACAGTGTATCTGTAGTTCAGATTTGAGTACGGGCCATTTGTCTAAGAGTTGGACTTGATGATCCTTGTGGGTTCCTTCCAACTCAGAATATTCTGTAACTCCTGTCTGTTAAGCTAGTCACCAATCTGCTCACAGAAGATAAACATCCATGATGGAACTTACATAGCAAAATCTAGGAAATCTTAAATATTGCAGAAGCAGAACAGTTTCCTTTGATCACTATGTTGGATGCAGTTAATTGAGTAGTTAGACTTCCCTGAGACACATAGGTCAGCCTGCCTTTGTAAGGAAACAGAATAAACTGATGAAAAAACAGTTTTCTACTTCTACTGCAGGTATATTGAATAGGTGAGATGTACCATACTCTGTAAAAGGCTCTTTTCAAAAAATAAAAATAATTTAAAAAAAACCAAATTGGATTGATTTACTCTAAATTACACCTCATAAATACGGGGGGGAATGTTGTTGACCAAGGACTGACATACGTCCACTTTGATGCACCCTAGTACTGTCCCGAATATGGAGCTGAAAAATGTGACCTAGGAACCACCCTTCCAGAAGGGTCTTTTGTGACAGATGTCTACCACTCAATCTATATCTGGGTAAGTAATACTACTGTAACCTGCCAGAGGGTGTAAATATTTGTACGAGTCTGGAAGTTATGGTACAATACCTCTGAGACATCTTCACCCTCTCTGAAGTAGCAGGTTAAAGCCAGCTGGGTTCCAGCCAGGAAATCTCAAGTTGATTGAGACATCTGTGTTTTAACAACTGAATTGAGTCATAGGTGTTTTAAACCTACTTCTTCTCTTACCTAATGCTTTGTGATTTAGAGCTACTTATCACATGAAGTACAGTTTGTCCTTACTTCTGAGCAGTTCTAAACCTTCACCTAAAATAAACCATTGAATTCAATACAAACAATGTTTTATTTTAATGAATTTCCCAGAAACTAATGACCAGTTTTCAGGTGTATTGCTGTCTAACTTATTATGATACTTTCTATCTTCTACTAGCATTATTAATACACAATGTCTATATTGTCAAGGTGTTCCTGGCATTGCAATTGTACTTTTTTTTTTTTATTACCACAATTTTAACAATAACATCTGAGAGTTACAGGAGCCCAAGATATTGCAAACATTTAAAAAAACAGGCTACATTTAAAGGTACATATTTAAATCGTAACTGTTTGTGTTGAGTTTGTATACTATACTAACAAGGAAAAATGTATTTGTTTTAAATTACTTTCTTGTGGTGCACAGTCAGCACAGCTGCTTTGTTATCTGCTTTGATGTAGTCTAGTACCCTTTATAACAACTTAATTGTGCTGATTCGATTCCTTTTTTTTATTTGGATATAACAACTACTGTTAAGATTATGGTTTGATCCTAAGAATTTTGATAGGATAATTCTGAGGTCATTTTTACTTTAATGATGTTCAGAGTCTGCACGTGATTTAATCTTATCTGACAAGCAGTAGGATCAAACAAAGTTACTGATTTTCCTTTTGCTTTCGAAAAACAAAAAAAACCAGTAGATCAAGATCTTTAGACTGGGATGTAGAAGATTCAGACGTACAAAAAGACTTTCTTAAGTTCTTGCATGTGTTTTAAATTGAGATTAGTGCAAAATTACAAACAGAAAAATCAATCCTACTCCATTAAAAAAAAAAAATGTAGTAAATGTCCAATGATTACGTTAAAGTTTCGAGATCAGAAATAAAAGGAATGAACTCATATGCATCTTTGTGTGTAATCTTCAATGTATATCAAAGATATGTTGTATTTATCTCACCTAACTTCAGGAACAGACACAGCTGAGGCTCCTGAAATTTCTGTTATGACTCCTCTTAGAGCTACTTTTCATTTCTCTGCATGACAACTACAATACAAATGATATGGAAAATCTTATAGGAATTCAAAGAAAACAGGGTATTTTAACAGCATACTGTTCTGCATGAAATTAGCTATTTGCTTCTCCTTTGTTTCTGGACTTACGTTTAACTTGTAAGTTAGCCATCACTTCTCTGAATTTACTCCATCTTTCAGAATCTGACTTGCACAGAGAGATCATTTAGTCATACTGAGTCAAAGAAGCAACTAAAGAGGTATTTACATCTCTAATTCTGACGAAATTTTTCACAATATTTATATATTCAGTTCTACAGATGTTTGTGATAACATCTGTTAGAGCATGTTAACTTCGGCCTAACACCTCACTGATCTGACTTTCTGGCTTCTGTGCTACTGTTGGCCTTTAGTAGTCAGCTTGAACCACAAACATCAATGTGTTTATCTCCCTACAATGTCTTTGGTATTTTTAATTAATTTTTTATTTCACTTTGCTTTCACAGAGGAGCCAGGGAATGGGGGAAAGGAAAAGGCTTTTGTCAAATTGCATGTGTTCTTTTCAAAAGCTGGTAAGAACAAAGGCTATTTGTACCCAGATAGTAATTATTTTATGTTAAATAAAATACTTTAATATAAGTGAATTAATGGATATGTAATATGAGGTGCAAAATCCTTTTGGTAGAGCGATGTTTTGGTACCTCTTTGGGGCACCAAGCTTGGTTAATTTTTACCATGTTTAAGTAGGTTAAACACAAGGCAGTGTCTACTGGACAAAGCTACATAATAGACAGCTAAGACTAATAACTTCTAAAGATGGACTTTAATACTGTCATCACCTCCAATAAGATGCCTTAGGAGTTGATCACACACTTGCTTATAACTTGATTGCACTCTGTTGCTATATGAAATGGCCTGATGTCCAATGCTTCTGAGCTGCAGACTGTTTTGTTCCTTTTTTTTAAACAGTTTTATACCTTCTCGTGCCAGTGTTTTTGCTCTTGAATCTTTTACTTACCCGATATGCAAAGCTCAATGTCCTTAGTTCTGTCTGAAAATTTGGGTTTGCAAGTCTGTCTTGAACAGTTCTATTTGATGTACCTTCTCCTATAGCTTTCTCAGAATTTGGTAGTCTTCTCAAAA
Source organism: Pipra filicauda (assembly GCF_003945595.2). Classification (NCBI taxonomy): domain Eukaryota; kingdom Metazoa; phylum Chordata; class Aves; order Passeriformes; family Pipridae; genus Pipra; species Pipra filicauda. Next base: position 1,842,110 of record NW_024104173.1, on the reverse strand, counting down.
GTCAGAGCTCAGTGTGCGCAAGTATGCACTACTAAAACTAGACATAGAATAGCAAATTGGACACTCCAGGAAAGGCACTGATAGAGTTATCAAGCCAGGAGGTAAAAGCATATTGCTATCTAAGTTTTCATTTATTTTATGATTTTCTTCTAAAATAATTCAGAAAACCGATGTTTTACTATTGCTTTGTGTTTTATGTGTGTGTGTTTGTTAGGCAAAAACAGCTCTGGCCCTTTCCTCAACACTTATTACAAGTGTTTTGGACAATTGATCAAGACGTTATAGCTTCTATGATATCCTTTTGAATTCACCTTTTCCTCCATTTTTTGCAAAACAGGCTTAGGGATGTAATATGGGTCCATGGAGTGCTTTAGTGGTAGGATTTGCTTTGTCTACATCTAGCGCTGTAAAAATTAGGCATCTAGTGTAAGTTTTATAGTTCGCCTCTCAAAAGTGTGATTTATTCTCTATATTTTATATATTCAGGGTGTGGGTGAGCTTTGATCTGTGGGTACAACTGTCTCTTCATTTGTAACAGACATTGGCCAAGTATTTTAAATCAGACAACTAATTTAAATAATTAGAGCTTAATGAGGTTATTGAAACCATGTGAATCAACCTCATGTCAGTTGTGAAGATTCCTCTGAAATCTAAGACATGTGTTTGAATTCTGTTATAAGAAGCAGCCATTTCCTGGCATAAGGTTTCTTTGGTGCTTAGACAAAATGAGATTAAGAGATTAATGAAAAATCTTGTCAGAGAACTTAAAGATTGACCTTTGTGTTTTCAGGTTTTTTCCCATGACACTAGGACACTAGTATGCTTCTCAGTTTACAAATGGAAGCATTATCTTCACATGGTTTACATCTTAACTACAAGGTGATTTTTCAGAGTTGTGTCTAAAGTTTTTGACATTTTACTTAGTACTATCCTTCACAGGTAGATAAATTTGACCTGAAGATTCCTATCAAAGTTGTTCAGTATTTCTTAAAATAAGCACACAATGACTTGCGATACTTTCTGTCATGACACTGGCATTATATTTCTTCTTTTCTTGACTGCAGTACTTTTGCAGTTTATTCAAAATATTTGTGATATGTTAGTCTTTTGGATTCCTGTCTTTGGTTAAGAACATTTAAAATTCTGTTCTAAAGCTTAATTAATATGATGGATTGAAAGCCAAGTTTGTGAGGTTTAAAAAGCAATAGGGAAAGATGCCCTCGAAGGGAGAGCATGTTCAGAAGGGCTTTGATTTTCCTTAAGCCTTTTGAGTTCATGGAGAAGAGGAAAGCAAATACTGTCTGGTTTCACTTGTCTTATGTAGGTTTATTCAGGCAGACAAGTTCTTGGAGTATACTCTGAAGTAAATGCATGTTCATATTTCATTTTAAGAAATGCGATTGGCTAATATATTAATCATAAGTGAAATATTTTAAAATAATAATGAAAGTGAAAAAAGTGTAGTGGAATTGATGTTTATATTTTGTGATTTTATATGTTTTTCCTTGCCATTTAATACATTGTAGTAAATATCTCAAAGTACTCTTAAAGCCATAGCACTCATAACTGGATCTTCTGTCCAAGAAGAAGGAAGTACAGATAACTTTGTGTCAGTGGACTTTAACAATGGAAATTACTTTTTGTAATATAGACTACACTAAGTGATAAAATTGAGATAAAAATTAAAAGTTGGGAGAAATGAGCCTTATTGTTTAAGTGGGAACCTATGTTTTTGTTTAGATGCATATTACTGCAAAACAACTTAACTATTTACATCAATACAGTTAGTTTAGTTTTTTAGGTTACTTGTAGGTTTTGTAATAAGTTCAATCCAAAAGGTTTGTTTGGGGTGTTTCTACTTTATATTTTTACCTTATCACTATTGTCTCTTTATTAAACACTTTTCTATTGGATTAATTTTTAATGAAAGAATTAAAATGTATTTAGTACCCAAATATATGAAATGACATATGATGACTGCTGTATCCAGCTCTGAGGTCCCCAGTACAAGATATGGACCTGTTGGAGAGGGTCCAGAGGACAACCATGAAAATGGTCAGACAGCTGGAGCACATCTCCCACGAAGACAGGTTGAAAAAAGTTTGGGTTGTTCATCCTGGAGAAGAAAGCTCTGGAGTGACCTCATTGTGGATTTCCAGTAGTTAAAGGGGGCATACAAGAAAGCTAAAGAGGAACTTGTTCGAAGGGCATGTAGGGATAGGACAAGGAGGAATGTCTTTAAACTGAAAGTGGGTATATTTAGATTGAATACTAGGAAGAATTTCTTCATTATGAGGGTGGTGATACACTGGAACAAGTTGCCCAGAGAAGCTGTGGATATGTCATCACTGGAAATGTTCAAGGTCAGGCTGGATGGGGCTTTGAGCAACTTGTTCTAGTGAAAGGTGTTCCTGTCCATGGCAGAGACACTGGACTACATGATCTTTAAGGTTTCTTCCAACCCAAACCATTCTGGTTCTTTCTTTTTTTAGAATACCTTTAAACCAGGTTTGCTTCTAGATAAAACCCTTCATCTTGTCTGAGCCAAGCCTTTGATACAAGGTTTCTCTTTTCTTGAGAGGTCAGATTAATATTGAATTTTTTATAATCCATGCCAAAAAGAAGAAATTAAACCGAAATTCTTCTACTTATAGCTGAAAGTACACTATCATCTAGGACCAAATTAAGGTAATGAGCTTAATTCAAAGTCAGAAATGTGCACTATCTAGAATGCCAGCTGCCATAAGAGGGAATGTAAGAACAATATTTCTCCTCCCACATTGTAGCAACAAGCTAAAGTTCTGTGACATAGCTGGCAATTAGCACAATAAACACTTAAAATTGCAGGGGAGGTGAAACAGATGTAAATATTAGGTTGAAGTAACGGAACAATGCAATTCTCAATTATTTTGACCAAATTAAAAAAGCAAAAAAAGCAAAAAAGGCAATTCATTTGGTTTTTGACTCTTTGTGGGGTTTGTTTGGTTGTTTTTTTGTTGTTGTTGTTGGGTTTGGGTTGTTTGTTTTTGTAAGGAAAAGAGATTTGTTCTTAGATGTTATGATTTCTGTATCAGAGGGTCACAAATGATCAAAGCTAATATTTCACATACCCCTTTAAATTAGCCTGGATTCTTTTACTGTAACATAACCTTTAGCTATTTTATATGTCATTCTATTCATACATACATTATTAAACTTCTGCAGTTAACAAATCCTTGAATACAGTGCACATTATTTCTGACACAGAAAAGATATAAGAAGTAGAAAAACTAAAACAAAAGAATGTCAAGGATGATTGAGAACCAATCTCTGTATAAGGAGAAATTAAACAAACTAACACACTTGAGTTTGGAAAATAAATGACTGACAGAGAAAACAAACAAATATGAGAAATAGGAAAAATCATTCATTTTTTCAACAGAAGATCTGTTTTAATGAACTGGAATTGAACAAATTCCAGATGAAAAAGAAAGCAAATTATTCACAAAATACACAATTAAAATATGAAAGTCCTTGAAGAAAGAAAATTACACCAGTTCAAAACCACTAGAAATGATGCATGAAAATAAAATGCACCAAGAGTTATGACCCACAGAGCATACCATCCTTTGCTCAAAAGGTTTCTGAATTCATACTAGCTAGAAGCCAGAAAGATATTCTGTTGAAGTATCATTGCACGTAATTCTTTTATTTTCACAGTTTACTCATTCATTTTTATTGCCATGTTGTTGCCTCTTGTTATGTGTTTTCTTAATATTCTTTTTTTTTTTTAAGTACAGAATTTACTACTTGGCAAAAATCACTAATTTGTTAAATCAAACTGTAAACACATGAAAAGTGCTTCAGAATGTAGAGATACCACAATCCACCATAACTAATCCTGTATTTAGCTGTGTATGGGCTATTAACAGAAATCATGATTACTAAAGATAGTATAATTTTCAAATAGCATGACCAATGCGACCTCAACTAGAAATACAAGTCAGTGTGTTCTATGTCTGCATCATTGCCTATGCTATATTGGATATCCTATCAATATAGTACATTCTGTAATGTATTGCAGCCAAATCACAGCTGATATTTCTATTCTTCCTGTCCTTTCTACATTGTTTTCTTAGCCATATGGAGTTAGTGTTAAGGAAAAAAAGCTGAATTTGAATCAGTAATTTTGCAATCTTTGATTAATAAATTGTCAAGGACATCAGCAATTCTCCTATTTATTATTTTCCATTATTATTTTACATGCATTAACATTATTGCTGAGCTTCTTGGATTTCAAAGCAGTAACTGTGTCATCCTTACATTATTCTTCATTTGATCTTTGGAGCGTACTGCATTGTCTGCAAAAGAGAAAAGAAGAAATGAACAATAAATTAGAATTTTAATGTAACACAGTAGAAGAGATAAATTATTTTGACATATCATAGAACTTAAATGAGTTCCAGAAGATAAACACGTGTTGGAATTTATAGGGTATAAACTTCATTTTGTATGGCTATTATAAATCACTGGGCAAGAAACTGTAACATACTTAGTATCATACTTTTTTCTACTCTACCACTGAGCATTTATACCCATCAAACAAATTACAGCTCAGATAGGATTTAAGGTGTCATTTATTTACAGATGACGATAATGACAAACAAATTCTTACCTACTGCACTGTGCAAGCTCAGCAACAAAACTGAAAGACACAGTGAAACATGATATCAACTCAATAAATGTAACTATTTTGTGGTGCTATGACATATATGAGTCCAAGAGCATGTAGCAAAAACCTTGCTTCATATTATCAGTAATTTATTTTTTAACTCAGACTTAAAAGATGTACTTAAAAGATGATGAACACATTCGGAGTAGAGGACTAAAATGCCTAGTCTGTTGTGTGGTGAGGGACCCAGTTTGATCACAGAACATCAGCTTTTCTAATGAGAAATTATTCCAGCAGTCACAACAATCTTTAAGGTCTCTTTCCCTCCAAAGTTGTGTGACCTTCTTTAGCCTGCTTTTAGGGGCTGTCCTATGGATGTTCTGAAGTTCCATGAGAACTGCTTGAGTGCCCAACCAGTGGAACAAAAAGATGCCAGAATCTTTACATTCCAGTGGAGTTTAAATAATTAGTACAGATAATTTAAAGTAACTGCATCTCTCCACTGAGTGTAAAAGAATTCTGTGCATGAGATGTAGCTGTGCTTAGTATACATGTTTGGCAGAAAAATTCTGGTTTTGCAGTGCATGATAGAAAGGCTGCCTTTGTGAATTCATATCATCACACAAATGGTTTTGTCCTCAATGACTGTTAACAAGCTATGCTAGTTTTTCTGGATTAATTTTTTGTCATTATTTGGGTTGTGGGGGTGGTTTTCTGTGGTTTTCTGGTTTTTTTCTATTTTGGGGTGTGTGTGTGATTTTTCTAGTTATTTGGAATCTTGAAATCCTTATATTATCATGTACATCTTAAGAAATAGTCTGCAAGATTTAATTAAATGCATTCTTTATTTTTTTTGCAGGTGTTTCTCCTTGTAATATTTCTTAGTTTATTTTATTATTAATTCTAGAAAAGAAGGATGATTACCTAGAAAAGAAGGATGAATCAGGTAATTAAAATTTTTAATTAATTTTTACAATTAGTTATCAAAGTCATTCTGTACATAGACATGATACTTACTTGTATACACAACTGTACATGTAAACACAAACACACACTTAGCTTAGTATTTTGGTTTTTGAATGGTATAAAAGATTTTAAGATTACTTAAAATTAACAAGTTACTCCAAAGAGTTAAGTTTCTGTACACTTTTCTGTCTACATAGATTGCATAACACTAGGAAACATTTCAGTGATAATGGACTGGGAGGACTTCAGCAATTTATCTCTTGTTTTCACCCTGTAATGTCTATTTTCATAGAATCATAGAATCAACCAGGTTGGAAAAGACCTCCGAGATCATCAAGTCCAACCCTTGATCCACTGCCACCGTGGTTACTAGACCATGGCACTAAGTGCCACATCCAGTCTCATCTTAAAAACCTCCAGGGATGCTGAATCCACCACTTCCCTGGGCAGCCCATTCCAATGCCTGATTACCCTCTTTGTAAAGAATTTCTTCCTAATATCCAACCTAAACCTCCCCTGGTAGAGCTTAAGATTGTGCCCTCTTGTGCTACTGCTGGTTGCCTGGGAAAAGAGATCCATGCCCACCTGGCTACAACCTCCTTTCATGAAGTTGCGGAGAGTGATGAGGTCTCCCCGAGCCTCCTCTTCTCCAGGCTAAACAACTGCAGCTCCCTCAGCCTCTCCTCATAGGACTTGTGCTCCAGTCCCTTCACCAGTTTCACTGCTCTTCTCTGGACCTGCAGCAGCACCTCAATACCCTTCCTGAACTGAGGGGCCCAGAACTGGACACAGTACTCCAGGTGTGGCCTCATCAGTGCTGAGCACAGGTCTGGGTTTCCCTTTCCCCATCCACGACGTGGGGGAGCCCAGCTCTAGTTCCTTCTCCGTCTGAAGAACCATTTCCGACATCTTGGTGGATGGGGAAGGGGACTCCAGCGACAGGGTTTTTCAGGCCCCGAGCCTGGAGGGGAGATGTGCTCTCCCCTCCCCCCAGCACCCACGTGGCTCCATGGCAGGCACAGAGACAGCACACCGGCATGGAGAGGAGGCAAGAGGGAGTTTATTGTTGGGAAGGGGTTTATAAGGCTTTTAGGAGGGTCAAAGGGGAACCAATCACAAGTTCAGGGTCACACAAAAGAAACCATCAGGTAAAGGGTCAACAGCCAATAGGAAGGGGTTAAACAAAGGACCAATGGGACGCCTCAGGACACCTTTCCCAGGACATTCCTGCATGGGAGATAACAGTTGCTGTGCGGGGGTGTTGGGAAGAAGAAACACGTGTTTGCAAAGGGACCACAAAGAGCCATTTTAAGACATGTTTAAACAAGTTTCTCATCAGATTCACTGCTACACACAGGGGCAGAATCACTTCCCTGGTCCTGCTGGCCACACTGTTCCTGATCCAGGCCAGGATGCCATTGGCCATCTGGGCCATCTGGACACACTACTGGCTCATGTTCAGCTTCCTGTCAATCCAAACTCCCAGGTCCCTTTCCGCCTGGCTGCTCTCCAGCCACTCTGTCCCCAGCCTGTAGTGTTGCCTGGGGTTGTTGTGGTCAAAGTGCAGGACCCAGCATTTGGCCTTGCTGAACCTCATCCTGTTGGAATCAAACCATCTCTCCAGCTTGTCCAGGTCCCTCTGAAGAGCCCTCCTGCCTTCCAGCAGATCAACACTCCCCCCTCAACTTGGTGTCATCTGTATTTTGAAGTGTACTAATCTACTGAATTAATGGACAAGTTGAGAGGAAACATTGCATAAAAGAGTCAATTCAACAAATATTTCTTTAACCTTCATAATGATTTATCAACTCAGAGCAATTAATTTTAACACACAAAAAGAATAGTTTCCACTTTCCTGCCTCCTCTCCTCATCTAAATTTCCACTGTCCATAAAATGAGGAAATAAAATGTTCCTTAAAACTGTATTTTGAAGACAAATTAAAATTGATTGACAGAAATGTCAAGGGAGGCAATGTTTGTACACCAACTTAATGAAAACTTCTCTTATAACATCACAATTTACAATGTAAATTTATAGTTCATTAACTGGGATAATTGTAATGGATAGTAAAATTGTGGGATTACAGGATATCATACCAAGTACTCCAAGCTCCTAGGTACCTAATTCCAGTCTACTGCTATCAGAGCTTTAGATAATGAACTTCATTCCTTAAGAAACTAAATTCTGGTCTACAGTATTTTTGTAATTTTGGTCTTTTCCTTCTTACTAGAAGCAAAAATTAGTCTAAATGTTAAGAGAAAACATTTAATGAGAGGTTTGGAAACTTTCGAGTCTGCCCTCACAATAATTTAATGGGTAACGCCTTGTATGTTCTGCAAAATTTAGGAAAGCATGAATAGATTAACTGGTAGAAAACCAATATGTAAAGGTGCACAGGACAAAATAAGGAGGTAGAGATAGAAGGAGCAAGAGGGAAGAATGAATTAAAGATGACAAAAAGCTTTGTGGGCAGGTCTCAGTATTTTCAACTGAATTTTACTTTTAATAGCAACTTACTGGATAAACTACAGGGATTAGTGATAAAAAGAATAAATAAACTTTTGGGCTTTGGAGAGAGGGATCAGATCTGCAATTCTATATTCTTAAAAGCACCCAGGCAAAAAAATATAAACCTGGAATATTGCTAACAGAAAGGAAGGTAAGCGAAACATAACATCAGAACTGACAAGTAGATAGCAGTTACTAGTACCAGTGAATGGAAATATAAATTATTTCAAAACTCTATGTCCCTGTTCAATGCATAATTTTTTCTTCTGTGCTTTTGAGTTACGACAGTAAAGATCTCTTTCCTTCTTCATTATAGTTTAATGAAAATCATGATAATTATTCAAATTGGTATATTTAAATTCATGAATATGTAGGATCCTCTCTAACACACAGTGAGTTATAGCTGAAAGGACAACGGATTTTCACAAAAATTGCAATAAGGAGAGAAGTAACTAGAAAAATTCTCACTTACAAAACCTGTAATTAGGACTTGCTTGTAATTGCAAACCCAAATCCTCGGAGGTATCGAAGATATCTCTGCACACGTATTTGAAATTATCCTTGTAAAATTGTTTATCCATTGAAATTTCTCTTGCCTATTAAATTGTCACATTATAACAAAAAAGCTATGACGAGAACATCTTAATTAATAGCCATTGAAATTAGATGTGTTAATGGATTCCCTTAAAAGGGCATTTTTAAATGTTCATGCCAGGGTGGTGGAAAAAGGGAAAATAAAGAGACATTGTATATTTCTGTCTCAAGGCGCCGCTCTATGTCAAATACTTCTGTGTTTTGAGTGGAGGAACCAAACCTGATTTTACAAAAAATATGTTGAAAAAAGATTTCAGATTTGGAAATCACAGACTTTCATTAGACAATTTACATCCTGTGCGGTCCCAGATTAATACTTAGGAAAGTGGATCTGAAAGCTATATGAGTATAGTGCTAAAATGGCAAACCACTCCTCAAGCACGAGTGTCCAAGCTGTAAATTGTTAGTATGACCTGTAACCTAGATTTGTTCTCTCCAGGGATCACTTATTCCCTGTTAATTCCTGGTCATTGTTTTGCAGATATCAAGAGTAAGAGGTCACTTGGAATAGATGGCATGGACAAGTCTTTTTTTCTGAGGAGATGAAAGTTTATTAATATGGGTACAAACAGCGCTATGCTGCTTTTCCAAGGTCCAGAGAATGGGCCTTGGCCCTATTTAATTAGCTATTATAGACATAGTATCCACACAGCCAAACTGATATTACTCTGTATATTTAATTGAGGTATAGTATATACCTGCTTCATAAAATTAATTTTCAGCACAGATTAAGCTAACCTAAATTAGGTTAATAAACCCCTGGGCCCCTGTACTTTTCAATCAGGAGAAAAAAAATAGCCCAAGAATTTGATTGCCCTTTTAAGATAATTCACTGTCTTCCTTGATTACATAAGCAGACTAGGGAATTTTTATAAACTTCACTAATTTTCAATTTAAGCGTTCAAATAATTGTTTACTTTTACATGGAATAAATCACATCCTTGACAACCACTTTTGCAATATTCAACTATTAAAATAAACTCAAGTTTTCCTATTTTTTAAATGGTTCTATTGTTCCCAAAGACATTTCTGAGTTTATTCTTGAGGAATTTAAATGGGTAAAGTACATATTTTTGCTGTATCAGCTAATGCAGTTGGTGTTAATAAGCAAAGTCTTTGCATCTGGCGAATATTAATGTTAGACTACAAACCTGGAAAAAGCTAAGAGGAGGTAAAAACATACAAAGTTCATGTGTATATCAAAACTTCAACTATTTAACAGTTGAAAAAAAGCCCCAAAAAATTTATCCCTCCTTTTTGTTCGAACGATATAGCAGAACTCTTGTTCTAGTTTCATAAAGATTTCATTTTGTGCCAAAACTTTTGAAAGCATGTACTTGTCAAATGAGAAAACCCCCAGCATTTTGCATTAAGAAGAAAGGAAGTGTATCCTATGAAATTTTGTGGATGTTTCTTCTTTTTGTCTTTTCTGAACCTAGTCCAGGGCAACTAACTGTAGGTGACCCTGCTTGAACAGGAGGTTGAACCAGATGACCTCCAGAAGTCTCTTTTAGCCTCAACCATTCCATGATTCTGGATCTTGCTTCAAATTATTATGTGACTTTATCTGTAGTTTTAGATGAACAGCAGGATGCACTTTCATTGTCTGATGATCATTTAATTAAATTCTTTCATAACACAATAAAATGGTGACAATTTTGAGGGCAAAAGAAAGTTTATATACTTTTACAAGCCCCTATATTAATGTACAAAAGTTTATATGTGACCATTATTCGGTCAAAATATTTACTTCATAGATGCCCAAAATAACATAAAGTGTCTGCTTATGCCCAATATTTATAAAAAATACTTTGAAAATATTGAGCATTCAAACCTACAGGAATTAAAAAAAAATACAACAGAACTGAAAAGAAAGTTAATTATTTTGACATTGCTTATATCTTTTTGCTCAATTAATTTATTCTTTTTTCCAGAATAATTTATTTTATGGAGACAAATATTTTTGCCAAGAAACATTTCTACAGAGAATGTATAATTTTAGAGAAGAGTAGTCATTGTATCAGTTAAAATACAGGGGATACGCAGGAATCCTTGCCTAATCAAGTCAGAGCAGTCTGAGATGAAAAGCACTGTTCTGCATTTTTCAAGAGCTTCAACACATAGTTCTATATTCACAGTTAGTGTCCTAATTCTCTGTACTAACCAAAGTGTCCCATTTTATACAAACACTTTCACCTATCCAAAACTAGTGTCAGGTTCTTATGCAAAAAACAGAAATGGTAGAAGGTTAATTTTCATCTAAAAATGCAACGAAACAAAGCAAAACTGGAAACCTGTTCTGTTTTTTTTTTCTTTTGTGCCCATATCAGACAAAAGAAACATCAAATTTGGCTTAAACAAAACACAGATTATACTACCTACACGTGCAAATATATTTAATATTAAATTATCAGTGTTTTCTTATTAACATTTGAAACATTGCAACAAGAAGATTTCCAGCTGGAAAATTCCAAAATAACACGAAACTATATTAATATTTATCTGGTACTTACATGAGGTCCAAAGATTTTTCTCATATTGCATAGTTTAGTTAAAACTGGGAAAGACATTCATAGTTTCCTGGATTTAGACTCAGGTTCTATGCAGCCCCCACAAAGTTACTTACATGGGATGTTATTGGAATTTGTAAACCTGCTTTCTTTCATAATCAAAACCTATCTTTATGTATTATATAGATCCTATCATGGATATGCAATTATTGACTTCCTACGCAGTAAGAAGGGTCAATGTGCAGTTCTCTTGGTGCTTGACTAAGTCCTAAATAACCTGTAAGGCAGCTAAAATTCCTATATTGGGCTTTCACACTGTGACCTTTACATTCTATATAAACACAACTTAGTATTTTCTAATATTTTATAACTGGGGTTAAAACACAGCATAGAACTCTTTCTTTGTGAGTAAATAAAACTAAACATAATTCTTCTGAAGCAATAATAAATGTAGATATATCTGCCCCAAATTCTGTTTCTCAGGATCATAGTGACAGGAGCAAGGAGAATTAGAGATCTAACAACTAAATTAGAAAACCAAATACTTTACAGTGTTGTATATGAAATAATAAGCTTAAGACAGTAATTATAACAACTAAAATTGAATAAAGACTAATTAGGAATAATCTTTTCTAATTTAAAAAATGAAAAGTGTCCTTATTACTTTAGATTACTTGTCTTGAGACTATATCACTCTCAGGGCAAGACATGTACTGGTGATCACAAAGATCAGTGTAACAAGAATATAAGGCCATAATAAGAGGAAAATAAAAAAATAAAAAGAGGATAAATGTTGAGGAGCAATAATTTTTTATTCTGGAGAGCAGTACAGGTTGACCAAGGCATTTGATTTTCCACCAAAAGGTTGATAGCACAAGAGTCTTCCAAGGTTCTTTTACAATGTGATAATGCTTCTTGACACAATGACTAAAGTTATAATGTTATATTAGCAATTTGTGCCTTTCAAAAAAATTTAGAAGCCAATTTTTTAGTTTTTTTTTTGGTAACATTGGAAAACACCCACAGACTTCAAATAAAAAATGGATATTTTCATCTTTTAAACTGAAACTCGATGCACCAAAAGAAACAATAAAAGAATATAAAATTCCACAAACAGTATCTAAATGCAAAACATGAATTTAGTTTTGAGCTCACCACAGTACATACAAATATTGTGTGCCCTTGCAATAATGTCTCTAAGAAAATGATGTTCCATAAGAATGTTGCCACACATTAGACACAGGACTTCAAACAAGTTCTTTGGGGTACAAGGGGTGAGCAAATGTGGGAATTATCATATAAACAGTCTTTGTTAACATATTGAAATTTATATTTCTATGTCTTTACTAGAATATTTAGCTCAACAGTCACATTTTGTAAAGAAGATAGAAAATGCATGTGGTTTTTTTCTCTTTCCTTTTTTTTTTTCATCTAAGGGATAGCACTTAGCAGTAAGAATAGATTTCTAGTTTTATGAGAAATGGAATGATATCAGACTATATGTATGAAAATAATAATTGAAGAAAAATAAATCACCCCACACAAAAAGAAGCATAAAATCACTCTCAGACTTATAACTATTTTAGGAATGTTTCTAATTATAAAAGAAACCCGACAAGAGTTTTCCTAAATCCTGAATCATACAAAAACCTCTCATCATTTGCATATGCAAGACTGTTATATTCATAAAGACTTCCAAACAGAAGAATAAAATGTAATTGCAAATTGTTTTCATTGTTAATGTAACTCTGACTATATAAAGAACCTAATCTTGTGCTGGAGCAGGTCCAGAGAAGAGTAACGAGGCTGGAGAAGGGACTTGAACATAAGTCCTACAAGGAGAGGCTGAGGGAGCTGCAGTTGTTTAGCCTGGAGAAGAGGAGGCTCAAAGGAGACCTTATAACTTTCCACAACTACCTGAAAGGAGGTTGTAGCCAGGTGGGGGTTGGTCTCTTCTCCCAGGCAGCTATCAATAAGACAAGAGGGCACGATCTTAAGCTCTACCAGGAGAGGTTTAGGTTGGATATTAGGAAGAAATTCTTTACAAAGAGGGTAATCAGGCATTGGAATGGGCTGCCCAGGGAAGTGGTGGATTCAGCATCCACTGGATGTGGCACTTAATGCCATGGTGTAGTAACCACGGTGGTGTTGGATCAAGGGTTGGACTTGATGATCTCGGAGGTCCTTTCCAACCCGTCTGATTCTATGATTCTAAAACAATAATGAAGTATTAGCCATTAAAATTAATTTGATATGTATCAAAGTATCATATTAACATAAAAACCCTGTGTTTTAATTAAGCTCATGAAAGCCAGTACAAGATAAAAATGAAATGAACAAACAATCTAATAGCATGCCTGTTGAAAATCTAATAGCATTTTCTGTTGACCATTTAGGAGCATGTTTTCTCTAGTAGTCATTCTAATTGCTCCAGGAAACTGAAAAGCTAGTTGCAAAAATCAATTTGGTAAGGCCCTGAAACCTGTGCAAAATTTTGTGCATCAAAAGAAAAGGAAATCTCATATTTATATCAAATCTCATGGTATTTAGGACTCCAACACATAGTTTTCAGCATTTCACTGTCACCAGTAATTGAAGTAAATTTTACACTACTTGGTTCTAAACATTTTTTTGCACATTTTTATTTTTTTGGAATAGGTAAATGAGCACCCACATCATCATGACGCTTTCCTAACAAGCATTTTTACCATTAGGTTTCTTTCAAGCACACAGCTTTCCAACCATGGCTGTAAAGGCATTTAACTGAAGGTGAAGCTAAAAGAACAGAAAATGGTGAAGACAGATGGCCAAGGTTCTGCACATATACAAGGCAAAATTCTAAAAAAATCTCACTTTAGAAATTTAAACAGCAGTAGGAAAGCTAGTCACTTTGCTGCCACTTTGCCGTCTGGCATATATACATACAGACACACACTCTTACACACATAGATATTCTCCTATAAAACTTTTGATTGTCTAGTCTCTTTGTTGCTTTGAAAATCTAGCTATATAAAAACATCATCTTCTAACTGGTCCAAAGGTAGGAAATTCAATGTTGTTTTTTTCTTTCTGTTTTTTCAATTTCCAAAAATATATTTCAACACTCAACCTGTAGATTTTGGACAGAAATTACTTTATTCAAATTGGTATAGGTAAGCCTTACTTATTGATTTTAGTTATGACACATATTGATAAGGTATTTTATCAATAACAGAGTTAAGTACAGCAAATTACAATATTCATAATTCATTATAAATTATCTAGAGGTGAAATAAAGTTTGGTGTTGAGGGCCTTTCTGACTCTTTACTAAATAAATCTGGGTTTCATTTCGGTGAGAGGCTACAAAAGAAAATTCCTAAAAAAAACCTAGCAGATTAGTATTGCTTGGGTATGGCTTAAGGCTACAAAATGATCCATTGAGCATGGGTAGGCTGGAAATACATGAGCACATGTAACTTTTGGGAGTTAAATATTTCCTAACTTAAGAACATTGATCTTATTACAATCCACCTAAGATGTATGCGTCACTCAGCTGAACTGGCATTTGACCAATGGATCATTAAAGGGATTTTTTTGAAGGTTTCCTGAGGACTTGCAGTACACTGGGCCAAGTGATTCACAAAGTTTCCTGTCACTACCAGAATCATCTCTCTGTGTGTCAGTGAAAGGGATAGGAAGTACTTTTGATCTTCAGAAAAGCAGGAAAGAAGAAGAAATCTTTCCAAGCACTTTAAAGTGTTACAGTTTAAAGCACTTAGAAGTTAACAAATGTACATTAAGCAGAAAGTTCACTTGGATATCTCTCATTATTTTTAAGTCAAAGTATTTCTGTAGTGGAAGCAGTGTGAATTACCTCCATTGTATATTTAGCAATTTCTTCTCCTTTTCTATGCTGCCTTCTTTACTCCAACGAATCAGTCATTGAGGGCTCCAATTAATATTTCCTTCAAATATATGTCTCATTTTTCAGTGCTTTACAAGCAGCTCAAATTTAATAAGTTGTACCTCATCTAGATGGATCAGCAGTAGCCAAAACACCAGTGTTATCAACACCCTTCTACCTACCAGTGCAAAGCACAGCACTGTGAGGACTACTATGAGGAAATCAACACCATCCCAGCCAGGTTCACTCCATCTGTCCAGAATCATAATTTTGTTTCTTTCTTCTTGAAAAGGTAATTAATTCATTCATGGTCACTGATGGCTTATCAAAGTTTACAACATTTAAGTGTGAAAAAAGGGACTAAAACAGATCAACAGGACTTTGAAATTATTGTATCTTTATGAATGGTGACAGGGAAATATGAAAAAAATACATTTTAGTTTAATTTAAAAGAAAAAAAAGGTTACAGGCTCCAATGACTAAATTAGAAGTAGCCTAATTCAGACTCAATATATATTCTTACTAGTGAAATTAATTAACCCAAATTAATAAACTTATTATGAAGAATCCCTCTTCAAATGAGATTTTGAAATTTACTATTTCCTCTCTAAAGTATTCTAATAAACTTTCATAATTTGTCGTGTACAGCAAAATATGATTGAGTTGTCCTGTGAAAGAGTCCTCCAAAATCAGATGGATGATGCAGTCTTGAAAAATGCATTCTTAATTAAGATGTTTTGTGTTCCAAGTGTAGACTTTAATAGAGTATCTTAAAAGCAAACCTTATTAACAAAAAAAAATAACCAAAAAAACCACAAAATCCCCCCAACCAACCAAACCAACAAAAAAACCCCAAACCACAGACAAAACCCCACAACAACAAAAGAAAAAAGTAAACCACTATATAACATTTGTACCTTTTCTACTGTGTATTAAACAGCCTTTATGAACCAAAAGCAGACTGAAACATAAACTAAGATATGACCTAATTAAGTTATATGTATCCTTGAAAAAACAATTATACAGTGGTTGTCAATGTCATGTGATCATGGGAAATGTGAGATAGATTGAGAATTTTTCAGTTAATTAGAAATTTCCCTAGCCAGAAAGTACTTTTTTTTGTTGTTTTTCAGGAACGGAGAACAGAGTTCAACTAAAATACAACTACTGTGACCACATGGCAACTTCATTATATGTTTTATTATATAAGATTTAATCTGGAAATTTCCTGAAGGAATGTTTTCCATTGAGTTCTTTCTCCTCATCAATTATAAGAGCAGAGTACACAAAAGGACATGAGCCTGAGAACACTCCATGTATCATACCTGTTTCAGTGGCCTGAACTTTGGGACTGAAATCACAGTTTTAATGCACCTCGTGGTCTAGTAATTATGAATTCAAATGAGATTGGATTCACATCTATCAGCACACTAAACAGGAGATATCTAAACTAGGTGATAGCAGACACTTCAAGAGGTTGTTTCTGAAGTCCCAGCCCTCCAAGCATTTTTCAATTCCTACTTCATTGCTTTTGTTTAGATGCTGATGTCTGTATTTGTCAGTCATAAACCAGAAAATCTATATTTCTTCATTGATAATAAAAGGTATTCATTCAGATGTAAACATCCACAAGGGCAATGGTCTAGAGTTAGGTGATGTGAAATCCATCCCTAATTTCCAAATAACATGATTTAGACATCTTCAATCCAATCTCAAGTATGTGAATCCCAGCTGGGTATATGTTTCATTGATTCTGCCAAAATTCTGGCAACTGTTGGCACATTGAATAGAGGGAAACTAGGTTTCTATACTAATAAAAAAAATAAATTTTATGTTCAAAGTATTCCATGTTAAAATTTTAGAAAGTCATTTTTTAGCCCTCTGAGTTCCTTTGGACTTTCTTATTAAATGATTTAGATATGGCATGTGAAAATTGATCTCATATTTAGAGTCAGCAGGCCCACACTCTACACTACATATGCCCATCAAGTTATTTCGTGGTTTTTCTTCTCAGTCACAGATGAAGTTGCTGAGAAGTTTACTTTCTGAGTACCCATTTGAAATGTGGAGGCACAGATCTCTTTCCTACAGAAAGCACACCTTCTCTGTGGTACTCCAATGCAGACACATCTGAATGATACATGGAAACTCCATCTACAGTCAGAGTCTTCAAAATAAAGGCTAGATTACTAGCTAACTGCAGAGTATGTAAGAAAAATTATTTCAGTTCAGAACCCTGGTTCTGCCAAAAAGCCAGATTCTCAGTTCATGACTATGTCTTGGCAGACCAATAACTATGGGAGATCTGTTGGGAGGGGGCTATATTCACCCAAGAGAGAACAGCATTCATAAAATACATGACAAAACAAGCTGCAAAAGCCAGATTGGCCTAGGTTCTAGGTGTGGTAGTCTCGAGCTGTGTCTTCAGATTTACATATGGGCAGAGGCTAGATAAAGGAGGCAAAAACTTTTCTATCCAAAGAGCTATTAATTAGAAAGTCTGACTGTGGTTTTTTTCCAATAATGCACATTCACCTCTCTTTCCAGGAGAGTAACTAGGCTACATGGCTGTTATCTTGGTAGAAATACATATGAGAAGGAAATTTTGTCTGAAAAAAAATGTAAATTAAATCCCTGAGTCAATGTTTAAGGCATAAGGTGTAAAGGAGTTTTCTATTCAGTCCCTCCTCTTTTTGCACATTTTATGTATTTTTTTTTTTATTAGTAAAATTGAAGAATAAAGAAATGGTGGGATTCAGATTCCTGAACATAACTGTTAAAGTAATTTTATAGCTAGGAGTTTGACTCGATGATCCTTGTGGGTCCCTTCCAACTTGGCATATTCTGTGATTCTGTGATTATGTGAACTGTCTCAGTCACCGACGCTTCAGCAGCCAAGAGTGAAGGGAATTCCAGAGGGTGAGACCCAGCTGTACAGGGGGGTTCCTGATTCCGGGAACACCCAAGCAACAACTCCATGACCCAGAAGCCCTCGGCAGTAAATCGGGAGAGGAAACATTGGTGCTGGGAGTGATCAAGGGCCATTTAAACAGCTTCAGGGAGCATGAGCAACCCGGAGTGTGGCAAACAGGAGCCGTCAAACAGGGATATGGCCAGGCAGTCTACATGGCAGTTTGTGCAGGCAGGGTTAGCAGGAAGGGTTCCTCTCTGACCATCTGAGAGTAGCCAACAGAGACAGTAAACAGACTCAGTAGCTGGTAACGAAGAGCAAAGAGATCCTTTCATCCCCAGTCTTATTAGTGTATTAGTTTAAGTTTGCTCAGTGATGGAGTTGACGCTCCATAAAGTTCGATCCCTTAGAGCTGCAGGAGTCATGGGACCAGCCTTGTCAGAGCCCTCCAGACAACCAGACCTGCTGATGGCAGATGCAGCTCTCCAGGTCACAGGTTGCCAGGAGTGCCTGATGCCCCTTGTGAGGCTGGGGCTGACAAACAGTTATTCTGCAGAAGGTGTGCCATGGTTGAAGAGCTGTGTCACCAGGAGCTACAGGAAGAAGTGAACAGGTTATGTAGTATTCGGGCAACCGAGTAAGAAAGAGACCAAATATTTTCAGACATCACAGTCTCAAGACTCTCAGGAGTCTCGAACCTCCATTGTAGTGGAAAAGGAGGTGGACTCAGAATCTTGCAGAAGGCTGGCTTGGCCAAGAAGAGATCTTCTCTTGGAAATAAGGCAAAAAGGGAAGGTGCGTGCCCATTGTAAGCAAGGTCAAGTGATATGGGAAAAATACAAAGATTCTGCTTACCACCATAGGGAGAAAATTCATGCAGCCAAAGCTCAACCAGAGTTGAAGCTGTCAGAAATGTGGGGGACAATAATGGGAGTTTTTTCAAATATATTAATGGCAACAAGCAGTATAGAAATATCATCAGCCCGTTACAGGATGAGGATGGTCACCTCACAACAGGGATAGAGACAAGGCAGAGATGTTTAACATTTTCTTTGCCTCTGTCTTCAACACAGATGATAGACCAAGGGAGTCTCAGTGCCCTGAGCTGGAGGACACATGACTGTGAGAATGATCAGCTCCCAGTCAATTGTAAAATCGTGTGGGGTCTGCTGCTCCACCAGAATCCTTACAAATTTATGGGGCCTGAGGGGATTCACCCCAGAATCCTCAATGGATGATACTCTCAGGCACATGGTGTGGCTCTTAGGGATAGTCCTGTACAGGGCCAGGAGCTGGACTTGATGATCCTTGTGGGTCCCTTCCAACGTGGCATCTTCTGTGATTCTGTGATTTCAGGACACAATTCTTCTGGAGGTCCTGTCATATTTATTAAAGGCATAGGATGTCTCACACAAGCAAAGACATTTTCCATTGTACTAGACTGAGGAATTTAATTTCAGGAACCTGAATTCTTTCCAAAAGTCATTGGAAAATGATCTGACTGCTGGGCCTCACTATTGGTGAATACCTTAAGCATGTCCTAATCTTTGGGGTAACAATCTTTCCTGTTGTAGGCTAGTGAGTTAGTAAGTATTTGACAAAGCAGAAGAATCTTATTGATCCACTAAATAAACCAAATTACCAAGTACCCTCCCACAAAGCTTATATCAAAACAGACACTAAAATCAATTTCATTCCATGATGATAGGGAGAAATTTCTCTACGGATTTTAGTAAGTAAGAAGAGCCTTAATGTTTTGGTTTGTTGATTGGGTTTTTTTGGTTGTTTTTGTTTAGTTTTTGTTTTGATTTGGGTTTTCTTTAGAAACAAAGTAACTTTATTTGTTAACAATTCTCCTAGTTAACTATTTTCTTAAAGATGTTCAACAGATGTCTGTTTCTTATTCAGATACCAACTGTTTGACAATGTGTGCTGAATTCAATCTAATCTTTAAACAATTACGCCTGTTCACATTACTTAATACATAGATATTCCTGCTGTCTTCTGATAGTTCAAAATTAAGACAATCTTATTCTTTCTTTCAAATAGTTTCAGCATGATCCTATTGTAACAATTGGACTAAAACAATACAAATTTAATTTCCATATAAAAGCCTAAGAGCTACTTCCTTCAGTCCCTGCAAAAGTCATGGAATGAATCCTCCTGGGGACTTTCATAAGTCAAATGAAGCACATGATTGGGAAAAGCCAGCATGGATTCACCAAGCTCAAATACTGCGTGACTAACCTGGCTGCAGTCTATGATAAAGGTACCTACTCGGTTGATGTGGGGTGAGTAGTGGACATTGTCTACCTGGATTCTCCAAGACTTTTGATGCAGCTTCCCCCCAGACTCCTGGAGGAACTGATGTGTTACGGTCTAGAGAAATGGCCGTGGGTGAGGACAGGGCTGACAGGCCACACCTGGAGGGGTAGTGATTAATAGTTCCTTTTCAAACTGGCAACTTGTCACAAGTGTGGTCCCCAGGGACTAATTTTGGGCCCAACACTATTTAATATCTTCATAAGTGACCTGGTTGATGGGACCAAATTTACCCTGATGAAATTTGCTAATGATACCAAACTGACAGGAGGAAGCAGCCGCTTCAGAAGGGAGAGTCACCCTGCAGGAAGACCTGGATAGGCTGAAAGAGTGGGCTAACAAGTCTTATGAAGTTCAACAAGGACAAGTGTAAGGTCTTGCGCACAGGAAAACTTAATCCAGGAGTGCAGCAGTCTGGGATCTACCTGGCTGACAAGCAGCTCTGTGGAAAGGGACCTGGAGGTCCTGGTGGACAAGCTCGATATGACTGAACAGTGTGCAGCTGCTGTGGCAAAGAAAGCCAACAGGTTGCTGAGTTGCATCAACAAAGACAACACAGCAGAGATTAAAAAGCCATTTATCCCATTCTATTCAGTGCTCATCAGACCACACGTGTAATACTACTTTCAGTTTTGGTCCCCACTAACAAAAAAAGACGTGGGCAGGCTAGACATGGTCCAGCGAAAGGTCACAAAGATGATCCAAGCCAAATGGGGAAAGGCTGAGAGAACTGGTTTTGTTCAGTCTTGAGAAAAGAAGGTTTAGGGGAGACCTTGTCATCCTGTCCCAGTATTTAAAGGGTGGCTACAAAGAAGTTTACAAGGAGTCACATGAAAAACATGAGGGGTAATGAGTACAAGTTACTTCTGGAAAGATTCTGACTGAACACAGAAGAGGAAAATTTTTCACAATGAGAACAATCTGCCGTTGGAATAATCTGCTCAGGAAAGTGGTGAATTCCTCAATGCTGGAAATTTTCAAGACTCGGCTGAACAAGGTGCTGGGCCATCTTGTCTAGATTATGCTTCCGCCAAGAAAGGTTGGACTAGATGATCCTTGAGGTCACTTCCAACCTGGTATTCTATCATTCTATAATTCTATGATTTGTAGCTACTGACTATAACTTAGCTTTATACAAGAAAAACCTGACACTTTGAATCATGAGTCATCTGTTTTTTCTGGCCAGAGAGAGTGTTCTTGACAAATACATCATTTCACTGTGCTGAATCTGTAAAGTGTGGATGCCAGCTTTATAGGGGGAAAAATAACTCTATTGTCTGAACATTCTTATAGAGCTTAGCTGAGTTTTTTTTCCAACAACAATAAAATGGTATCTAAGGAAAATGCAGTACTATCTGTTCTTTGTTATAAACTATACCTTTGTCTCATTCTTTTATTTCTGAATTAGACTAGTTCAGAGGATCTGAATAGAAATAATACAGTCTTATCCGTAACCAATTCTAATAGTCATGATAGTAAAATAAAATTATTGTTCAATACCTCTTCGTGTGCTTCTTGAGAAAATTCTGGCAGGTTGAATCATAAATACATTATAAAATAGGCTTAAAATTCACTGTTAAAAAAAAGGATGAGATTCAGCTCTCTTTTATTTCCCCCACTTCCTTTTCCCTCTTCATACTGTAATTAAATCTACCAGTCTTTTGCACAGACATAGTAACTCTAATTGTAAGTTCTCTGATTCTCTTTTTTGACCTTTTTTGCATTGTGGCATGTGCCTGAGAATGCTGTCTCAGCAGGAAAAGACAGCTTTCCTACAAGACCAAGCAGTTAGCTGGGGAAAAGCATATTAGTAAAATGACTGCAGCATGCCAAGAAGGAGAAAGCAACAAAGAGAATGAGGAAAGCTTTGCTTGCTCTGCAATTCTTCAGAAGATGCTGAATTCTGTCAGCCCCCTCTCTGGGGGGCTAAAACAACTTCATAATGGCTAAGGAGTTAGTTCCAGTTAATTAGGCACTGAAGATCAGAAAGTAAGTTTTTAATAACAACTTACTTTTGAAAACCCTTACTTTCAAAAACACTTACTCTTTCAAAAAAACCTTTAGCTTCTCCCTAGATGTAACAAAAACTTCTGTCATCTTTCCATTCCCTTTCCTTTACAGTTCCTGTGAGAAATGATTGATTCGTTATGTGACCCAGCTTCTGGCTGAAGTGCCCTATGAAGAGAAAACCATGCTTTTCTAGTTTCTAATAGCTCCTACATTCTGCTCCAAAGAAAAAAATTCCTACCTCCCACCCCAGACAAGAAAAATATCCATTTTTTCTTCACAACATGTAGTGGTTTTGGCTAGGATAGAGTTAAATTTCTTCACGCTGGCTAAGTTTTTGATTTGTGTTGAACATAGGGTTAATAATATGATTTTGCTATTGCTGAGTAGTTCTTACACAGAACCAAGGTCTTTTAAGCTTTTCGTACTCACAGACTGGTGAGGAAGTTTGGAGTGCATGGGAGGCTGGGAGGAGACACAGCTGGGACAGGTGAATCCAGCTGACCAAAGAGATATTCCATACCATATGACATCATGCTCAGTACATAAAGTGGGGAAGGAAGAAGAAGAAAGAGGGGGGATGTTTGGAGTGATGACATTTGTCCTCCCCAGTAACCATTATGTGTCATGGGGCCCTGCTCTCCTGGAGATGTCTGAACGCCTGTCTGCCCATGGGAAGCAGTGAATTAATTCCTCATTTTGTAGGTTTTGCTTTCCTTACTAAACTGTCTTTATCTCAACCCATGAGTTTTCTGGCTTTTACTCTTCCAATTCTCTTTCTGTTGCTGTTGGTGGGGGAGTGAGCAAGCAGCTGCATGGGGCTTAGTTGCTGGCTGTGGCTAAACCATGACACAGCACAAGATAGTCATTCTGACACATGCTGAAATACCATGAAATCTTACAGTCCATGATCCTTTCTGTACTATCCCACACAACACACCTAGTAAGAAGGCACAGGGTAACAAAAAATGGTGAAATATTTGTACTTAAATCAGAAATATATCAGAAATGTATAAAAAAATCAAAACATCATTTACTGGGAAAGCCAAAATCACCTAGAACTTAGTGAGATAAACATGATGGGAAAGGGTCTAGAACTGAGTGAAAGAAGGAAGAGATCAGAGGAGATTTCAGGTGGTGGAAAATCATCCAACATTAAAAACAGGAGTGAGTGGGTGAACAGGTGAACAGGATCCTTGAGGGAACAGCAATAGAAAGACTTGACAACACTGACTTTTGTTTTCCTCAGGAGAGAGACAATTTCTGTAAAGGACCAATGAAGTGAAGCTCTGAAGAGAAGGCACTACAAGTTCCTGTGAATAGTAGGAATGCCCAGGCTACCAGTGGGTTGCTGTACTTTCTCTTTTGTGAACCTTCCAACCGCAACATCAAGTGAAGGCAGAATACCATAGGTAGGTGTTCACCTGATAGGTGTTTTGGCTAAAAACTGATGTCAAAGCAAGATGGAAAAAAGAAAATGTGTGCTCAAATATTAAAGTTAGTTCTTTGTTTCTGTAGTATTTCCTGAATGGAGACACTATGAAGAATTTCCTACTCTTTCAACAGCCCAAGTGTACTGAATGAGATCTTGATTATAGCAGAGGTGTTTTGTCAATATTTGTCATGATCCTCCCTCATGATATGTTACTGATGGCATTCATCATATAATCATTGAATAATTTAGGTTGTAAGGGAACACCAGAGGTCATACAGTCATCATCTTCCTGCAGTACCAAAGAAATAACTTTGTTCAAGTTATCTTCAAAAGTCCCCTGGCATTTCAGACTAAAACACTAGCACTCAGAGTCTGCTGCTATTAATATGCTTATTTGAGGAGATCAGTTTCTATAAGTTTTGTAGGAAGCTACAATAATGTTTCAAAGCTGAAGAGTATCTGTTTGTTTTATTGCCTAACTCTTGCACTGATGCTATTGACCTATTGACAGTATACCAGAATTCTCAGAGACCCTTTGTGTACTTTCTCTGATTAATGTTATTACTGGCATTCTTCAGTCTTGCAAAGCAATATATTAAAAGGAAAGATTTTTTTTTTCTTTTTTCCCTAAAACAAAACGTATAGAGAGATATTGTAGTGGGTTGACCCTTGCTGGATGCCAGGCACCCAGCAAAACCGCTCTGTCACTCCTATGGACAGGGGAGAGAAAATATGATGAAAGGTTCATGAGTTGAGATGAGGACCAGGAATTAGCGTACCCAGTTTTTAATCATAATGATTTTCAGAAGAGGTGTTCTCCCCTTGTATTCTTAACATCAATGTAATATTACTATTCTCTTCTGCATTACTGAGAATGAGTGGCATGGAACTAATCACCTGTGTGCTGATTACAAAACATTCTATTCATTACTCATTAACCTTTATGAACCACTGTGAAATATTGAACTGACCTGACATATTTTTATTGTCCTCTTTGTAGCTTGCCAGGCACTTAATCACTATAGCTCCATAGAAATTACTTGTAACTTTGTCGGTGTGCATTTTTATTTTCACACTGTTGTACCAAAGCCACGAATATTTGGAATGCTCAGATGCAGGTCAAATCGAATAGAATAATTTTTTTCAGAAACAATATTTGCAATATGAAGCAAACTACAAGGACATTAAATTGAAACAACATAGAAATAGAATGTTTGATTCACTCTCCTGAGTGTGCTCTTGCTTTCCTACCTTCTGGTTAGAGTTCATTTTACCAAGATTTATTGTCCACATCTGAACCAGACACTTCATTCATAT
Source organism: Pipra filicauda (assembly GCF_003945595.2). Classification (NCBI taxonomy): domain Eukaryota; kingdom Metazoa; phylum Chordata; class Aves; order Passeriformes; family Pipridae; genus Pipra; species Pipra filicauda. The sequence goes on along the minus strand of NW_024104173.1, from coordinate 1,817,004 downwards.
TCAATTGTGATGGGTTGACCCTGTTTGGATGCCAGGTACCCAACAAAGCTGCTCTATCACTCCCCTCTGCAACTGGACAGGAGAGAAAAAAAATGTAACAAAAGGCTCATGAGTTGAGATAAGGACCAGAAGAGATTACTTGCTGAATACTGTCACAGGCAAGACAGACTCAGTTTGGGGATAACAACTGAATTTCTTGCTAACAAAATCAGAACAGGATAATGAGAAGTAAAATAAATCTTTAAAACATCTTCCTCTCACCCCTCCCTCCTTCCTGAGTGCAGCTTGAGTCCCCCTCAGTGGCAGACAGAGGCAGGGAATGGGGTTACAGTCAGTTCATCACACATTGTTTCTGCCACTATTCAGGGAGAAGAGTCCTTTTCCTGATCTAACATGGAGTCCCTCCCATAGGATACAGTCCTCCCCAAACTTCTCCAACATGAGTCCATCTCAAGGGCAACAGTTCTCCACAAACTGCTTCAAGTTGGGTCACTTTTCCACAGGGTGCAATCCTTCAGGCACAGGCCTGCTCCAATGTGAGTCTCCCAAAATGTCCCAAGTCCTACCAGAAAACCTGCTCCCGTGTGGGCTCCTCTCTTCATGGGGCAGCAGTTCCCTGCCAGGAGCCTGCTGTAACACTCTGGCCCTGGAGCAGCAAGCTTATGGGCTCAGCTAGTTTTACTTAAAAAAAAACATATAGGGTTCCTTAATACCTAGAGATAGCATCAAGAGAATAAGCCACAGACTTGTTCCCAAGAGGTGCTTTTATTGATAATTAAGGGGAGAAAATAAGGGAACTTGGGAAAGGTTCAAAAGGGTACCACACAAGCTAGACAAAATGTTCCACCACAATACTGACCTAACATATACTAATCCATAATATTTAAGTCAAAATCCAATCCCTTCAGCTTGAAGCTACCCAAAGCATCAAGAGAGGAGCAAAGAAAGAGAAGCAGAGGGAGCAAGAAGTAAGAAGGAGAAAGAGGGAGAGACAGATTGTATAGCTACCATTGGAACCTTGCAGAAGACCAGCTCACAAGTCCAATGGCAGGGCTGCGACACAAGCAAACACATGCCTTTAGTTTTATCTGCTCTGGTCCCTATGGCCAACCACCCGAAGTGGGGCCTCTGATCCACTGGCCATTCTGGAGTTCCAGATCAGGGTGAGCAGCAGTGTCCTCACTGTCCCTGCCAATAGGGGCTCCAGGAGGTGTGGTGTGTTGAAGTTTTCCTGGGCTGCTTTTAGACGCATCCTTTCCCCCTCCAAACATGCACATCCCACAAGATGATTCTGACCCAACAATTACTGATCTGCTGTCTAACACCTGCCCCAGCATGGGCTTCTTACATATTCAAAGCCTCCAGCATGGGTCTCCTCCATGGGCTTCAGGTGGATCTCTGCATCTCTTTTAACCTCCATGGACTACAGGGGCACAACTGCTCCACCATGGTCTTCACCATGGGCTTCAGGGGAATCTCAGCTCCAGTTCCTGCAGCACCTCCTGCTCCTCCTTCTCCACTGACCTTGGTGTCTGCAATGTTGTTCCTCTCACATATTCTCACTCCGCTCTTCTCTGGCCACAATATCTCCTGCATAACTTTTTCCCTTCTTAAATGTGTTATCACAGAGGTATTACTATCATTTTTAATTGGCTCAACCTTGACCAGTGGCAGGTCTATCCTGGAGCTGGCTGGCATTGGCTCTACTGGACACTGGGGTGTAAAAACTCCGTGAACTCATGGACTCGTTGAAGGAGTTTTACTTCAAAAATATACAAGGCTCCAAAAATTCACTCACTGAATTTAGTGAAAGAGCCTTCAGTTCTTTTAATACCTTAAGAGAGAGCACAAGGGAAAAATGCTACACATGTTTTCTCAAGATGTGCTTTTACTGGTAAACTTCAGAAAATAAGGGACCTTGGAAAAGGCTTAAAGGGTAACTTTCAACCAAACTAAAGCATTCCACAAAGCACTGACTTAGCATACAACTCAGCAAAATCCAACCCATCTTACTTTAAGTTACCCAAAATATTAAGAAAGGAGATTAGGAGGAGAAGGAAAGAAAGAGAAAAAGAATGATAGCTACCACCTGGAGTCCCACATAAGTCCAACTTCCGCATGTCCAAGTGTCAGGGTTCAAACAAAGATGGAGAGCACACATGGCTGCTTTATTTGCTTTGGCCCTGCTGTGGTCACATCCCCCACCTCCAGGCAGGGCTTCTGGTGTTCCAGCCAATCAGAGGCTGGTTTAGGGGCCCCAGAGGATGTGGTGGGGGGCACTACTCCTGGTGTCCAGTGACTGACTGATCCGGGACTGCCCAGGGAGGCTCTTAGGGGCTGGGATACCTTCGTGAAACTTGACCTATTCCTTTCTCTCCCCCTCTCGCCCCCCCACTTGAGTTGTTCCAAGCCAATAATTAATATAATAATCCATTGTCTCACAAGGGAAAGCTTCTAGCAGCTTCTCACAGAAGCCACCTCTGTAGCCCCCCCAGCTATCAAAACCTGGCCACGCAAACCTAATGTATCAGTGAAGGAAAATTCAAGCATAATTCACCAGAACAAATGTGTCTCGATGACTCACAGACAAGTATCTGGTCTTTTCCATTGTCTGTATGATAATCTGGAGACACTACCTATTGGGTTAACCTCCATAGGCAGCTAAATATTGCACAGTCACCAGCTCACTGAATCCCAGTGGGTTGGGGGAGAGACTCAGAAGGATCAAAGTTAGAAAAGTCATGGTTTGAGATAAAAGCCATTTAATAGGTAATGCAAAACCTGCATGAACAAGCAAAACAAAACAATGAATTCATTCACTCCTTGTTGGCAGGCAGGTGTCCAGCTATTTCCAAGAAAGAAGGGCTCCATCATGTGTAATGGCTCATGGAGAAGACAAATGTCATAACTATAAATGCAAATGCACTCCTCCCCACCCCTCCCACCCCCTTACTCTTTCTATCCCCTTCATCTTTTATTGCTGAACACACTGTCATTTGGTATATGATATCCCTTTGGTAAGATGAGGCCAACTGTCCCAGTTGTGTCCCTTCCCAACTTGTTGGGCACTCCCGACCTCCTCGCTTGTGAGGAAGTGTGAGGAGCAGAAAAGGCCCTTGATGCTGTGTAAGCACTGCTCAGCAACAGCTAAAGCATTGGTGTATTATTGACACTGTTTTCATCACAAATCCAAAACACACAACATTATACAAGCTAAGAAAAAAATTAACTCTTCCAGCTAAAACAAATGCACTACCCTCAGGTGTGCATCTGTCTACACTTGATGAAACATCTGGCTTGTGTCTGAATGCATTTCCAACTTTATTTCATCACTGGAAAGTTTTTTTTACTTTTACCATTTCTTCCTACTTTTAAACTTTTTAAAACTATTTGTATTTTCCTATTCAATTTGCTTTCAGAGTGACATCTCCGCATGTATCCAACTGTATCTATTATAGTACAAAGTATACATAATATCATCTGTAAGATTGCTATCTGTATCTCCCTTTTTTCATGTTGCCTTAGCTTCTCCAAAATAAAATAATTTTCTGGAAATAATAAGTTGTGGTGAAAGATGCTGGTTTTTACCTCAAGATATACCACTGCACTACTATAGATTTTTTATATTCAGCTATCTTGATTCAACTGAGAGCATGACACAAAAATAAACTGAGTAGCAGTGATGAATGATTAAAGACAAGAAATATTTAAAGTTGTCTCCTTGCATATCAGCAGCACATGACACTGCTGATCATGAGACATCATTATCCTGACACGCAAGAAGGCATACCAGAAGAATATATCAGTCTCCATTTTCCTAGATTGTTTATGGCTGAAGACATAGGAGACATTTCTACCACAAAACCTTCCTTCTAGGACTCATTAAAAATCTGTTTTTATCTCTATACAAAGAAAATTCTTATTTTTCTTTGAGATGTAAAATGCTTAGAGAGTTGCATCGTTATTATATTTGAAAAAATTAAAAGAAGTAACTTTGTACATTTCCATACTTAATTCAACAGAATATGAATTGCACTAGGCAACAGTAAAAATAACTTACAGCTCTAGTACAGTTTCCTTTAGCAGAAAGGTTCACATAATAAATTTTATCTGCAATTTGAGTATATTTCCGAATTCCATACTAGTACATAAAATGAGGTAACATAGCAACAGCCTGATAAATGTCTTATATAATCTGACTGGATAAACGGCTTCAGATACATCCCAGTGCATGATGACTACCATTAGTCATAGTCACCTCTTTATGGCCTTAGCCTTCTGGAAAATTTAATTCATCTGTTATGCTCTGTGCATAACCTGACAACCATGAATATAATAGGCATTTGTTCTTTGCCTGCAACAGTCAGGTCACAATGTCCAAGTGTTCACAATGCACATTCAGTGTTACTGAGCAGAGAGCACTGTGGTCGTGCTGATGTCACATAGGAGGTTGAGGTCATACAAGACGTATAACTGGCATTAGTGCATGATGGACATACATTTCCATAGAAACTAAGGATCAGTACAGACTACAACACTTCTGAGTCTTAATATGAGCACAGTTTGACCTTGTTTTCTTTAAGAGGGCAAAACACAGCCGGTAGGTTACAAAAACTAAAGCCAAATGTACAAATAGGTCAACCCTATACTTGATAGGTATGTAAACATACTCATAGCAAAACAGTAAGAAAGGAAAAAGGAAAAATCCCCAAATTCACTGAGTGCACTTTCAAATCATCAGGGGTTCAGATACTTTACTAATGCAAAAACTACACAGATATTCTTGAATTTTGGAAAGAACAAACAGCCACCAGTAAGAACAAAACTTTATTCAGTTAGAATGGGCAAAAGTTGAAGTGAATATTTTCTTCACAAGAAAAATCAAAAGAGACAGAACAAAGAGAGCAGATGGGAGAAGGAGCCTATCCTAGGCATACTGAGAGCATTCACCAAATTCCAGGACTAGAATAAGGCCCTATATCCTCAAGGAGCTTCCACAATTTCAAAATCTTATTGATTCCCTTCCTTAAGAAGGAAAATAAATTAGAAAATAGCAGGGATACAGCCACACATATTTTTCTTTCTTTTACATACTTAAATACAATTTAGACTAAAGAACACTCAAACTGTTTAAGTATAATCCTATTATAAAAATCTACACACTTTTTGTAGTCAGAACGAATCCTCAATGCAGATTGCACTTATTCAAAAACAGCTTATGACTCTGCCTTAATGTGGACCAATGATCATATAATTTGTTAACGTGAATTGCAGTTTTGTCTGTAAATGATCTCATGCAACTCCAAATGTCCTCAGTTGGAATGCAAATAGAGGAACCATCTCTTTTTTCTCTGAAAGTGACAGGACTGATACTTTGTGTTTTCTAATTAGAATGTATGTTACCCACTGTTCTCATCTCAGGAAATTTCTACTTAGGTGTCTCCTAATGGATATCAGGTTAAAATTCCATTGTGATACTGTGTCAGGTGCAGGTGCAGAGGTTTTAGTATCTGGGGAGACTCACAGGGGTGGCCTCTGAGGTACTGGGGCTGTCCCACTCCAAATACAGACATTTCCAGCTAGCTCCAACAGACCCACCACAGGGCATGGCTGAGCCCACCAGCCACAATGGTGACACCAGTAGGAAAGTGTATGTAAGAAAGGGTAAAAATTCCACAAAAAGGAAGGATGAGATTTTCTGTCCTTTTTACATTTTATGGGGGATAGTAATATTTCTAGGCACCAAAACACAGATGCAGTATAAACATGGATTTGAGGTAATGATAAAATTATAGCAGTTAGAAGACTGCCAATATGCTTCTGCTTTAAGAATGAAGAAACAGTTACACAGATAGTCACTCAAATAGTATAAGAACATTAAGCCTTGAAATCCCTTAAAATCTGCTTTACCAATTGAAGTGACCCCTTATTTCCACTCTATATAGTGAGTGATTGGATACCTAACTCACAGCTGGTTGCCCACGCTGTTCACACTTAACTGAAGGCATCTAAATCTGGAAATGAAACCAAGTAGCACTTGCCAAACATAGACTTATTCCAAGGTTTTAAAATCAACTTAATTACAGGACACAAAGGATTTGTGTATACAAGAACTGCAGAAGAAGATGCAAATCCTACTGAATCTGTGCATGAAAGTGGACTAAGTGGACAAATAGACATACATAGAATGACACAAAAATATCTGTGCAAACACATATATTTCCAGGAAAAGTGAAAAAGACATGTCGGATAACCTCTTAATACTCAGTAAAAATCACACATTTTATCAACTATTTAAAAACTAGTGACTTGACTTTATCTTTCCTTTTCTATTTATATAAAGCTGATAACTGAGCAGTTCCAAAGTCTGGGTACTTCCTCAAAATGAGACCAGACAATACTTTCATTAGTAGCAGGAGAATCTTTCTATTTATTTTGCATCTAAAGTTGATATTTTTAACACATTATTTCTCAAGACTGATCTTTTATAATCAGAATAGAGTTCAGCTTGTAATGAATTTTTAGAGCAAGAGATCAGCCGGTTTTATTAACCTAGTATACTGTAGTCTGACTACAAAAAGAAGAGGGCATTGTGGAAGATTCTACAATGTTTTAATTACTTATTGTGATTGTAGACTGACATATCTATAATTATGAAAATTCTTCATATTCAATGCAGACATTACAAGAAAACTCCATCAGCAACCTACAAAGTAATGCAATAGTTATATGCTCACACACAAAGGAAGAAAACAATTTGACAATTTGTATTTGCATTTTGGTTTGTGTCCTTTTCTCAGAATGAAATATAGGTCATAAAGAAGAAAATCCCAAACTAAGTACTGTCTTGAATCACTTTCTGTTTTGTCTTGTTTGTTCCTTGTTCAGGTAAGCCACAAATAATTATTTTGAAATTATGACTTTTCTCTGCAATGTCTAGGTCAGTACTGCCCACTTTAACTTCTGAACCTTCTTTAAGTTAAGATGAAAAGTTTGCCTTTTTCAAACTATTTCTATAATGGAGTCCAGAGTCTCTTTCTTTCCCAAAAACTGTTCATCTTCTCTTCTGCCCCTTCTCCCTTTCATCAAGGTGGGGGAATTGGGGTGGGAAAACATTAAAGTTCCAAATTCCTTTTCAGTGGGCAAAGCTCATAAAATTTAACTCTCACCATCTCAGACTTAGGTTTGAACTTATGATTTTATTTTCCTCATATAATCAGTAGGGAGAAATAGGTACCTAGAAGGTTGATCAGTGTGTCAGCTGTTAAAAATATCTCTTGTAAAGTCAGGTGAACCATTTTCAGAGGTATCAGTTTTCCTACAATGACCTCAAAAGAAGTTTAAAATGTTGTAGCTTTAGATATCTGATTCAACATGTAAGATTTCCATGAAGTAATTTAGATGTGTTAAGTCATACTCTTGATTTTGTCTATTAAATCTGTAGAAAGCCAGTAGGAAGTTGTTGAAATAGACTAAGAAAGAGGCATGGAATTTAAAAGAAATGTAAATGCTTATTGGCACATCAAAAGAATCAGTTCAGACTAAGGACTAGGTTTCTATTGTATATTCATGATATCATCAAGTTGAAAAGTGATAAAATCTTTAACTATGGAAAATATCTGAGCCTGCGGGGTTTTTTTGAGTTTGTGGGTTTTGGTCTTGTTGTATTACTGGTCACTGGTCTTTTTTTTTTTTATTTGAAAAAAACCCTCTTCTTATTGTCCCCCACATTTCTGCCAACTTCAGCTCTAGCTGAGATTTAGCCATATGAATTTTCTCCCTATAGTAGCAAGCAGCAAGGTCTAACCTTGCTACCAATGGAAACACATCTTCCTTTTTTACCTTATTTCCAAGAGAAGATCCCTGCTTAGCCAAACTGGCCTTCTGCCTCTCCTTCTTGACTTGGGAATTGCCTGCTCCCGTGCCGTTAGGGAGTGATGTTTAAAAAGCCACCAGCACTGATGGACCCTAGTACCTGCAAAAACATTTTCCCGGGGAACCTTACTTACTACTTCTCTGAGCAGCCTGAAGTCTGATCTCCTCATGTGCAGAGCTGAGGTTTTGATGACACTTTTCCCCCTGTCAACAGGGGTTTTAAACTCAGTCGCTTCATGGTTTCTGTAGCCAAGACAGCCACCAATCTCCACAACACTCGTGAGATCTGCTCTGTTGACAAACAGCAGATCAAGAAGGGCATCTTTCCGAGTCAGGTCCTTTAGGATCTGTTCCATAAATAGGTTTGTTGGGAATCTTCTGGCTCAGGTATATCAACTGTGTGATACTCTCAGTTAATTTCTAGTAAGTTGAAGTCCCCCATAAGGACAAGGGTAGTTGATTTGGAAGTGTCCCTTAGTTCCTCAAAGAATAATTCATCATCATCATCATCCTGCCTGGGACGTCTATTGTAGACTCCCAAGATGACATCTACAACAGCCAACTGTGCACTCCATACATTATAACCCTTCTATAGCATAAGCAAGGATAGTCAGATAATATTAATGAGTGATGAAACAAAAGAAGAAATAATGATTATATGTATTTGCTCCTATAGGACAACAAGAAAGCCCGTGAATAAAATTAATGCTTCATTCATCTAAGAATTGTTTGCAGTAATTAATTGTTATGCTGTCTAATAGAGGAGTTCAGCTTTAGGCTACTTCAGTCATTTAAAAATCCCCAAATTTTTCCATGAGACTTGCAATGAACAAAAAGACACAGGAATAAAGCAGATGCAGTTCAGGCATATTTTGTCATAGTATGGATATGGGGCTAGGATTCATCTTACTAAATGTTCACGTCTTTGTTGCAAACATGTGAACTTGTTAATCTGAGATAAATTTATAGTAAGGGGAGAAAATCACTTGTCAAAATGTGAGTCACCTCATCTTGATAAGATTATCACATCATAGCATTCTTTCTTTAAGCAAATGGACATCCTAGGCAAATACTCTCATAAGCTGTATGATGACTATCTTACTTTTAGACTCAGTTATATTGCTTGGAGTTATTCCATACATAGTTGCTGACTTTTTTCAATGCTGTATTAACTAGACACCAAAATCTCTAATATGCATAGCAGACATATTTACAGAGAGTGACTGAACATTTATGGAAAAAGAAAATATAAATTTATAAATATAAGTTTACTTTGTTTTAAAGATGACTCTTCTAATCGAAACAAATGCAAGTTTATGCTTTTCATGCATCTATGTGAAGGGCTAAATTGTAAATTGGACCTTCAGAAACCCTATACTTCTACTTTCCAAGACTGTTATCAGCTGCATTATGGTAGTATATTTAGCAAGTAAAGGAAACTGCAGGTATTTATATAATGCTCTCATTTTACACTTCCTGTTACAAACACAGAGAAGGTCAAATTATTGCTGGCTACATGCCCTGATCTCTATTTGAAGGCCTATCTTTTTCTGTTTAGCAATGCATTTGATGAGGTAAAATGTTTGGAAAAAGCTTTTCAGGTATAAGAACTTGGATAAATATTCCGGTTAAGTACATCCTAACATTTATTTAAAACACCTTACTGTTTTTCTGAAGATGGAGATTTACAAGACCTCTAATAAAAATCCTTAACAATATTTTAAAATAAAGTCAGCTCTCCAGACACAATGAGGCTATTATGCCATGTTGTCATCTGGCTGTAATGATTCCCCAAACTTAGTGTCATCAGTCTTCTTCATTAATTCTTTTAAGATATTAGACATTTGCCTTTACAATTTTGTTTTATGGGTCTTGGTTACATAGGCATAAAACTGCCTCAGTCTTTGTAATAATTAATTATCTCTCCTGGTTCTGGCCAAGACAGGGCTAATAGTTTGTAGTAGCTGGGAGGAGGCATGGCTAGGACCCAGATTCTATACCATCTCATGTCATTGCCAGGGATGTGGAAAAGGGAATCTCTTCCAGGGAGGAGTAGTTCCATCCACTCAAGAAAACATTGTCTATTATCAGAGTCTTTTTTTTTGTGTGAATCATTTATTTTCTTATAAATTTTTCTATTAATACTGTTGCTGTTACTGTTTGTTTTCTTACCTCATTTCTGTTTCCAGTAAATTGTTCTTATCTCAAGCCATAATCTTTACCTTTTGTCCTCCAATTGGAGGAGAGGAAGAGGGAGCAGCATGTGGTTTTAGTGGGAGTACTAAATTGGAGAATACCATTCAACCATGACAACCTTTTTTGGCAGTGAATACCAGACACATTAAGCCATCTTGTCCAGGAGCTCCTTTATGCTGATGACGCTGCCCTTGTTGCCCACATAGAAGCAGCTCTGCAGTGTTTAACATCCTACTTTGCAGACGCTGGTGAGCTCTTTGGGCTGGAAGTCAGCTTAAAGAAGACAGAAGTTCTCTATCAACCGGAACCTCAGGAAGTCTTCCATCATCCCCATATCACCATTGGTCAATCAGAGCTCAAATCAGTCCAGCAGTTTAATTACCTAGGTAACCTCATCTCCTCAGATGGTAAGATTGATGGAGAGATAGACAACAGGTTAGCAAAGGTATATAGTGCCTTTGGAAAACTCCATAAAAGAGTATGGCGTAATAAACACTTGAAGAAAAGTACCAAGATCAGTGTTTACAAAGCCATAGTGTTGTCTACTCTCTTATATGGTTCCAAATCATGGGTCATCTACCGCCACCACCTGCGTCTCCTAGAACGCTTCCATCAACGCTGTCTCCGTACAGTCCTAAACATCCACTGGTCAGATTATGTGACCAATACATCTGTTCTAGAACAAGCAGCAGTCACAAGTATTGAGGCCATGTTACTGAGAACACAGTTGCACTGGGCAGGGCACGTCTCAAGGATGAAGGACCATTGCCTCCCTAAGATCTTGCTCTATGATGAACTTGCCACCGGCTGCCACAAGAGAGGAGCCCCACCAGCCACTCTGGGGTTCCAGGCCAGGGTGAGGGGCAGTGTTCTCACTGTCCCTGCCAATCTGAGGCTGGGTGAGGGGTTGCAGGAGGTGTGGTGTGTTATAGCTTTCCTGGGCTGTTTGTGACTGACAGCTATGTCAGGGCTTCCCTTTGTAGGCTCGATGGCCCTGCCTTGAGGAATACGACGCCACCCCACCTCTGTGAGGCTTGACCCATCCCTTGCCCTTACACACACAGACACACAGACACACACACAGACGCTCCCCACAAGATAGTTCCAACTCAAAAATTACTGATCTGATGTCTAACACAACAGTGCACCATTGACAATACTGCACCACCCAGGGCTCTGTGACCCCATCCTTGAGATGATTTGTGAACTGGAGAGTCAGGGAGTGGTCAGCAAGACTCACTCACCTTTTAATAGTCCTCTATAGCCAGTGCGTAAGTCCAATGGAGAGTGGACTTTGGTCTGCACCAAGCTACCAAGGCCCTTCTCCAATCTCCCAACTGTAAAAGACTCTCTTTTACCACTTAAAAATATCTGATTTACAAAACTGATAAGACATTCAAGTTTTTCTGAAACACCTGATGAATATACACTGGAACAAATTCCAGAGTAAAGATAATTACGTGCCATATAGCATTTGAAAGTCCCTTTCTTCTGAAGTTTGAATGGTGCTACATTGCTTTGTAGATTACATCTATTATTGAAATGTTATATTCATAGGCTGATAGTGGGAGATTTCTTAACAATTTCTACTTTATGTGTGTAAGAATTGTGTCATCTATCACCCCCAAAATTATTATTGACTATAGTCACTCAAACTGCCTAAGAAAAAAAGTATAAAAAGAGATGGGACATGAGCAATACTGGGGAGAAGTTTCATCATCTCTACGGGAGTAACTAAGGAGCTGCCCTGTCTCCTTCCACTCCTTCGAACCCTGTAGGGGTGAGCAACCATTTACTCTGCTTTCTTTACCTTGACCTTGCCTTATACCTTATAGATTACTGTCTTTCACCTTTACCCCACTGATACCTTATTTACTAATTGTACTCTGCTACTTTACTTTATAGATGTTAATTTTACCTTGCCCTACACCTTGTAACTTACCAGGTATATATATATTACTTTACATTCTTTTTTTTTGTTGTTGTCCTATATGGTACTTTATTCAATGTTCATGGTTTGCTTGGTGAGTTAAAATGTGTGTTAGTGGGAAGCTTTCTTTCTTTTTTGCTTTGAGTTAACGAGTGAGTTTAGATATTGTTCTAGTCTTTGTAAATTAGTCTGTCACGGAGGGAGGTTGCTTGAGTTCGTTATTAAGGCTTAGGTAGTTGTGTTGTTTGGTAAAGCGTACTTCTAGTTTTTGGGGTTTTTATTAGTTAAGTGCAATCGTGCAGTTAAAGGTTATCACTGGCTATGCAAACCCTACAGGAGTTTTTCACATACTTGTATCAATAAAAGTTGTTTCATGAGCTGCTAGAGTTAGTCCAGTTTGTTTCTCGTGCTGGCTGCCTCGTAACTTGTAGGAGAACATTGCTGAGAAGGTTCTCCATTGCTGTTAAGTGCCGCCTCCATATCAGGGTATCAAAAGTCCTGTCCATTGCAGTGAATCTGTCTAGTGAAGGTCTCTTTAGGTGAGGTACAGACAGACTGTTTTGGGCTTTAAAAAGCTTTGATATTCTGGGGACACTGATAGCCAATAAAAAATATATTAATACAGGTGGGACAAGAAATCTTTGCATTTCTGCCCCTTTTCAAGTGACGGATTGTTTTCCATATAATGCTAATGGGTCAGATCTTCCTCCTTAAAAAGAAACTGTGAATATACATTAGGCTGCAACTGCAATGGTAAATAAAAAGACCAGGGATCTGCTCCAAGGCCATATGACACTGATTGATTTATGTCTATGCTATTTGAGACTAGTCTCACCTATAACAGACATTTGGAAAAAGGTAGCTGTGGTAGTTCAGGACAAAACTAGTGAACTCACTTGCATTAGGCAACATGACCTGTCAGGGGCCCTCTATTTTGTGCTTTTATTCAGGCCAAAAAATATAAGGAAAGCAAGATACATTTAATTAAGAGGCATTTTATAGTTATGTTTGTATGAGGTTTTTTATTTTCTTTTTTTAGAGAAAAATAGTAGCAACTTCCCTTAGTAAAAATGAGTGTTAAAATACCCATCAAGAATAATATGGAATTAGTCTTCACTATGTTTCACAAGAATAAGAGGAAAAACTATATTTGTAGTAACACTCCACAATTAGCTCTCAACCTCCTTCCCCCAGCTAAACAAAAAAAAAATTGTTTGTTGTATCTCTGAAATTGCACTATACTACAGATGAATGAGCACAAAAAGTGTTAAGTGGAAAATTATGAATATTTCTTCTGCTATTACATGTACAGATCTGCTCTGTTGGCATTGCATAGTTTTATCATAAGTTGTTACCTTCTAAAGTGCTCTAGCAAAGCTTTAGAAAAATTCTTTCAGCCAAGGACAATTTATTCACTGACATATATATTGTATTTCTGCCATTTCTGTGTTAGACTTGCAGTAAGGACAGAGGTATTTTTGCCACAGTTTATGAGTACTTCTGGCAACTTTTCAAAGCTGCTTTATTTTTACTAAACACTGTGAAGTGCTTTTGCATCATGTTCCTATGTTCTAGCTTTCCATTTCACTCAAGTTTCATTTGCTGATACACTTGCACAATCAAACTATACTTTTGCTGCACATTCATTTCTGGTTCTTTTGAATAATGATATATATAGTACTAGGAGATCAAATTATTATTATGAGGAAAATAAAAGGAACGTACTGACCTCTTCCACAGTCCTCAGTTTATTAATTTAGCCATTGACCAGATTACATTGTCTCACGTTATTACAAGAGAGAAGCACAAAGTCTTATTTTAATTCCAGAAATTGCTATATAATATTCAAATTTCTACTTGTAATAAGTCTTGTTATTCAAATTTCAGAAATTACACGGTTTTATCTTACAAAATCTAGTAAGAGACAGCAAGTTTAAGGCCACAGAATTGACACCAATAAAATGACACAATGTAAAAGAACCTCTCCATGTTTCAGAACTGTATCCATCTATTCTTGATCTTATAGACCATTTGTTGCTAGCATTTGGACCTACAGGTTAGTTTTCTAACAGTGATAAAGCAGAATGAGGAATCATTTGATTGTAAATAGAGGATTTCCCCTGGACTGTAAGAGTTTCTAAGGCTCAGAAATTCCTCTATTTAGGTATTGATTTAGTCTAATTAACAGCAATCATCACTTCAGTCTGAGATTCCTACATATCCATAGAGAGATGGAACAAGGATTGCCTTAAAGAGGTGACATGTAATGTAAGAGATGATCATAAAAGTTTATGGATGCTTATTTTCTATAAAACAGTAGATAAATTATCTATACAAATAGGCAAAATGAAGACTTTTTTTTTTTTTTTTTGAGTCTCAGAGCTTAAATGTGTAAGGGGATAAAAAAACCTAAGAAATTAAAATTAGATTCCTATCTGTTTAGGCAGCAAAATCAAGACAAGTAGGAATGTAATCTTAAATATTTTAAGCAATAAAAACATATTTATCTCACTGTAAAAATGTAAGAACTTGTCACAGTTTTCTTCCCTAGCTGATAGTCAAAATCATTAGATTTTATCATACAGTGGTGGAGGATTAAAGTTCTGAATTTGCAAGGTTCTTTTTAAAACTTTATGAAATGGTACATCACTTTCTAAACAACCTTTACAAATCTTTATGTAAAAATATGCGGCATGACTTCATACAACTCTGGACATTCAGTACAAATAAAAAACTGACCAGTGTTTTCAGAGGTTTGTACTGGTCTTCAGTAACCACCAGCACTGTAAAGGGTTCAATCTTATTTATATGGATGTCTAAGAAAATGCTGCCTAAGCTGCACATTATTGAAAATGCTTTGTCCAGAATTTTAACTCACTCCAGGCAATTCAGCATGTCACTCCAGTCTTGAGGGAGACTCACAGTGCAACTGCTTGTCAAGTATAAGATTTACTTTAAAATTGCTTTAACGACGTCTACGACAACACACAGTTTTGGATTTACAACCAGGGCACAGGAGTGGTAATGGGGGTAGGGGAATTGAGGAAGTAAAACATATGCTGTAACAGAAATAGACCAGTCTAATAAAGAAGCTTGAGTACATCGTCTGTACAGCAAAATTAAAACCAGATTTTTAAAAGGGATAGCCCTAATCTTTTAATATAGCTGAACCCTCAAAAGGGTTATGTTTGAGGAATCCTTAATAGAGTTTAGAGTATGGTCCTAAGCAATAAGAGGTGCCTTTGGTCATATAACCCAGAATACATTACTCCTTTAGTAGGAAGCACTTCAAGGAACAGCCTTGTTTCCTGAAGAAATGGACAAGCATAAGAAATAGACAAACATGTAAATGGTTGGGCTACCTTCTTAACAGCAGATATATAGCTTCTATATATGTATATCTACGTACATAAATGTGAACAAATATACACATATATATACATTACAGCATGTATAGAAAGCATACTTTATATAGATGTTGCATTTATTATATTTTTATTGCTTTTATAGTGTCAGTTCTTCCTTATAGCTTTTACTTTTTTGTCCTTTGTTACTCTTTCCAATGACTGCAATGTTATCATGTACCTTCTGTACATCATTATCTTTGTTTTTCTTGATATGCAGACATTGGTCCTCTTTCAAATGAAGGCAATGTTATCTTACTTTCTCAAATATCTTGTACTGAAATATATTAATTCCTGAGACTTATACAACTATCTCAGATTACTTTGATTTAGTCATAGCTCTGAAAGACAAAATTGTGCCTTTATAGTGTAAAAGGCATTCTGAGACAATTTTCTATGCTAGAAACCTAGTCCATGATTTTTTTGGTCTTACTAATGGTCTGAACACACTGTCTGAATCAAGATGGAAATGTTATCTAGCAGAGGTTGTATAATGCATTATATATAATACACTTTGTATACATTTCATTAAAGCTCAACCATGTATTACCATGAAATTGATTTTGTTTATATGTATTTGTAGAATTTTTCTTTGACCTTAAGCCATTGATGACTTCCTTTTTTAGTTTACTGCCAGATGCATACATAAATGCAATGGCATATACATGACTAGAGAGTAACTGTACACTCAGTCTTTAATCTCTCAGTAACTTGCTTTGCTCAACACTTCCTTCACCCTTGACCCCATTTTGCTGTGCAGTGAATGCTATTATGGAAGAGTCAGAAAGCAATCAGATACTTAGGAGACAAGAAGCTAGAGTCAGGCTGACAGGAAAGGGGAACTGCACCAGAACTCTGTTCCACAGAACCAAGAAAATAAAGGAGAAAGGAGATCGATCAAGTATATATTAAATATGAGATTTTTATTTTGTTGTATTTACATTATTGAAAATTTTATATCCACAGTTTCAACTTACTCCAAGTGAATTTCAACTCACTCAGCACACTGGCTCAGTGTTTCACTCCATTCTTAACTTCATAAAGCTTCAGAAATTCTTTCAAGAGCATTAACACCAAGCTGTTTTCTACATCAAGGAATATAACCTTTTGTGATGTCTATTGTAATTTCAGCTGGTGTATCACAATGCTGTTCAGAACGAGAAACAAAGGTTTAGCTAAGCGTCAGAAAAAACTTGTGCCATAAATGAGCTTATACTTTCACTATTGTTTATATTATCAGGTGATATAGAAAGTGATTTTGTGTTTTACCTTTTATATCTGAACTGAATAAATATATATAAAAAATAAAATACTACAGAAACCATAGACCTACATGTTAAATACAAAAATCTGGAGAATGATACTTGAAAAACTCCTTGAGAACTCTATGTCCATCTGCATTTGCTTTGCATTCTCCTTTTCTATATTAATGGTTTGGCTTAAATGTCCAACTAAGTAGGAATGATTCCACTCTGAAAAAAAAGAAAAAGTAGTAAGTTAAGGCAAAATCTTTAAAAATGCAATAGTCATACACCAATACTCAATTGTTTTGACATTTGCACTAAATAGGTACCATGAAATAAGAGTTTATTTCCCCAGTACTGACAAGTGATGACCTGAAATAATCTTTTTTATATCTATTTTAAAATTTCAAGATTAAAAAGATTTTTGTTTGTTTAAAAATTTAATTGAATTTCTCTATTGCATTTTCTGAAAGGAATAAAGACTAAATTATGTCTTGAAAACCAGTAGATTTTCTGGTAGCTGTAGCACTTCCTCCCATCCTGGACTCATTAATCCTTTGACTTCTTTACTTTGTGAGGAAAAGTTTTTATAGACTCAAACCCAAAGAAATTCTACCTTTATTATTCTTTTCTTATTTTTGTTACTTGTATAACTTTCTCTGCATTTAGCTAGCTTATACAACTTCCCTTAAGCTTTTTCATGAATAACTTATGGGTCCATTTTGTCTTAATTTACATATTTTTGTTTTTAATCAGCGACTTTATCGCAATTGAGGGATGCATTTAGAATATCTGTTATCACATTCCAAACTTTTCTGTTGTGAAGTGTATATATTTCATCACTTTCTCAGTTCAATTTTAATTTAAAAATTAACCCAATTTATAACAGTTCCGATGAGATTATGCAACTATTTAAATGCAGTGCTCTACTAGCTGAAACCTAAGTATTCATTCTAAAACTGTTTCCAGTGATTTATAGGTTGTCTCTGTTAAGAGCAGGAAAACCTAGATAAGCAAAATGACTTCACTACAACCAGAATCTGAGTCAAGGTTAGAATGAGTTACCATGCATTTTTTTACTTACAGAAGTAAAGAAATTCTTCCTCATGCTGAGGTAGAACTTCTTGAGTTTTAGTTTATGGGCATTACTTCTTGTCCTGTCGTTGGGCACCACTGAAAAGAGTCTGGCACCATACTCTGTGACAGCTGTCTTTGAGATATCTGTATGTATTGACGAGATCCCCTCTAAGTATTCTCTAAACTAAACAGGTCCAGCTTCCCCAGTCTCTTCTCATAAGAGAGATGTTCCAAACCCCTAATCATCTTTGTGGCCATCTGCTGGACTCTCTGCCAACCTTAGGTTGGTTTTGTGTGGTGCTGTCCTAATCTGTGGTATTTTCTTTTAAATTTACACTATTAAAGATGTCTTCATGTGAGTTCATATTAATATATAATATGAAACGGCAAAACCCCTGGACTATTTTCTTGAAAGAACCGAACAGTTTTTCTGATAAATAATGTAAACTTGTTGTGGTATTAGTGATGAAACATCTTGGTGACAGGGTAGATATAGAGGTTCAAAGTCTCATCTGTTAATGATTTGGTAAAGATTCTTCTGTCTGGCATTTGGTAAAAATTATTGAGTCATACAGAAATATTGGACAAGCTGTTCCTTCACATATAGTTTATTTTAGTGGATACAGTCTTCTATTTTCTTTATTCAAGAATTTTTTAATGTTTAGAAGTAGCTGAAAATAATATTTTGATGATGATAATCTGTAATGCTGGTTTTGGTTTTGTCATGTTTTGATCAGATTCCCCTAGGTTATGCTTTTGATTCATAATTGTTTCAAAATCTAAGCATGTTCCTCAGACTCAAGATCAAATTCCATTTCCAATTTCAAAAGCCAAACCAAGTCAACCATCAGAAGTAAATGAAATGTTATTATAGCTTATCCTGCCTTAGGGAGACATAAACCTTTCAGTGATCCATCAAACCCTGTATTATACTCTGAACATTAATTTTGTTGTATTACCCTTATAGTTTCACTTTCAAAATAAATAACTATACATAAGAGTTTGACATAGTACCCACATCTAATATTTCAAACATTTCTGTTTTCTGTATTTCAGAATGCAAATGACAGACATATGATAATAAGCAATTGATGGTTTCTGTGTTGTTGGTGTTTTTCTCCTCAGTCAGTGCTACCCTAGTAGCAATAGGTCTTATATTAAAGACTGAGGAAAAGAAGGAATTAAATATCTCAACCTTTTTCTCATCCTTTGTCACTATATTTCCGCTCACATCTAATAAAGAATGGAGATTCTCCTGAACCCTCCTTTTATTACAAATGTATTTATAGAAAATGTTTTTATTTTCTTCCATGGCAGTAGTCAGATTAAGTTCTAATTTTCTTCCTGTATAAACTCATGACATCCTTGTAGTGTTCCTGAGTTCCCTGCCCCTTCTTCCAGAGTTCATTAATTCTCTTTTTTTTGCTGAATTCCAGCCAGGCAAGTCTTCTTTCCTGATGACTCATCTTTTGACACATGGGAAGTCCTGCTCCTGACTCCTCCTTTAAGATTTACTTCTTCAGAATATTCAGCCTTCCTAGATTCCTTTGCCCTTCAGGGTTGCTTCCTAAGGGGCTCTGCCAACCAGGCTTTGAAAAAGCCATCCGGAAGTCCAAGGTAGCAGTTCTGCTGACCCCACTCCTACCTTTTCTGAGAATTTGAAACTATCATTTCATGATTGCTGTGCCCAAGACACCCTTCAACCATCACATTACCCACAAGCCCTTCTCTGTTCATGAACAGCAGCTCCAATGGGGCTTGTTGGCTCACTCATCAGCTGTGTCAGAAAGTTATCTTACACACACTCAAGGAACCTCCCAGACTATTTCCTCTCTGCTTATTGTATTTCCAGTAATCTTCTGGTAAGTTGAAGTCCCCCACAATAACAAGGCCTAGTGACTGTGATACTTCTGCCACATGATTATAGAGTATTTTGTCTACTTCGTTATGCTGGTTGGATGGTCTATAACAGACTCTCATCAGCAAGGATATCTGCCTTGCTGGCCTTCCCCCTGATTCTTACCCAAAAACATTCATCACTATCATCAAGCTCTAGATGGAAACTCTCTAATATATAGGACTATCCCACCCCTTCTCCTTCCTTACCTATCCCTTCTTTGCCTATAGATACCCATCACAGAGTTCCAGTTCAGTCAGCCATCCCACCATGTTTCTATCATAGAAAATACGACACAGTCTTCCTGCTTCAAGCAATGGCTTCTAGCACCTCCAGTTTTTTCCAATTCTGCATGCATTGGTGTATTTCAGTTGGGCTATTGATCCTGTCACCTTTTTTGGGAGAAGCCCTAATTCCTGCATGACCATTCTCAGGTGCTTTTGGGGTTTCTATCACATCACTTTGCTGATGCAAAGATCTTCATCCCCTACCTCCTCCACTGAGACAGCAGACCTAAGGATCTTGCTAGCACACCAACCCTCAAACACTGCTGTTGCACCCAGGCTTATCCCTAATGAGCTTCATTTTATCCCTTCCCTTGGTCCAGAGGGAAGTTCTTTCAAGGAACCTTTCTAACTCTTGTGCAAAGATTCTTTCCCCCATTTGAGACAGGTGCACCCTGTCTGTCACCAGCAGGCCTCCTGTCATGTATACTGACTCATGATCAAAAACTCCAAAATTTTGCTGGTGACACCAGGCTCGGAGCCAGGTGTTGATCTAGTGGCTTTTCCTGCAACTGCAAGAATGAAGGAGAACACTACTTGCTCTCCTGATATCTTGAGCAGTCATCTCAAGGCCCTGAGGTCTTTCTCGGTTGCCCTCAGGCTTCTTATATCTTCATTGCTTCCTAACTGAAAAATTGAAAACGGACAGCCATCTGAGGGCTGTATCAGGGTAGGAAGCTGTGGTGGGTTGACCTTGGCTGGATACCAGGTGATCACCCAGCCACCCTATCACTACCCTTCCCAGATGGTCAGGGGAGAGAGTAAGGTGGAAAAACAATTTGTGAGTTGGGATAAGGCAAAAGCAAAGTGAAAGATTGCACACACAAAAGGGAAGCGAAAGATAGAAGGGTTTATTGTTTAATTCCCATGAGCAGCGATGGTCGGTCACTCCCGAGTAGCAGGGCTTCAGCACACGTAATGGTTCCTCAGCAGGCAGCTATTGGAGACGATGCATGCCGGTCTTCCTGCTCCTTATCTTACCTTTTATATCTGAGTTGACATCATATGGTATGGAATATCCCTTTGGTCAGTTTGGGTCAGCAGACCTGCTTGTGTCCCCTCCCAGAATTTTACCCTTGATTGAGGAAGGAATGTTACAGTACTGATGCTGGCTCAGCAGTAACCAAAACACCGGTGTGTTATCAACAGCCTTCTAGCTACCAATGCAAAGCACAGCACTGTGAGGCCTACTATGGGGAAATGAACTCCAGCTCAGCCAGACCCAATATAGAAGCTTTCTCTTCACATCTTTAACCTGAGCTCCAGGGAGGCAGCAGAATTCCCTAAGAAGTGGGTCCAGTCTGCATATTGGGCCTTCTGTCACCCTGAGGAGAGAATCACCTATGATAATGACATGGTTTTTTAATTTAGGGAAGCATTTTTGATGCAGAACATAGGCTGACTTAACCTTGGAGACACCTCCAAGCTAGATGAACCATTGTCCTCGTAATTTCTCAGAGCCACTTGCAGAGCCATGTACCTATTATTCCGGGACACCTGGGAAGGTGGTGCAGTCACAGAGGAGATGTGTCTACTGTTACAGGCAGGAATTTGTCACCATTGCCCCCTTTGCCTTGAGGCATCACATTCAGTTATTCAGAGAGAGGAAGGAGAATCCTCCATATTGTGCCTATCTGCATGTCAGGCCTGTCCCAGAGAAAATAGAGTGTGATTACAGTAGTCTCTCTCTCTTTCTTGACTCTCTGGTGCTCCTCAACCTGTAAATCTCCTTCTGAAGCTCTGTTATGAAGAGGAGGATTCCCCTTATCAGGGTACACCTCCCAGAGGTGTGCTCACTGCTGCCATCCGGTACTGATGTCAGACCCTGCAGTCTGACACCTGGGCAGCAGAATGTTCTCACTGGAGGGAGCTCTATCTGGGCAGGTGCACCAGTTGTGAGAGGTGAAGACTTCAGAGTGGACATAGCCTTTTGCCAGGCGGATGCCATTGCTCCCTGGTTCAGTTGGTAGGGATTCTGCACATCCTTCTGTGCAAACTGTCATGCCATGACTTTGCTGATGCATCATGACCTGTTTGTCCACTCTGTTCAAAGTGCTCCTAGTCACTAGTACTCCCTAAGTGCTTCTTTTCCAGGTGTGGAAGGGACATGGCTGACATTGCTCCTGGCTCTGCACAAGTCTCCTCAGTCACTGTTGCACAACCTATGGGCTCTTGGCCACTCTCTTGACTCTAATGAGGCTTTCTTGGTTCAGGAAATCTCCCTGTGCACTGCACTAGTATGCTAGAGCACTCCGCTGCTCTTCGTGCTGGCACGGGAGCTGCTCACTTTGACAACTGCCGAGACCTTTTTAAACATCACACTAGCAAGATAGTGATGAAAAGCACAGAAATAATAACTATGTGTAGAGTCATTTTGAACTCAGGACATTGTTGTGGCAATAGGGGCACTGCCAGCCTGCTCTGCAAAGGGCAATCTTTGAAATGTTTATACCAGCCGGTTCAAGCAGTGTATGCAAGCCACATCCCTCCGATTAAGGATTCATTCCTGTTCCTCTTGCACTTGCAGATATAAAGAGTAGATTGTATTAAAACTTACTTTCATTTTAAACCAATTCAACTTCTGTAGTTTGGCATAAAATGTTTGTATGAAAACATATAGATTAGAATGTAAATTCAGAACAAATAGAATCACAGATTATCCTGAGTTGGAAGGGACCCACAAGGATAACTGAAGGTCCAAATCTGGGCCCTGCACAGGACAGCCCAAGAATCACACCATGGGCCTGAGACTCTGGCAGGCCTTGTGCTGTGACCACATCCCTGGGGACCCTGTTCCAGGGCCCAACCATCCCCTGGGTGAAGAACCTTTTCCTAATATCTAACTTAAACCTCCCCTGACACAGCTTCATGTCTGTCCTGGGTTAAGTGGCTCTTCCCCCCTCAGGTGGCCCTGAGTTAGAAATGGTTAGTTCCAGTTGAGATTCTGGACAGGAGGACCAATAGCAGCTGTTCTTTTTTCGCTCCTGTGGAATTAGATATCACAACCGCTGGAAGTGAGTTGCCAGAGTTGGCAGTCAGGCTGTGTGTGTGACAGTGTGGGAGAGAGAGAGACAGAGAAGCCAAAGGGTGGACCGGGCCCCCATATGGGGGCCCCATGCCCCCACGGCCCTGGCTAAGCTAGGGCTGAAGGCAGCATATAAGAATGAGTGTGTGTTGTGAGGGAAAAGACTCACAACAGCTGGAGGGAAGAGGAAGTGAGAGAGGCAAGCCCCTTGCGAGGAACACAGACCCTCTTCCCCCTCTCCCCCCTTTTCAGCCAGACTGTAGAGCTCAGGACAGTTTATAACTGGACCAAACAACTGTAGCAAAAGCTGAGCGGGGGCTTTTCCGTCTCACTGTAAGTGGGAGTGGATGCAAGGTTCAGTCTTTTAAGCTGAGCCAAAGGAGACAGGCTGATAACGGAGCAGCTCGGTGCCAGGGAAGAAAAACCCAAGGCAAAATTGGAGATGGACCAAGGCAGGTTCGGAAGTGCCTACATTGGATTTAGACATGGTTACCAAAATGGAAAACTACAGCAGCTACAGAATAGAGAGAAAGAGAGAGAGAGAGAGAGAGAGTCACACAGCAGAGATTGCACAGAACCAAGGAACACGGACTCAAAACTATCTTCTTGGACTTCGTGAGGAAGAAAAGACTTCAGTAAAGAGCTGGACGTTGGTGGAGGGATGAATCAGAGGAATCCTTTTCCCTGATGCTCCAATGAGAGAAAGACTGTTTACCTATAAGCCTAAAGGCTTCTCCTGGACTAAATTGTGGGAGAGGCTCAGAGGGATGATAGAAGTATGTTATGGTATGTATAGTTGCTTTTAGTTTGTATGGTATTTATTTGCACAGAATAAATGTATATATTTTCCCTTCATCCCTACAGAGGTGTGCCTGCCTGAAAGTTTCTCTTCGGTGTTGAGGTAAATTCTGGGGAGGTGGGGGGAAGCTTGGAAATTGGATTTTTGTGGGGGTCAAACCACCACAGTTTTATTCCCATGAGTCCCACTACTGGTTACCAGGGAGAAGGGATAGGTACTTGCCCCTCTGCTTCCCCTCATGAGGATGCTGAAGACCACAATTAGGTCTCCCCTCAGTCTCCTCTTCTCCAGGTAGAACAAGTCAAGTGATCTAGATGCTCCTCATCTAGGTTGCTCAAGTAGTCCCTTACTTGATCCTCATCCACCTCTGATGTTCTTCCTCCACTTGAAACCCTTACATTAATCAATGTAGCTTCCCCTTCCACCATGTTTGTAGTCCTCCTTTGGACACTTTCTAATAGCTTATACCCTTCTTTTACCCTTCTTATACCCTTCTTTTCTCCAGAAAGAAGAGTTAATAAAATGTGCTTAAAGTTGTTCATGCTGCTGCATCTTTAACACAGCTGTTATTAAAGTGTGTAACAAAAATACCCTTTTTTTTTTCCTAATATTTGGGCAGTTCTATATTATTCTTAAAATTAGTTTTATATTGCCATGTGTATAGAACACCAGTTGAGAAATTCTGTGATTGTAAGATTTGGGTTAGAGACAAATGATAAATTTAGGATGTTTGAGGGAACCACTAAACCTAACTGTCCCTAAGCAACACACCTGCGGCCTTCACTTACATACCCTATCCATGAGCCCAGAAGCTCCATTTCAGCTTGGGTCTTCAGTTGCTGTCTTAATGATTTTTTAGTCTTGTTGATCTCCAGCTCAGTTGTAGCAGTATTTGATCCCATTGATCCTGATCTTTGGCCTATTTTCCTGGTTTGACCTCAGCTCTTCCTCATCACTATGATCCTGTCAGCATACTCCAGGACTGTGTCTGATCCTGACTCACCTCACCAGGCTTGATCCTATGTACTCTAACCTTGAAAAATTCTATAAACCTGTCTTTTTCAAGTGTCTGATACCAAGGCTTTAAATCTAAATTAATCTAAATTAATTTACATTGGAATGATTTTGTTTGCATTTCTAATTTCTTTATCAGTTACTTGCATAGCAATTTTGTGCAGGAACTCTATTATTTGACTGGAAGCAATTGAGAGATATTTAAGTAAATGACTACCAGTAGCTATCAGACCAGGAAAGCCTAGAAAATTTAATGGGAGGTTGCAAAGTGTGTAGCATGGCAAGGGTGGTGAAGTGTGCTCAGACTAAGTAAAACTGGCAGCATAAATAGCTTTTAAATGGATGTATAACCTTTTTAAAGGTTAGCTATTCATTCTCCCTCTTTCACTTTTATCTGACTGAAATAAATGTCTCCATAATTCCAATAAGATCTGAGATACTGTGGGAAATTCACTGAAAACATAAAGAAAAGGAGTGCACTCCTGAGTACCAGAAAAAAAGACTTTGGACATCTGAAGTTTTTTTCAGGTGTGTGAGACATTCCTTGATTCTCTTTCTCATCCCATTCTTTCCCTCTTTCATAAGAGGGCATCCTCACACTGTGTATATGCTTTGAACTTTACTCATTTTCAGTATTATTCTGACCTCTGTAGCTCTCATACTATCATGTGCTCCCAAAACTTCAACCTACCTTCACATCTAAGCAATTAGGTTAAACATTTCCTTATTTTATGAACATTGTTCGAACTATGAACTCAAAAAATAATCTTTTGTCTGTATTTACAGTCATAGGGTTACATAATTTTTTAAATCATCTATATACACACACTTTATTCCTAATCCTTGCTGTGGATGAGATTTAGGGGTGAGATCCGAATATCATCATATTCATCCTCTCTATCTTTGTCTTTCCCTCTCCTCAGCTTTTTCCTCTCTTCCAGTTAAGTTATGGTTTTCTTCATAACAATCTCAACATCTTGCCAAGAAGTATGCAGCAGTACAAAAAGTCAGGGCTGTTGGTCTGTTACAACTACTGGGGACCTTCCTGACTTCTATTACCTTTCAAAGAAAATAGGCAATATCTTCACAAAGACATCTTCCACTCTCACCATAGGATACAGCTTGGCAGGTGCAATAGTTTTTTATGAGTAAAGGTTGCTCAAGTAGTCCCTTACTTGATCCTCATCCACCACTGATGTTTTTCCTCCACTTGAAACCCTTACATTAATCAAAAAAGGTTGAGCTTGTTGGTGAAGACCAAAGAGAAAATTACATATCTACTGACATTTGCAAGTCCTTTTTTCTTTCATCTTCTCCATTTAGCAAGCAAATTAATTATATTGTTTTACTTAATTTTTCATGGTTCATATTTGAGTTGAATAACTCTCAGGATTTAAGTTTCACTTGGAAAACTTTTTTTTTCTCCTTGAGTTTGACTTGAATACACATCATTTATAAGTTCACTTGCAGAGTGTTTAGATGCTTAGAGGCAAAACAAATTCACCTTGCCCTCTCACAATGGAAAGGACACTGCAAAATAATGCCTTTATTTTGTCTCCAGATTTGTTCAGTATA
The DNA here is from genome assembly GCF_003945595.2 of Pipra filicauda. NCBI lineage: Eukaryota > Metazoa > Chordata > Aves > Passeriformes > Pipridae > Pipra > Pipra filicauda. The sequence goes on along the minus strand of NW_024104173.1, from coordinate 1,790,684 downwards.
TGTTTTGTTCGTTATTATAATTCATATTTAAGAGTGTTTTACAAATGCTTAATTGGCAGCAGTTTTCTTCTCCATCATATTGATTACATAATTATATTGCTACACATATAATATATTATTTATATTGTCTACTACTTCATATGTTTTAATTATGCTGGTATTACATTACCCTAGCTTAAAATTTTACTGGTAAAGAGAATGGTCTGAAGTCTCTATAATAAAAAAGAATGTAAGGAGTTCTTTATTGTTGATTTAGATTTCTGAAAGATGTAAACAGGGAGACCATTTTCATAAACCTGTGGATGTGTACCATGAAAAACTAAAACATCTTATGGATGTGTTTTAATTACAGAATTAGATTTGATCACATAAGAACCTTGTGGCTAACAATCTGGAGAAATGGAAGTACAGTCTCATCACATGATCATTTCTAAATGTGACATGACAGTATTTAAATTTCCATTACTGAAATAAATATAAAATTTTTATATGAATGCACCATGTGATATTGTATTCTAACAGATGCTTTAAATGTCCTAAAGGAAACATTTTATTCTCCATGAGATACTTTTTCCATTGTTACACTTTCTCAACCTTTAATCTTAGGTGATTACATTCCTCTTATAAAATTGTATTTTGCAGAGCAAAAAATAAATATCTCATTCTTAACACTTTTCTTTATACAAAACAATGTAGATGATGTTGCTTGATAAAACCTGTCGGGGCTCAGGACAGACTGCATATGATCAATATGATCTGCAAAATGTCCGTTTTATTTACAAAAAGATACCCTTTATATACTTTTACTACACCCCAGTGCATGATTTCTCTTCTACATTATTGGTTACATGAAAGCGTTCACAATACCCTTTTGACCACTTCTAATTGGATTATTACAGGTGTTCACGTGAGGTGAAGACACATGTTTACCTTTTGGGACTCTATCTTAATTTTGGCACAGATCCTTCTTTTCAGCTTTAGAGCCTGAAGCCATGATGATTGTGTAGCTTTTTTTACTGTCTGTGCCCAGCCTTGTCAAGGCAAGGCCCACAAAAATAGAGAAATTGCTCACAAAATCCTGCTCTCCTGACAAAAACCAGTACCATTGATCTGCTTCTTCATGGTAGTTTCATGGATATCACATTATCCTATTGCTGTCACACAGACATGATTTTTACTACAGTTAAAAACTTAGTTAAATAAATCTGAATTTTGTGGTGTTATACTTCCAGACTATTAAGTAACAAACTAAAATCATACTATACCAACACTGATACAGGCCTCAATCTGAGCTTTGTGTGATATCAAGTGCCATTAATCAACATCCAAACCTTGCATTTTTTGCCACGTTGAATCCTTTTTAGATTTTAACAATTCACTTTCACTACCTTTTCTGCATCCAGAACTGTAAAACAACACTGAAGACTATTTTTTTTCTGAAGGGTTTAGCCATGCAGTTGTATGCAGTATTAAATATTTCCAGAGGACTGCAAACCTGAATGCGAGTACATTGGTTTGAAGATATTTTCTGCAGTTAGGCCTAGGTATAAATGACAATTATTGTTAGGAGAAGCTGTTAGCTGTAGAAAATTTAGGAAATATCACATTAGTTAATGGAAGGCTGATAAACATTTTCAATAAAACTATAGATCATTGAGACTGCAATTAGTATGGAGGACTTAACATGCAGATTTCCAGTCTTAAGGCAGAAATCTTTCATTTAACAATTAAGAACGTATTTTAGGATCAGTTTGTCAACTCCACCATTTAGAATAAACTTTTTAGATTAATTTCAGGAAGGAAGAAAGTTATTAGAGAGCATCCAAAGGACAACAACGAAGATAATGAAGGGCCTCGAGGAGAAGCTGTATGAGGAGTGGCTGAGGTCACTTGGTCTGTTCAGCCTGGAGAAGAGCAGTCTGAGGGAAGACCTCATTGAAGTCTACAACTTCCTCATGAGGGGAAGAGGAGGGGCAGGCATGGATCTCTTCTCTATAACCAGTGACAGGACACAGGGGTATGGCCTGAAGTTATGTCAGGGGAGGTTTAGGCTGCATATTAGAAAAAGATTCCCAGGTTCCCAGGGAAGTGGTCACAGCACCAAGCCTGACAGAGTTCTAGAAGCCTTTGAACAATACTCTCAGGCACGTGGTGTGACTGTTGGGGATGGTCCTGTGTAGGGCTAAATGTTGGACTTGATGATCCTTCTGAGTCCCTTCCATCACAGTATAATCTGTCATGCTGTGATTTTGTGAATTATCTTGTCTTTAGCTATGCACAAAAGGACACAGTAAGCAGGATAAGTGCATCTTAAAAGTATAAAGCAGTTATTTGTAGCTAACACACACACAAAACAAAGCTAGGATTAATGCAAGAAAAATCTGGAAAATGAAAAAAAAGCTAGACAAAACAAGACAAAGAAGATTACAGCTCTAGGCATATTCAGAGAGATTGATCTTTTCTCTGTAGAAAAGCAGTATCTGTACTAAGTTTTATCTATACTATATATATACAATTTAATTGAAATACATAAAAATCACTATAAATTCAGTTTCATGGGAAATTATGTTATTGAACATCCAGAGTATTTATCTCTTTAAGAATGTAACACCAATGCACAATCTTATACTACATGTAACTGCTAATTATTCTGTTCCTATATTCAGAAATTGAAGTGCAATATTAAGCTGAAATCAGTCTAAAGTACTGAACAAATTTGCATGTGCAGACCCTGACCAAAAGAATATGCTTTGTCAACTTTTATAAACGGTTTACCTGCAGATGGTTGATAACTACAGCATATCACTCTGTTTAGCTTGTGCAAACAATTTATCCTGCCTGTACGTGTATAAATACTCAGGTATGCAACATTTTGCTCCAAAGGGATGGTGTAAACCAAGACCAGCTATTTAATTAATGGCTAGTGTTTTTCTGAATAGCTGAATCCCATATTGTTATTTGGCAGTCACAATTCACTCATTTCATTCTGGTTTTGCTTTATGTCTCAGTCCTTCACAGTGAAGAAGGGCTGTCTCTGTCACATCAGAAATGGAACTGGCACCTTGAGACAGTAATTTCTTCATACAGAAGATTAGTATGGGGAGATGTAGGCAAAAAAAATGTATTAATAATTATAAATTCATAGCAGACTATTGACAAAATCTGTTGCAAGTTTACATCATATGTTGTATTAAAATGTTATGTTGGTGTATAAAAATAAAAATTACTCATCTGAGTATAAAACTCAGTGTCCTCAGAATTCCAGTAGCTGAGTTGTATTGCAATTACTGCTATCATTACTAGCCAAACCAATGATATAACATTTTATCCCAAGTCTATAGCTTTTCACACATAGTTATTACACTCTATGATCATCTAAAAGTCTCAGTGATAGCCCTACCATACTTAGCATAATGTATAAATATATAAAGATCTGTTAAAAAGATATGTATGTAAATAGACTACAATGCAGCAGTGATAAGTTATAAGGAGTTATCTTAACAATTTTCCTTGACCGCTTCAGGCATACAACCTGGGAGTGGGATGACACTGTTTCCAATTCCCTATGGCCCTATTGTCTATTGCTTCTAGTAAACATACAAGTCCAACACTCTCGACTACTCTATCGACTTTCCTAGTTGGAAAATATAAAACATTGTAACGGAAAAAAATTTACATGATCTCAAACATCTGTGATTAGTGTGTGTAATCATCAACAAATTCCAGTGTTCCATGCAGGCATTAGTTGAAATTTTAAGTTACATAAGTTCAGCAACACCTTGTGTGACCACTGATTGGATATCAGAAGTATTAAATTTGCACTATGACATAACAAGCTGAGGAGAGACTAGAGACTAGACTAGCTTACTGGAGTATATTTATATTGCAGAATTTTAAACTTTTAACTTATGTGTCAAAGTTCAGGATGCTGGAGTTCCTACACACTCTATATATGATGATGGCAAGTTTCAGACAGTTCACGTGTGTTTCAGAATATCTGTGTGGGCTCTGAGTAATTTTGTGAATTTAAGTTTTCTTCCTACACCTCTAGTCACAAAGACACCTTGAAACATTAAACTGTCATTAATATGAGATTTTGCAAGAGAAGATATAGGCCTTAGCCTTTTGTTGTGACTCCCCAATATTGTGAAGCAACTTACAATGTTTCTGCTCTGCCATCTGAGAGTTAAAGATGTAGAATATGGGGTGATATAGCACAATCTCCATTTTCCCTGGCTAATAAACTGTGCATCTTTCCTTGGACTGTTTCATTTTTGGTCCTACTTTTTTCAGTATAAGTGTTAGACAGAGAATGTCCACACCATGAACAACAATACAATTCTCAAGTTCAGTGAGGGAGCCAGGTACACCTAAACACATTAAGCATATATCCTTCTATTTTTCTACATTCTGAAAAAATAATTCTCTCTGTATTTCAGTATAGTCTTTTTCACTGACCTTGCTGGAGGTTATAATTTCATAGCTTCTTTTAAAAGAAAACTGTTTCCTATAAAATCCTGTCATCCTTGGAATGTTGTTTTCTTTAGAAAATCTCTATGCTCCTACAAAGAAGAACAGACAATATCATTTGTCGTTAAAAAAAATTCCAAATGGTAGTATTAAAAAGATTTGGTTTGGGTTTATATACAGAATTTTAAAAGATTCTACACAGTAGAGTAAATTGGAAAAACTACCATTTTCTATGAAAAATTTGTAAAAGAAAAGACTGTAACTTTTAAAAGTTTAATTTTTCCTTTAAAAATATTGTAATGAAAAATCATTTTTTTTGTCAAATTTAATTTTGTACAAGTAAGTTTACTAGAAGTGGTGTAGGAGTTCTAAGTTTCCCTTTTTCTTCAAAGACAGTGGATGAGGGATGAGAAAACAGTAAATTAAATTAATATATAAGTAATATCTATTAATATGTACATATAATAATAAACATACAGATATTAAATATTTTATTACAATTCTCTAAAATACTTTTGCTCAGAGTAATAGTGTGCAATTTTTTTGTTTTAATCATTACTGCAAAATCATTAATCATGACAATAAATATATCCTTTCTAAACCCACTAAATAATTTTAAAAGTTAATACTACCCATCCCTCTTATTTTAATAAATTTTTTTGAAATTTAGAAAAATAATAGTTTATATCTATATTTGAAAAATAAAAATAGCAATATTTTTAAAATATTTTGGAATAATTCATCATATATTCTATTATATGTAAAAAAAAATAAAGCAAAGTTAAGTAAGTATCATGCTTTGAGGTTTGATAAAACCCAAACCAAACTATAATTCTCAAAACCAAAACTCAGATTTTAATAGCGTTACTGAGTCTACTCATTTGAAATTGATAGGGCAGTTAACCATAGTAATGATTACAAATGATTGAGGTAGCAAAGAGATTCAATCCTGAAAGAAACCCCAAACAACCCAAAATTTGCATATTTTCAGTGTGTGGTAGGAAGAGCAGACAGAAAAAGAAAAACTGCCAGAAATAAAGAACTAAGAAGAAGTAGGAAGAGATAAATGTAGAACAAGTCCCCGTTTTATGCAATGTTTGCTCCAAACATGTTTTATTCAAAAGCAAATGCAGCAGCAAAGTAATAACAAAAAGCTCTGTAGGAGCTGAAGGGAGTATTAGCAAACATAGTTGTTGATATCTTTGAAGCCCTCAGCTAGGAAACAAGGATATCATAGAATGAGTCAATAACATACATAGGAACTGAGGTGAATAAAAAACAACATTAAGCTTAGTCTGTTTAATTACTTATAACTGAAACTTATATGAACATAAAGTGGAAACAGTGTAAAGAACCTCATCTCTTTAAAGAATGCTATCTATTGAATTCAAATTATGCATTTGATACTTCTAGTTTTCATTCCCTTAGGAAATGCCATTGTTTTCAATAAGCAATAAAACATTTTCAAAAACATAGCAATCTAAACTCTATTCTACTATATTCTTCTCTAGTCTTTCTGGATGAGGTTGTAAAATATATGATGAATATGTCAAATGAAAAGAATTAGAAGCAACAAAAGCCCAAAAAGAACACTTTCATTCCTGAATAACTCAAATAGTCACTTGATAAATATCAAATATATCCCTTGTCCTATTATATCCATTACCCTCCTTCCTCAAAATACAGAAAAAAAAAAAGACAAAATATTTTCTGAAGTACCTAAGAAGCTGGGATGAAAGTTTGTTTAAGCAAATAAAAAATTCTGCTATGTCAACAGTCACCACTGTGCCTCATATTTTAGCATCTTAGTATGAATGTATGGATGAAAGTATTTATTTTCTGAGAACAGGAATAGCTAAGATTTAAAGCTTAAAGTTAGCCACCAACTAACTTTCTGCCCATATGATCTATATAAGAGACTATTACGTGCACAATAGAAATATCATTTGGCTGATATTCCCTATAAAATTAAAAAATCCAGTGTTTGGGAAATACATTAAAAACATATTTATTCAAAATTAGGTATTTTGAATTTATTGGTCAGTTTTTTGTCATAAAGATATCTCCCGAACTTTTTCAGAAATTTTATGATCCATCCAACTTCTGAATAATGTTCTGGGAAGGCTCTTATGAAATACTTTTTTTGTTTGTTTTTTAATCTACCATTGTGAAGAGGACATGTCAAATGTTTGCAGAAATTTGACATGGGATAAAAAAATTGTTCTTTGAAGAATAAACCATATATACTCCAAACTCTGCATGAAACTATTTAATCAATTAAAAAAAAAATCTAAAAATTAATTTCTAAGGAGAAAGTTAGGAAATGTGACACTCATCTGCAGGAAGAACCAGAAGGGGGATCTAGGAAACTATAGGCATGTCAGCCTGATCTTGGTACCAGAAAAGGCCATGGGGCAGCTCATTTTGAGTGCCATCATGTTGCATGTACAGCTCAACCAGGGGATCACACCCAGCCGGTATGGATCTATGGCTTAATGGATGAGGGAAAGGCTGTGGGGATGTTTTCTACTGAGACTTCAGTAAAGCCTTTGAGATGATTTCCCACAGCTTTCTCCTGGACAAACTGGTTGCTCATGGCTGGGTAAAGAACTGGCTGGATGGTTGAGCCAGAGAGTGGTTGGGGAATGCAGTTAAATCCAGCTGATGGTTGGTCACAAATGATATTCCCCAGGGTTCAGTACTGAGGCCAGTATTGTTTATCAATGACCTGGATGAGAGAATCGAGTGCACACTCTGTTGGTTTGCAGATGACGCCTAGTGGGAGTGTTGATCTGCTGGAGGGTAGGAAGGCTCTGTAGAGGGATCTGGACAGGCAGGATCTGGTCAGGCTGGATCAGTGGGCCAAGGCCAGTTGTATGAGGTTCAAAAAGGGAAAGCGCTGAGTCCTGCTCTTGGGTCACAACAACCCCACGCAACATTACGGTCTGGGGAGCAGAGTGACTGGAAAGTCACCCAGTAGAAAAGGACCTGGGGCTGCTGGTCAGCTGAACATGAGCCAGCAGTGTGCCCAGGTGGCCAAGAAGGCCAACGGTGTCCTGGCCTGTATCAGAAATAGTGTGGCTAGCAGGACTAGGGAAGTGATCATCCCCCTGTACTCAGCACGGATGAGGCTGTACCTCAAATATTATTTTTAGTTGTTCTGGGCTGTTTTTGAATTCTTTGGTTGATTTTGGTTGTTCATTTAAAATACATTACCCTTTACATTAGTTAGGTACAGACAAAAGACAAACAATTTTTTGATTCAGTTATTTTTCATTCTCTGAGTGCAGAAGTGAATATTGTTATTTTTTCTTATTTATGTTTTAGATTTGTTTCAAATAGAAGTATGGCATAAATTCAGTGCTTTATGGACATACAGTTTTGTGTATCCATGTAAACTTAACTGTTGCTGCTCCCATGAAGGCCCCAAAGAAAACTGCTCTACAGTTAATAACAGGATTTCTAATATTTGGTTTGCTTTTCTCAGAATTTAGTTGTTTTAAACTAAAACCTGTTTGATCAGATTATGATTAATATTTTAACCTCTAATATAGAACATATATATTTATTAAAAATTACAAATACCAACATTTCTTATCTGAAGAAAATGAGCATCATGCATGTATAATACTCAAGACAGTTCAGTGCAAAAGATATGGAAGAGAAGTAATCTCTTATGTAGAGCCTCAAAGTATAAGAAATATGATCTCTGAAAATCAGTTTTTTGGAGTTTTTATTTTGTTTGATTTGGTTGGTTTGTTGTTGTTTTCTTTTGTGAAACATCTGAACTTCCATTAACTTCAGGTAAGTGGGGTTTTTTGTTTTTTTTTTTTTTTTTTAATTGAAATTTGACCCTGGTGACAACAAAACATATGGAATGTTGGTCATAGTTTCTGCTTAGATTTGGCCATTTGACTTTCTTTATCATTATTGAAAGTTGAATTAACAGATCCAAAACTGTTTGCTACTTCCTAAATCTGTTGTTGCTACAAATTTCTGAATAATCATTCAAACTGGAACTCTAAAGCTATAAAAATAACACTGAAAGAAATGGAAAATAAATACAAAAAGTATCTAACACATGAAGACAATAGGAAAATGCAAGTGGCTGGAAGAAAAGTATAGTGAAATTTTACTAAGCATTAAATGTTTTACAAAAATATCTATTTATTTTTTGTTACGTTTGCATAGTTTTTTTCATTTAGTAACATATACAGATTTGTTGGGAAATCTGTCCTTACACAAAGGGATTATCATTAATTTAATTCAACAGTGTTGCAAGAAGTTTTGTGCATCATAATTCTCATTTACATTAGTATTCTCCCCTTAAGGATTTTGAAGACTGAAGTTTATATCTTCTTCCATTAATTATTAAGTCACAAAATCAAATTTGATTTCAAATTAATAGCTCTTTCCTTATAATCTTCCACATTAAAATGCATAGCAGCACTTCTCATTGCAACTGAATGTCTTTAAATATAGGAAAGTTTATGAAAACAAATATCCTTGAGATTAAATTTTATCTGTAATTGTTTCATTATTTGGAATTATGTTTAAAGCATTTTAAAATGTATAATCCCTACTGAAAAAGATTAAAAATATTGGACACATAACACTAAAAAAGTTTTATTGCATAATTATTGAATTTTTTTCCTTGTGAATCTTCAGTTATTAAAAATCACTGCAGTTAAATAGGGAATATTTTGGACTATGCAATACTTCAGAGAGCATATTCAAACCTAACCATCTCTGCTTTTTTTGGAAGTATTCTGAAGTATGGCTCAAGAACGCTTCCTGATCACCCCAACTGGCAGACACAGTGAAGAGTTTCAAGGTGCACAATAGATGAAAAATAGCTATTTCTGATAGAAATTGTCATCAAGTGAAGGCAAAACTATATCTACCCTGTCTTCTTATTTTTGTTAACAAAGCCACTTGTAAAAAGTGATCTATAGTGCATATTTCTTCATACTGAAATAGTGTCATATGGTACACTGTTGAATTTTGTGGTAAGAGCATGGCAATATATGTTGTTTGTAAAAATAAGATTTCACTGTTCTACCAGTTATTTCTGAGAACAGATTTAATTTAAATTATTTCTTGAAATCATCCAGTCCATCCCTTTGCTCAAACGAGGGTTAAATTCAAAGTTATATCACATTTTTCCATCTTCCTTTCCTTATACATCTTGTGTAAACCCCCAACTGCCTCAGCATAGGTATCTCCTTCAAGGCAAGATGAGTATCTATTAAGACTGGCTTTTCCCAAGGCCATAGTAAAGCTTTGTATACTCTTACCTGAGTGACTTCAACTCTGTGACATTTTAATTTAGGAACCTAGCCTAGATCATGAGAGCTGAAGAAGTAAAAGACAAAAACAAACAAACAAATAAACAAAGCAAATTATGAATACTGCCAATAATATACTTTATGCACTGCTACATATGAAAAATTCCTTGGTTAACTATGTTGCATTTAAGGAACACCCAGTTGCAGGTAGAGTGTTTTTGAAAACTTATATGAACTGCTCCAGGCTGGCTCAGGATTCATTCTTTTCTCAGTCAGCAAAGGCACACTGGAAATTAAAAGGTAAGTTTCACTTTCCACTAAATGAAGCCATCCATTAGATGGCTTATTTTCTATCAGAAAATGATTTCTTGTAAATTATTTACAGAATCTTGTCAGTTTTGTACATACCTAGGACTTAAGAGGTGTTTCCAACTTCACAATATACTCTTGCAAATTGATGACAATTATTGTGTACCTTGAAACAAATGAGCGCAATTCCGTGATGACTAAAAGAATAATGGGGGAAAAGTTATCATAATTATTACAGTTGCACTTTAAAAAAGTTTTCTTTTTTTGGTTAAGGTCCCTTACATGAAGGTCCTGTTTTATAGCACAGAATTTTAATCATGATCAGTATTCAGCATTTATCTTACTTTTTCAGGTAGAAGAGTTACTAGTGACAGGAGCTACAAAATGGTCCATAACTGGACAACAGTTGTACTAGCATAAGATGGCTATGTGAGAACATACCTGAGTCTTCCTTTCAGATCTGTCCTCTGCCTCTTGCTAGAAACCCACAGTAACACATGGGCCTCTGGAAAGCTTATGAGGATCAACAAAGCCAAGTGCAAGGTGCTGCACCTTGGTTGGGGCAATCCCCAATATGGAGGATGAATAGACTGATAGCAGCCCTGTTGACAAGAACTAGGGGATGCTGTTGGATGCAAGTCTGGACAAGAGCCAGCAATGTGCACTTGCAGCTCAGAAAGCCAATTTTATCCTGGGCTGCATCAAAAGAAGTTGTTATTTTTTCCACCTGAGTTACCTGAATATTTCTGAGGTGAGCTTTAATTCAGGGCCGCTTAGTTTTCATTCTGTCTATATGTGGGAGTTAGTTAATGTCGATTGTTATCTTTTATTTTTCATTTGAATGGAAATGTGATTTAGAATATGTGTGATTCCCTAAGTTCTGTACACATGTTGAGCAGCTCTGTCACTTCCACTGAAAACACTGCTTCTTTGGAAGGAAGCTCTTTCACTTTATTTCTTCTGTTACTCTTTATTCTGGTCTGCCAGTAGCATAGTTGCTAACTTAATTTGACATTTTATTCGCTAATCAAGCTTTTAAGATGAAATTTCTCTGCCAGATATTGCCTTATCCTCACAATGCTTAGAGTTTCTCAGATAGGTTATCTTTTTTTAAGTAGTGCATTAATAGTTCCCATGCCAGCTCTGCCAGTTGTCTTTCTTTTCCGATATTGAAAGCTAGTATTAAAATGCAAAAACATATTTAAACTGAAGGCTGTATATGAAAGTGACAGTCATGTGGTTATATATATATTATTTCTCATATTATAGGACAGTTGATACAATGGAAAACTATTTTTTTTTAAGTTTCCCTCATGCAATATCCTCATGCTATACTTGGCCATTTTGTCTATCACTCTCACTTCTATTGACTAAAACACAGGTTCTCCTCTTAGCTAAAAATTAAATGCTATGTTTTTCCATTTAAAAAAAATTGTATTTCTAGGGAAAAGAAGTAATATTAGTTGCCCTGTAGTTTCCAAATGTTAATTTGAAACCCTTCTTACATTTTAGAGTCTAATGCAGAGAATTATGTCATCACAGAATAAAAGCTGTTTTGCAACTTCTGCAGATAATACCCTCAAAAGACAGTTCCTTCCTGAACCACGTGTAAGGGAATTGTAAAGCTTACTCACAACTTTTTGATTGTATAAAATTTCTATGATCATTCTTAAAAGTTTGCATCATTTCACTGGATCTTTTGAGATTAAATTTTCACTCTCAGTCAATTTGTCTTTCTGTTTTTATGGAAGAGATCACAGAATCACAGAATATGCTGAGTTGGAAGGGACCCACAAGGATCATCGAGTCCAACTCCTAGCCCTGCACCTAAATGTAGCATAACTCATTTCATCTAGTAGATGAGATAATTCATCTTTTTATTTCGTGGCCCAAATTGTTTTAAATCATGTAAAAAGTTGCTCTCCCTTTATTTTATAAGCACCTTTAAATACTGGAAAGCCACACTGAGGTCTCCACGGAGCCTTCTTTTCTCCGTGCTGAGCAATCTCAACAGTCTCAGTGTGTTGTAGGAGAGGTGCTTTTACAATTGAGACTAGTCATTATGTGTCTCTGTTTATTCTTTTGGTAAATGAGATATGCATGAGCAATATTAGAATTTTCCAACTAGGAGAAGTCAGTCAATGGTGAGAAAAAAGGCTGCTATGATTTTGGCTAATAAGATTAGCATGACCTAATTTTTAGATCACACAAAGTTCAGTGCATAAGTTAGACTTTTGCTGTTATTGTAAATGTGATAAGGTCTCCCTTGAGTCTCCTTTCCTCCAGGCTAAACAACCTCAGTTCCCCCAGCTCTACTCCAACCTCTTCACCAGTTTCTTTGTCCTCCTCTGGACATGCTCCAGCACCTCAGTGTCTTCCTTGGAGTGAGGGTCTCAAAAATGAACACAAGATTCAAGATGCAGCCTCACCAGTTCAAAGTACAGAGGGAAGATCACTGCCCTAATCCCACTAGTCAAATTATTTTTTATACAGACCAGGGTGCCACTGACCTTGGCCACCTGGGCACACTGCTGGCTCAGGTTAGCATCCCCAAGTCTTTCCAGCCACTCTTCCCCAAGCCCATAAGAATGTATGTGGGATTGTGATACGGGTGTAGGATCCATTACTTGGCCTTTTTGAACCTCATACAATTTGCCTGATTTCAGTTTTAAGATGCCATTGCTGTATGGTGCCTGTGTTAAATGATTCTTAGGCTGCCTTATGTAAAAGGTATTACAACAGGAGTCACCCAAACTAATTGATGATCTTAAAGGCCTTTTCCAACTTCAGCAATTCTATGATTCTATTATTCAACAGAGAATGAATCTTATAAGGAACCAGGCAAGTGCAGTGGTGACACAACTTAAGCTGACTTTGATATTTAGCAGTCCAGCACAGCGAACCAACTGTCCTATATTCATTGATCACATTAATGGATGGGGCCTCTAATCATGGACCAAATGAACTCAATGGCCATTTTATGGATCTTTCATGGACACTTTACAGTGGTGGTCCATAAACTAAAGAAATTATGTCTGCGCATATCAAAGTATGGGAAGGGGGGAATTCACTAATGAGGATGGATTTCTTAGAGTGAGACAAAACTGTGATATATATGGTAGGGAATAAAAGATAGAGGTTGTACTGATTTTGTCTGGGAAGTAGAATTGGAAACAAAAATCTTTGAGTTATAGTGGAAGTTCCATTGCAGTTTCAAGTGTATCTCTGGCTACCCCAAAGTCACAATGAACATATTCAGTGTGAATAGAGCTCATGGCATAATATGATATGAATTCAATTTTCATAGACAGAGTCTAGTGGCCTTTTTCATTACTCAAGTGCTCTCAGGATGTTGTAACTCTTATTTATATTCACCAATGCTAATAAAACTCCCTATGGTGAATTTTTTGTTGCAAAGTGTGGTAATTTTCTAAGTGAAAAATAGGATCTTATTAAGCTATATATTGCTGTTTTATATTGCTGTAATGTGACTTTTACTGTGACTATTTGAATGACTTGAGTAACAATTCAACAAATCTTCTCCTAAAGGAAAATGCGAAGTATCACTGAATTATTGCTGTCAAAACTAACAGAGGGTTTATATTATAGTGACAGTCTTTGCCATAAAAAAAAAATCAGGCAGAGAGAAGAAAAAACCCAAATCAACTACAAACAAACAAACAAACAAACAAAAAAATCAAAGGAAAACCACAGTACCTACGCAAGTATTTTTTCTCTACTTTCCTGTAAATCTTCCTTTTTGTCATCTGAATCTAAACATTGTAATACTTTCTATTAGATTTATTTTTTTCCTGTTTTCAGATTATTTCTTCTTTTCTTAACAATCTCTGTAGAGGTCACTTAATTCACTATTTAAAAAAAAAATAAAAAACAATAAAACATCTCAGGTAATGTTTTCACAGACACAGCCAGTCTTGTTATAATTGTATTTACACGGAAACTTATAGGAAACATACTGACAAGCACTGACAGCTCTTGAGAAGCCCCCTCTATATTGCAGTAAACTAATAATAATTCACAACTGAAAATTTAGTTTGAAGATACAAGTTGAATCACACAAAGGAGTGTGAAACCACTAAAAATTTAATTTGACATCTGTCAAAAATCATGACACATAAAAAAGAATATAAGCAATGAAGAACTTTACTTTTATGAGGCATAAACCAATGAAACCACTGTCGATAGTAATGTCTTGAAGCAGAATTCTCTGTCTCTTCCTTCAATCTCTATTGCAGATGGAAGTTGATGGTAATATTCTCACCTTTAATCCGTCTTTTGAATGCAAGTAGGTGTTATCAGGTGTGCTAAGCATGTGTCGCTTATGGAAATCTTTTGCATTTTATGTCCTGCTTGTCAATTGTTTAAGTAGACCTGCTGCTGGAACTGCAGATCACATCTTATTTGGCACACCATCTTGTGTTCTGTGCATCCTGAAATGAACTTTACTTGAAACTGAGTAGGTGATACCTCCCCAACCAACCACCAGATCCCCAAAGAGGCCCACACAGGCACAGTAACAAGTATTGCATAAGGTTGCACAAGGTAAATGACTGTGCATTAGGCAGGCAGTAACTATGTATTAGATAGGCGGATTTATATAAACTTTAGCATATAAATTCTTTTGCTTTCTGCTTGGTGCGTTTGGGAAAAACTTCCACCTTGCCCCCTGTGCAGAATAAACAATGTTTTCTTTCCAAATCTAGCTCTTTGTCCATGTCTAGAGAGTTGCTAAAATTCAGCAACAATAGGAATGCTCATCTGCAAAAGAATACATAGGGTTGAATACTTCAACATTTTATTCAAATATATATGAAGGAAAAACTGCATTTAAGTCTTGAAAAAACACAGATTTCACTTTTAGGACTTCATATTTTAAAAACAAGAAGTTTTCAGATTCTGAGCCTTATTGAGAGAAATTCAGGGTATGGGGTTGGGGGTTTAGTGGTTTTCTTTAGATGAAAGCTCTGAAAGGAAATGAAAATTTCAACAGCCCTTCTTATGAGGTACATATTTTGTATGAATATTGTAACTCTCAACTAGATTAGACTATGGAGAACCTAATAGAATAGCCTTGTAACACCAAGCATTATAGATTAATGTTGTGTATATACGTATGTGCTGGCTTCTAGTTTGGTTTTTTTCTTGTTCAAGCACTCCCACGTGCTATCCCCAACATATATAAGATATATCCTTGCTTTCATTCTACAAAAATACTGTTGTGCTGAACTGCAAAAAAATTCCTCACATTATTTTAGACACATTGCACAGAAAAATAACAGAAACTAACACATATGTTGCCTGAAGAAAACTCGGGGAGAAAAAACTCCGAGACAACTTAGTATGGAGGTAAGGTAAAAAAAAGGATTTAAGAGTGCCTCTAAGGCAATAGGATTACAAGACACGCATGCCTTCTCTGTCTTAGGTGTTACAATTTATAATACTGTCCGTCCAATCCCAGGTTTTTCCACCCACTGATTTTTGCCCCAGTCCACCCCTGATCTGCTCCTTGGGAATTAGGTTTGGGGTCTTTTACTTCATCATCTTCATCTTCCTTGGAGCACAAAGGGCACATGGTCACCCAGTTCTTGGCCATATCTTGTGGTTCAGACTAGAGTACAAGTGTTCTTAAACAGAAGAGGCCTATCTTGAAGAGAAACCTAAATATTCTAATGGAATTCAGGGGGTAATTGATATGGGGAGCATGGAAGGGGTTAAAGGGTTGAGATATGTGTGTCTACTGTGCTAAGGGTAAGGGAATAAATGCAGCTGCTTCTAAAACCTACATTTTCTAAATAACTACTTATAAAACTTTTGAAAATTAGAAAAAATCGAAAAATCAAAAAGACTCTAAGGCATCACATATAAAAAATATTTAAAATTTTTATACAAAGGTAAATAACTGCAACTCTGTGCTAGATAGGTGTGCCCTTAGACTTAAGTCAAAAGGTATAGGTTTTTTCTCCACCTTGTAAGACATTCTTTGGATGACTAGCTCAGCCTCAGAAAACTAGCTTGTTAAAGTCTAGGTTAGAAAAGGTCCGTTACCATTATAGAATCTTAGGTATTCGAAGAGAATTTAGCAGACTAAGAATAGTAAAGATTTGTGGGCAAAAGGGAAACAAGGTTACCTTCAGAGAAAGGTTCACTGTGGACAGGAAAACATCAAACGAAGAAGGAAAATAATGAAACAGAAGATAGTAGTTTGTTAGAAAACTCGTGCACAAGTTTTTTCACAGTAGTTAGCCCACAATGGTTCTTTCACTAACTTAGGAATAAAAGGCCTAATGGCTTTTCAGGACCTCATGGACCTCTCTGTTCCTGCCTCTGTTTCAGCTTAGTTTTAGCTGCAACACCGCATTGCCCAACAATCTAATGACTGTCCTCTAACTTGTTTGTAGCTTTAGCTTAGCTTTATGCAGCTATACCAAGGAATTGTGCAACATATGATAGAGGTTTAATAAAGCTTAATGGTCATTGATGGTAAAATTCTGCATCAGGAAAAAAGAGTAGTGTTAGCAACAGACTGGTTGGAAACATGAAACATGCAAAACTGAAAAGAAAAGAAAGTGAACTATCCCCACTATTGATATTGCCCTCGACAAAGGACTCTGGATATCAACAACGAACCATTGCATCGCATAGTAGGAAAAATGGTTCTTCATCTTTGACTGCAGGTGCTTAGAAAGGCGAGTGTCACAATGGAGACCAGCAAAAGATGCTAGAATGCCTATGTGCACAATATTTTTAGAATAATTATTACAGGGAATAATTTAACAATTTGACTGAAAAGTGTTAATATCATTGTAATGTGATTAATGATAACCTCTTGTTGTATGTTGATTACACTGTTAAAAGGTTTCTTACACTATCAATAAATTCTTGTGTCTGCATAAAAGATATGATCCCTGTTTGCCCATTTGAAAATTTTGAGTGTGAAAAAAATTCATTCTGGTGTATATGTACCACCTCTCATTATTTTGTACAGGTTTGTATGTGTCTTGTACAGACTGAAAGTGAGTGGGAGTGGTCTTTAAACTGTCTCAGAATTACAGAAGAAAGAGATAAAATATTATGTGTCTCTGAGTGCCTGGAAGGACATACTGATAAAAGTGTATTTATGCCACCTACTGTAGGAATCTATCTTAGTTTTTTAAAAGCTACTTCTGATGTATGGAATATAGGATTTATGTCCATGTTGCGCATCCAGATATGCACCGTAATTGTGTATGTTCACTGGCACCCAGATGTAGAACTCCTCCTTCTCTGCACCCAGTTAGAAAACAAAAAAAAGGCCAGTAGTATATATGGTGGCAACTGTTATAGTCTTCAGCAGTCCCCTACTCTGGGTGATCTAAACAGACTCTGTTCCAGAGCTTTGATGCTGAGTTGTGCTCAAGTAGCATCTATTTCTCTACAGTGATTAAAAAGAGAGCATATGCTCCTAACATAGAAGCAAAATAACATGCCTAGAGATATTTATGCTAAAAAATATTTTGTTTTTCTATTCTGCTGGCAATAATGTTATAAGACTTTTTAGGCTAAAAAAACAGAAAGGAAATCTAGGGAAAAATGTCAAAATCTTTAAGGGAAAAGTTGCCTAGAGAAAAGGGATAAAATAACTAACAAAGTATGCTAACATTTCTGAATTGCTTGAAAGAACAAGAATTTGTAGAGGTGTTCTGGAACAAAGCTTAAGAAAAAAAGAGCATGGAGAAAAAATGGTGAGAACTTACAAAACCAATTCAATTTAATGAAGCACATCAACCCTTTTATTCAATATAACAATATGTGTTGACATAGCCAGGTGTAACATATCAGACACAGAAAGATTCATGACAATACATAATTTTCCACAGATGTTTAAAACTCTATGTGATACTAATTAATGATTAATTAGTTATTCAATAATTAATTATTAATTAGGGTTTCAATTATATGATATGCTAAAGGAGTGTGAAGAAACAAACCCATATATCATGTCAAGTAGCAGACAGTTTGTACACACATCATTCTGTATTGTTGTAAAATGAAAATATGAAGGCATATTCTATATCAGAAGGTGTGGAATAGGAGACTTTTCAACATTGTTAGTTGGCATTTTGAGGACAGTAGTCACGTATTCAGAGATATACAAAATAAATAATAATTAAAAATACATCAAATTGCAATTAATTTCTGGGACCTACTCAAAACAAGTATATATGACTCATAATTATAATTTATTCAACTCAAATCATTCAGGTGTCTGTGAATACGCATTTCTTAATCTTAGGTTCGCTGCCATTAATGTCACAGGCATGACCTAGTAAAATATGAAACTATTGGTGTTGCTTAGTGAGCACAATATTACATTATAGTGATAAAAAGATGTCATTCATAGGTATTGCTGTTTCCTTTTATAGGCCTGAAATAATAAAAATAATAGTAACTTTAAGCAAAAACATGTTTAAAGACACATCTCCCTATATGGTCCAGTTTTCCATCAGATGTTTCTCCACTCATTATTGAATACTAGGACCGTAAAGAATTCTCAATGAGGTGTCCAATGTCCTTTTATGTACTTCGGATATTTCAGTTGGTCGGAATAGGTTTTACCACACACAGAAAAAAAGACAGTGATGGGATTCTGTCCAAAAGTTTCCTTCATTCACATGGAAAGTGTCAATAATTTTAATACGAGACTTCTGTCTGTATGCCAGGGGGTACTACATGCCTATAGAGAAGATTGTAGGGTTGTGAGGAAGTCAAATCAATGGAAAAGCTTATGCAGCTTTTGGTAGAGGCAGATTTTAGCCATACATACAACAAATACAGGAAATCATGTTCCTTTTCTATCTTCAGACTGTAAAAGATGGATTTTTTTTTCCCATTGATTGCTTAAATTCAGATATATTTAAAGGTGTAAGAGACACATGGTATCATTAAGATGTGCATCATCAGAACAGAATAGGAAAGGAGATTTCAACAAATTGAAGATGTCTTTGATGTTAAATGAAAGCAGTCATTATCTCTCTTTATATTCCAGAAATAAACAGAGAGGAAAAAAAGTGTGTTTTTTTTTCTTTTTTAACTGATAGGCAGAAATATACAATATGGATTGTAAACTATAGAAAAGGATTAAACAGAGTAGGGAGTAAGACTTCCTTCTGTAATTCATTATTTGCCTCAAGAATAATTATTCTCTGATAGGAGATACACTGAAAAAATGTATCTAAATATCAGTTAGAGATTTTAAAGGTTTCATCTTATCATTGTGTTAATAACTAATCATCTGGAAAATTTATTCTTTCTTCTTTTCCCTGTAATTAATTATAGGAAGATATTAATTTATTTTTGAGGTACTGCTAGGGAAGCACTGGAACAGTCTGTACACTAGTATAGTTTACGAGAAACACAAACTACCTAATTAACTGTAAAAAAAACATAATTTTTTTAGATGCAAGAGTTTACAAAAATTATATTTTTTCTTGCAATACATGCTGAAATACGTATTGATTGAAACATATTTTTCAATATTCAGACATTTCTAAGGGATTTGCCTCTGATAATTACCTATACTTTGAATGTCATCCCGACTTAGAGATTCAACTGCTAAATCAGCGTATCTATATTTTCTGTAGTTAACCTCAGACTTCAAAGATGGGAGCAGATGATGAACTTAAAGTTTTCCTATAGATTTACCAAGGTTAATGAATAATTGGGTAATTCAACACATACTACATTCCTTCTAAATAACAATGCTGAATCTTACCATGTTCTGTTTCTCCTTGCTTTGACTTATTTTTACATAATTTAAAATATTCCTGACCAAGTCAAGAATTGTATATAAACAATTACATGTCTTTAAAGATATACTTAATTGTTTCCAATTTTAAGTGTATGTTTTGCTATATTATAATGGGTTTGTTATTCTCCCTGAGAAAGAAAACGGAAATAGGATAGGTCATTTGATGTGTATTTCTGCCAATAAGATATTCCATACCATGTTACGTCAGCCCAGATATATAAACAGACAGGAAGGAAGCGAGCTCTCTCTCCTCTTCCGGGTACTGAGCGAAGCGGTTTGGGCAGTTCCTTCAGGGGAAGAAGAGCATCAGTTGTGGGGAAGTATCTTTATTTTTAGTCCTCCTCTGTGTGTATAGAGTTTATATCATTTTCCCTCTTTGTGTAAATACATAAGCCGTCTTTTCTTAGCAGCTCTGATTTGGCAGTTGTGTTTTTCCTTCTTTTTCCCACTTCTCCCCCCTCCTTCCACCTGGAGGCTCAGTAGATATCTGAGCACAGGCTCAGTAGATATCTGACGTTCAGCCAAAGTAAACAACCACATAGATCTTCAATAAGACCCCCAGTAAGGATGTGAGCTACAAATTTTGGAAAAAGAATTAGTAATCCCCTACTTAGCATAAAATATAACCTAAATTTAAGGGGGTGGAGTGTATAATAATGTTGCAATTTTCACAAACCAATAATTATGTATTACCAAATTTGATTGAAAACTAGGTTGCACGGCTCCATGAAAGAGCAATCTTCCAGCTAGCAAATAGGTATCTAGGATAAAATAGGTATTTCAGCATCACAGTATGGTAATCAATCTTTTTTTGGTGACAACTGTTATAAAGTTTTATTAGGCTAAAAAGGTATCATCTTGGAAAAACAAAGAGAGCCTATGTTTTGATATAATGCATAATAATGTAAATATAATTTTCTTAAATCAACTTTTACTAAAAGAAGCAACCTTTTTCCTTTTCATCTGAAACTATGAAGTGTAATAATCTAAAGCTCTCATAGAAAATGTTTTATACTGATTTTTGACGAAAAAGATAGCAATAAGGAGAGCTTGTTTACAATTTAAGTATGCATGCATTGAAAAAATAACATTAATTGTGTTTTCCTGTGGAAGGGAAAAACTATGTCACAGCTTATAGCGACATAATGCAAAGTATAGGTATTAAATAACTCCAAATGAGTCAATTACAAAATGACCTGCTGTTGTAATAGATGCTTTTTAGACAGTGTAGTGTTGAAACTCATCTTTTGACAATATTTAAGCAGAGATAAGTGACACAAAAGATGACTAGAGAGAACAGATATCTTTCTCCATTGAGCAGAGAGAAACACCTAGCCATTTCTGGAAAACTTTTTATTGTGGTTGAGAAAGTGATAGAAGTAGTGGTTGTAGACATACAGAGACATTTTATTGGTAGTTGAATTTCATTTTTTTCCTTCATTCTTCCATCAGGATGTAGAACTGCATTTTGCTGAGTATTAGACTTCAAAGTCTTAATCTACATTTGAAAATGCATCAGATGTAAGTATTCAGCTTTTGGCATCAAGGAGCTGCAGGGGTGGTCTCTGTGAGAAGAGGACAGGGTTGCCTCATTTTAGATACCAGCATCTATGGTGCACTCCAAAAACTGGGCCTACCTGTGCCTGACCCTTCTCTGGAGAACTGCAATTAAGCCAGAGATCTCAACTTTATTGCCCACCTCAGCTGTGGTGTCACAGTAATGCTTATGTCTGACTGTGGACCCTGTTTGTCTGAATGTGGACCTGAGGGCCAATGACCCAACCCATCCTTGTCCTGTCCGCTGGAAGGGCAGGTGCAGTGGCACAGGCCTTGGCCACACAACCCTGGCATTATGGCCCCATGGAGAGACCTCCAGCCCCAGGGAATTGTTGACCCATGCAAAACCCCACTGAAATTTACTGTTTGTTCCATCTGAAAAAATAGTTATATTCTATAAAGAAGTGGATCATATTTTATGAAGAATTATTAACAAATGAATTCACTGTATCATCACAGAATAGGAGTATGAAACTTCTTAAGATTTAATGATTTTGTGTTAATGTTCTGTTGAACTTTGAATTTTTACTATCTTTTACACCTTCATTAATTTTCAAATTATCCCTCTATTATCCCTCTTTCCAAAAATAAATTCAATGTTTCTGTGATGTTCTTTGAGTTCTGTGGATACTGTCCTGTTTTTCTTATTATTTTAGCTTTTGTCTTTAATTGTTTAGTTGTTTTAAAATCCAGATCTGAATATTGTGTCAAATATAAGGCAAAAAGCAATGCTTCGTTTTTTACAGTTACCCATTCTACAACATTCCTCTGGGAGTCAGAATCAGCAATAATTCTGATAACAGCATGTCCAGAGTCAAGTAAAACTCAAATGTGACAGTGAGATACCCACAGGAAAAGTAATCTTGCAGTCCTTAGCTTTTCACCTGAGCCTCCCTCCTTCTTCCTGGAAAACTACTCTGACATGCATCTCAAGATGAATGTCTAGGTATAAGTGTATGTTGTATTGAAAAAGAGAGCAAATAAAAAGACAAGGAGTGATTTAGTAGTTCTTCTTCATGCCAATAGCATGACCTTTGTCATGAACTTGCATTACAGCAAAAATCACAACTTGACTTTCTCATTGCTCACTTCTCCATGTAAGCACGAAATCATAAGCAATATTCACTCTGAAATATTTTTCGTAATTCTCTTTTAATAAAAAAATAAATTCAATAAAGAAACCTGATATAACGTTTACCAGGTTTAATACTAGAGAGTTTAGAGGACGGTTAACAATTAATTTAGTAACTAAGGAGTTATAGGGACTTTCAGTTCACAAACAAACTGGGTATTCTTTAATCATTAAACTTAAAAAAAAAAAAGACAGTAAAAGAAGAATAGCGCATAGTCTTTCTTAAAAGAAATGCAGTAGTAGAACCGTTTTCATACATACTAGGATAAAGATTGTCTAAGGTATATCTTACAAATTCGATTAAAACAATATATGCTTTCTATTCAAATGTATTAAGTTTACCTATAAATGTATAAACACAACTTGCTAAAGATTTAATGTGCATATTGTAAATGTCCATTAAAAAAAACAAAACAAAAACAAAGAACCATACTACAACATACAAGCTGCTTAACAAAGGGAGCAAACAAGTAGTCCTATCAGGAGAATACACTCAGAAACTCTTTTAGAGAGAAGTTCAACATATAATTAAAAATCACTGCATGTAACGTACTAGTATAAGTTACTGTCAAAGTATAGTAGATATTCTTTATATATAACATAATAATGAATATATTGCCCTATACATTAAATCCATAGAGTAAATAACATTGATACTTAATCTGTCATAGGAATACATTACTAGTTGCTTAAAATTTTTATGGAATAAACATGTCTTTAAGCTTTGGTGTAAATGAGACTTTGCAGAACTGGAATCAATTACCTCATTTTTCGTGCTGGTTTATTTTAATAAGGACAATAAGAAAGCAAAATAAACATATTAAATCTACTGAATGTTGAAGAAAATCCAGGACCTTCAGTTTTTATTTCTGACTACTTAATTTTGATAGGTTAATATTGAACTGCTGCATCTGTGTTGATATAAATAATGAAACATCTAGGTCCTTACATCCATACATAGCATATTATTCATACATTTGCCGAAATATTTCACAAAAATAACTCCTGATCCTTTTATACTGATGTTGACTACTGAGGCTAGGATTTTTCTGTATCATTTGGGATAAAGAATGTTATTTTATAGACTAAAGGGATTTGAGAACTGACCTGGAAAAATATAAAAAGTGGTGAGCATAGTTTCTTTCTCTGGCCAATTTATGTTTTAAATGTCTTAAAAATAGGTTCTTTACTTGAACAACTTGAAAAAGAAAGTTTGGGTGTCAAGATTGTACCAATTGATGGTAGTCAGACTTTTGGCTATCCAGAGACCCTAGACATCCAGTACTGCAATTTATTGTTCCTGCAAGAGTCATATAGAGATATCCAGGGCAAGAGATGGAAAAATGCAAACATATGTAGTAGGAGGATGAATCTGGAGAGTAGGTGCCTCTATCTCAATGAATTCAGAACAATAGTCAGTCTCCTGAGGTCAGTGACAACTGCTATTCTTTAAATAGTGTTTCTTATTTCTTACACTATTTCTGGCAGAAGAGTCTTGTCTCTAAGCCCTGTTCAGTGTGGAGGAAGATTACATGTGAACTCCTTTTCCAGAAGCGATCCTTAATCAAAAAGCTCTAGGCAATTTTGTAGTAGTTAGATTCCTTCCTTCTTATAGCAGCACTTCAGAGTGTCTGTAAAGAACTTTGACTTAATACATTTAAGTGAAAAGCATTTTCACTTAAATGTTATAGCACTGAGATTTGAATTATCTTTTGAAAATATTTTGCACATATTCATAATTAGAGTTTATGATAATGTCCTGTGTATATACATTATACATATCTAGAGGTAAAATATTTGTAATTCAACAAATCTTGTTAAACTTTCCAAATAGGGTTGAAAAGAGTTTTGTGGTACAGGTATCAGAAATAAAATTAAAATTTTGAGACATGAGAATAAGATGCACCTAATTCTGGAATGTATAATAATATAAAGAGGAATCACTACAGTGTAAAAGCAAAGCCTGAATTCATAGCCTAGAACAGCAGTTTATCTCTGCTGAGAGCTTGACAAGAAAAAGGCAATAACTATGATGCTTGCCAAACTGCTTGAGCTAAAGTAAACCTACATAAAAGCTTTGGTAACATTCCATCAATCATAGAAATGTTGCAGAAAGAGCCAATATAACTCTCAGAGTATTATTACTGACTTTTTTCAAAGTATTTTACTTGTGTATATGTGTTAACTAGAACTCAGAGGTCCTTTTTAACAAAGCAGACAGCTAGTGTGGTTTTCCTCATTCTTTATCTGAATATTTTATTATTGCTAAATATATGGGATGATATACAATGTGGTATAATTTTTTTAAAGTCAATTGACTTCTCTCTGTGTAATTTTCCACAACCTACAAAAACTTACAGGTAAAAAAAAAGTCTGTTGCACCTATAAAGTAGAAAAATGCCAATGAATTTTAACATTACTCTATTTTGAATCCAAAAATAGTAATACAAATATAATTACATGAACATTTTTTATTCAGTAGCCCAGTAAGATAGCACCAGTCATAGTATCAGCCTTTTTAGCAACTATATCTTACATGTCTTTTTGACACTACAATGAAAGTGATTTCTGATTTCCTAAATGTTGTGTATATATCTGGTTGCAAAAATCAAAATGGCTGAAACATAAGGAAAAAAGTTATGACAGAATCTGAGCTGAGATAGTTTTCCTAACTTCACTAAAGGGAAAATAAAAATGGGTGTAGGACCTGAGGAACCCAAGAACTCTGTTCATGCATGCAACTTCTACATAATATTCAGTCTTATTCTTTCCTTCCAAATCACTTCCTTTAGTCAATTAGTCTTTTGCATAGGAAAACAAATTATTTGTTCTCTCATGACTTGTTTGGTTATGAGAACAGAGAGAGAAAATGGTGAGCCTATGAAGGTCTAATTTTCGTTACTTAAAATGATATCATCCTTCCTATTCAAACACATCCTCCATGGCATAAGTACTCTTAAGCTGTAAAGCTAGAAGCAAAAGAGCAAAAGACAGGACTAGTGAAACTTATACATGAGCAGATCTACTGTATGGGTTGTTCACAGAATTAGGGAATAAAAAAAGTGGAAAGAATTGCAAGAAAGGCTAAAGGAAAATTTTAATCTTATTGCACCCTCTGGGAAAGATACTTTGGTGGAATTGACTACAAGCACAATCTATACTAATATATACTTAATGTTTCATGAAGCTTTTTATCCAATCGAATTTCGGTTGCAAAACAGCTAAATAACTGCAACGTCTAAGTGCTTTTGAGTGTCTAAAGAATTTAGTTTATTAATTTTTTTCATGTCCTAATTTTTGTTTAACTCGACATTTTTAAGCAATTCTAATGGACCTTCAGAAAGCTGTCACTTAACAGCTACTCATTATGAATTGCTAAAATATAAAAACTGAAAGAAATTAAAGCCTTATAGGTTTTATTTTTTTCTTTTATTTCACAACATAGATATAATCCATGTCCAAGAAAATATTGGCATATCCATGTAATTTCGGAGACCAGTAATAATGACTGCCTTTGATCCTTCCTGCTTCATTGCTAGGGCATATTATTAGGGTTTTTTCCTTGAGTTGTTTTTTTGTTTGTTTGGATTGAGTTGGTTTTTTGTGGGGCTTTCTTTGTTTGTTTTCTTTCAGTGTAAGTCTTCTGTTTATTAGGAGGTAATTTAGGAAAAAAATTCATGGTTCAAGAGGTATAATAATATTTAGATGTTCTGTAGACTTTTTTGCTATATATCTCTAGATATATATATCTAGAGATATATAGCATATTAACTTTCTGCAAGGTAGTTCAGTGTGCCTTCTATCTTGTTAGAGTTGGCAAATAGAGCAAAAGTCATTTGTTCAAAACACTATACTGTGAAGAAAGGTAGAAAAGGTTAACTGTAACCTCTTGAAAGAAATACAAGAGGAAAAAAAGGTAAAATATATTGACCAACCATGGAACTTTTACTAAAATTAAAATTCCATGCAAAAAAGAAAATCAAATACATTATAATTATCAGCTTTTATCAAATATTTTATATGCTACTAGAACTATCATCTGATTTTATCAGAAACTTGGAATCATATGGATAATATTTGTTTTGTACTACAGAGACTCAGGTCCCACAATTATTTTTATTTCACTGCATGTTTTCTTTTAACAGTTATTTATATAGAACTTTTCTGTGTATGAAATCAGTCTCTTCTCACTCATTATGATTAAATATTGGCCATGTGGGACACAACTGAGATGACTTATACTGGATTAGTAATCAGACCTTAGTTGTTTCTACTACAGAGTTTGAAAAGAATCCAAACCTCCAGCAGTCCTGGAGCTCTGTTACTGACACTTTCACACTGTCACACTAAATTTAATTGCAATTGGAGAATACACAATGTGTTCTGAGCTAAATCTTTTATACCTACTTTCTGTGTAAGCAGAACACCAAGATTTTGTCGTCAGGCAGAATAA
The DNA here is from genome assembly GCF_003945595.2 of Pipra filicauda. NCBI lineage: Eukaryota > Metazoa > Chordata > Aves > Passeriformes > Pipridae > Pipra > Pipra filicauda. The sequence goes on along the minus strand of NW_024104173.1, from coordinate 1,763,667 downwards.
GTACCCTAGTGAGTTAAATCAAAACAGTAAATGTATTTTTCTTTAGGAAAACAAACCAATTTACAAAAAAAACCCAACAACAAAACAAAACAAAACAAAACAAAACAAAAACCAAAAATAAAACAAACAAACAAACAAACAAACAAACAAAACCAAAACAACCAAACAAAAAAACCCCAAACAACCAGCTTCAGTTCTGCTCTTCAGAATGGATGTTATGTTAATGGGACCTACAGGCTGGCAGGACCATAGATGAGTCCGTATCCATCTTATCTAAGAGTTCCATTATTTTCTGAGTAAGCCTCTGTTTATGTCCTTGTACATAATAATTATATATTTGGGTAAACAAAAGAACAAACAGAAAGAAAAATAATAACAATAAAAACTTATTTTAACTAGGTCACATTAAATTATGATCCTAATACTGAAATCTTGCTAAGATTATGAAAGAAAAAATAAGTATTATTTCTGATGTTAAGGAATTTGGTCTATTCTCACTGGATATTTCCCACTGATAGCAGGGAAGCGCTCCAGCTCTCTTTCATTAGGACACACAGACTGTCTTCCCAGTGTTGCTTTCCCAGCATGATGTAGGGCACCCCAGCTCCTCTGACTGCAAAAGTTAGGTTCATTTAAAGTCAAGAAAAATGGGAAAATTATCATGTTATGCTGTCTCGATCAGGTTACTCAACAGGTAACCCACAAGCCACGTGATTTGACAGCACTTTTGTACTTTTTCCTGCTCATTCTGCTAACTCAGACTTAACTCCTCTGAATGTTAGGTCAAGTCTGTTCTCTGAACATAAGAATTTGTAAAGGAATAAAAAATATATTGATTATAAATAATTGAGATGTAACATAATTTGCATGTTTTTTTAAGATAGTATTTAATGTGAACTTGCATTTCCTACTTATACTGACATTGAACTGTATTTATGGAGCCAGAAACAATTTCAGCATTAAATAATGTTACTTGTTATGAGCCAAATTATGTGTGCAATTTCACAAGTTAAGGAAATGTACAATGCTTAGGTTCTGCTGGATTATCATAATTTAATTCACAGATTGATTAACAGCTGTTAAAGTTTATAACAGAAAACAGATGCATATTAGATGTACATTAAAAATATTTCAATGTCTTAAAATATGTGTTTGATTCTTCATCCTCCAGGACTACAGAACATTTATATAGTTCAGATACAAAGTGTCCTGTGCTGGATGGGTGGTAGACTGGCATGTTAAATATATTTTGACAGGTCTGACAGAAGAGGAAGGTGACACTATTAGAAGTCTATATAATGGAATGAACTTTCAAGTGTGATGCAAAAACATTTGTTTTCTTAAACTTCCCAGTTTCGTCAAATGCTTATGAAGAAAAGTTCTTTCTTCTAGATGGAGTAATTATTTCAAACTCTATCTCTGGAGGTGTACACATTTTATCTGCAATTTATTTGGTTTCTACTTTCCATAAAGAAGTCTGTCATTAAACTAAATATTTAAAAATTTAATTTTTGTTAAAGTAATCAGTGGTTGAAATTTGTCATCAGCAAAAGAAAAGTTGTTAAGACAACAGCTGAATTCTGAGATAAAATCTATTTGGAATTTAAATACAGAGAGAGTAAGTTCAATGTGACAGCCTTTACACCAAGGATAATCTAAGGGTAAAAATTTCAGTTTTAGTTTGAATAAGATGTATGTTTCTGAAAAAAAAAGCTATTTTTCCCCACTAGCTATTTCAGCCCACAGTAGGATTCTGGAGTACATTAATTGGATTCCTTTCAGATGAAACCAAAGCAGAAGACTTGCTGGATGGAGGCCTTCAGGGAACTCCAACCACAAATGGACCCTCAGATCCCAAAATCTGAAGTCATCATCCCTGAAATGTGCATAATGATAGTGTAATTTCCTCTACACTGACTGTTTAGCACTCTGCATCCATTTCTTTGCAATGAACTATCTGCTGATGTAGATAACATGGGTAAATAGTGTTTTAGCACAGCTAAAGGTCTATACTCATGTGCATACCATACTTGAAACACACCATGATTAATTCTAATTCCTTGTAAGTTATGTTTTAAAGAGAAATGAGAGTGGTTTTTTCTATTTTTTTTTACTTGTGTATCAATACTTTTAATTTTAGTTACTGCATGACCTTCATACTGTATCACCCTCTTACTGTATCACCCTCTGTGATAATTAGAAGGCATATTTTTATCAGGGTTACAGCTTGATTTTCAAACCAAAAATTTCTAAAATGTTCATACAAACCTTTTTCCTAAGGATCACAAAAGTTTAAGCTTTAACAGCCTTTGATCTCTTAGAAGTCCTTCCTGTACTTGTTTTTGAATGTTTTTAATTAGAAGGAATGGTATTCACAACTTGACAAGAAGAAAGTATTTTTGTGATCTTTCTGAAGGAGTAACTTGGCTACAACAGAATAAATGAAGTTAACAAGGTCATTCAGGAGGTTTGTAGTTACTGTGTTCTTACGTAAGCACGGTTTCACTCTCAAACCTAAAAGAGTTTGTTCCTTTCTTCCCTTGTTTTTGCATTCATTTTCTCTCAAGATTACAGTTTAGCCTATCCTCAAAAGCCAAAAAATTAAGTCTGAATGGATTGAAAGCACACATAAGGTTCACTAACTCATTAAAATTTAAATTAAAAGTTTGAAGTCCAGCTTTCTGGAAATACTAGTGTAGAATCTAGACCAAAGTTCTAAGTCTCCAGAGGTTGTAATAAGTAAAGAGGGTTTGAGGTTTGACTAGGAGCATGTCAGTCTAGTTCACAACAATTCAGAAGTTTTTCAGATAATTCATTTCAGTAGAATATCTGCTCTGCAGTTATACTACAGATTCCTTTTTTAGTTCTTTTTGCCGTGATTTTTGTTAAAACACTTAATATGTATTTTTTCTGCTTTAAGTTTAGAACATAATTAGGATTATAAGCAATTTTCTATGGGAATAATGTGGATAGTACATACTAAAATATACTAATATATTACATTACCTGTACAAGTTTAATGTACTCATTTTGGACACAAATGTATTATGGTCATGCTAGAACTTGGGAATATAAGCTGGTTCATTTAAAGTCATATTGGTGTAGACAGTCAATATTTATAGAACTAGTTGGATTGCAATGCATATTTCAGTGATACCTTATCTTATAGATCTATCTCATGTAAATTTGCCCTTGTGCAGGTAGTATTTGAATGAGTCATTTAGCCACCAATAGTTTGTGAATGACTTCTGAAGGAACATTTCTGCTCTTAGGTGGCTGTCACACTTGTAGGGAAACCACTGACTGCAGAAGGAGTATAGGATAGTTAGATCTTACCTTATGAACGCCTCTATTACGATGTTTAAATTTAAGTGGAAAAATTGCAGGTGGATTTCTATGGCCAATCAATTCTCAATTTCCCCTCTAAACTAGTTCTGACTGAGACATTCTTAAACAATAAAAGTTTTAGGCTAGTTTTAAGTGGTTTTAAAAGTTTAACAGAACAATGAAAAGAGCACAACATCTGGAAGATAAAAGCCAAACTAGAAACCATAACAAGGCCAGCTGTCGGGGTCAGCTAGAAATGACAAGATATGGTTAATTTTGCAGATCATCAGTTTCTTTGACTGAAATAGTCAGGGGTCTCTCACAGGCACAATACTTTGGATAAGGGTTTTAGATGGAACAGATGTAATTGAGTAGATGGTAATGTTAGAGATTGGGGATGGATTTTTGTAGTACTGCTATAGACAAAAATATAGTCATTAGCTGTTTCTCAAGCATAAACTTTCTGAAGGGCACTGAAATTGGTTTCTCATGTGCATTTCTTAGATTTCAGTACTTTGATGAGAATGAAATAAATGTACTCATATAGAAGGGTTTGTTGTTTTCTAGTAATAACTTAATTAGAAAAGTCAGCAGGCTGTCCTTTGCATTCAATTTATAGAACATCTGAAATACTGCTTCAGTTAAAAAATGTCTGCTAAGTACTTTTCTGAAAACTAAACCACTTTAATAACTATTTAATATAGTTTATTAAACATCTACTTTCTTGAAAAAAGAAAGTTGTAAATTAAGTATATGCACTGATAACCAGATTCAAGTAATAACATTTGATACTTAAGTTAAAAAGTTGTCTCTTTTAGACATCAAAGGAGAGCAGATCAAATCTTTGGTGGACTGGATCATTATGCAGAATTCTTCCTCACTTCCCATTAACTGTGTGGGATGCCTGTAGAGATGTTACTCCTTCTTTTATAGAAAATTCAGAAGGATATAAAAAATGTAGAGGGAGTAGATTCCCAACTTTTCTCAAGTGGTTTCCACTATAAAAATGTAGGCACTATAAAAAGGAAAGTTAACACATGTTTTTCTATAAGTTCTAGATCTCATAAGTTTCACTGAATTTTGCTTGGATGGTCACATGGCAATTTCAGTAAATTGTGTTCCAGCCTTTCCCAATCTAAAATTCTGATATCATGTTTGTTACATTTTTAAAATAACATCATAACACATTTCAGAACTGATGCTATGCATTAAAAGTTATTTTCTACATCAGAGCTTTCCAGAAACATTATCTAAGACTTCAAGATGCAGATACTCTGTTGACATCTCTTATGAGGTTGTGAACTATATATTTTAAATCCAAAAGAAACAAAAATTTTTAAAACAAAGTACCATTTCAAAGGACTTACTTAAACAATGACATTTTTGAGACATGATGGAAAATAGTCAATGGGTCATATATTTTCTTAGTCGGGAGACATAGTGACTGACTTCAGAATTCCTACCTTTTTTTTTTAAAGTATGCAAAAGATGTAGACATTTTTTCTTTTTTTTTTTAACTTTTGTATAAATAGTTTTGAAAAACTATGCTTAGAGTTTAAGAACATTATGTAAGGGTAGACCTACTGTTCTAAACTCTATAATTATATTCCATTTCCAAGTGGATATGTAGGTAATGTTCTCAGGATTAATTTCTAACATGCTTTGATGTAAAGTTAAAAGGAAAGACTCTAGAGGAAAAAGAAATTTAGTGACATATAGTGTTCCTAATACACAACATATTATTCTGAAATACAAATGAGGTTATATTTAAATAATTTATTAAGCATCTAGATATACCTATGAAATATATCAGTGACGGTAAAATTTACAACACAGTTTCCACATACAATCCAGATCTTTCAATATATATAAATATAGGCTATATCATTTAGTACTATACAACAGAATGTATCCTTGAAAAACAAAGACTTTATTCACAACAAAATGAAATAAGAGTGACTTAAAAGGACTATGTTTTTAATTAATGATGAAGGAAAAGCTAGTAGGTGAAACAACAGAATTCACAGTTAAAAGTGTTACTTTTTCTTGTTAAATTGATTTACTATGTATTAGTATAAACTAAAACACTATTGTGCAATGCCACATTATATGACTATATACAACAAATAAATGTCTTTTAAAAAAATTCTCCTAAACTTTTTTAATTGTTTTAGTGCATTTCTTATTATATGTTTCAATATTTATCTGTTGGTATTTGCTTGTATAAACATATTTGTTTTCATATCTATCTTGTTAAAAATAAATGCACAAAGTATGATCACCAGTTTCTTCATAATCTTACATTACAAAAATGCTTTGAGTTACAAAGAAAACAGTGGATCTCACTCTTATCATTCTAATAACAAGAAATCAGAAACTCTAAACCAAAATAATTTAAATTAGAATTAAATGCAATGACAGATATTACATTACAGAAAAATAGAGCATGGTCGTATAAATGTTAGCTTGTTGATAATTTAGCTTCAACTTCAGTCTCTTTGAAGTTGACTGTTAATATAAATGAGCTTGAAAATTCTGATATTGTATGGTTGGGAGGTTGTCCAAATGGTGAATATACATTGGAATATGTTGGTCTGTTCAACCAGCTCCTTAAAATTTTGTTTAAAATTTTGCCAAAGTAAGACATTTCTCTTTCCCAGTCCATCAGATATACCAGAAGCTGGATTAAATACAAGATATCCAATTTTAAAAGACCACAATCATTCCCCTAACGATATTTTATTTCCATTCCAAGAGAGTTTATGGTACTGGATGACCAGTACTTTCACAAAACTGACATAATTTTAGTCTGGACACATGAAAACTGAGATACTTGTAAATATTATGTCTCAAAAAACTTTGGTGCATGCTTGATGTTTTTTCTTCTATGTACATCATTTTTATATTTTGGATAAGACAATATCACATGACAAAACAGGTTTAGGTGACGGATATCAGAATACAGTAGGTTTCATTCCTAATAAAAATGGAAAGATCAAAACCTAGGTTTAAAACCCTATGTATTTTGTATATAAACAAATGTGTGTGTGTGTGTGTATGTGTGTGTGTAAAAAACCAGGTCTCTTTAACTAAAAGGAGAACAGAAGGGAGGAAATTTTTATATACTTTCATATCACAATTTATAACTTCATTGCAAAGGAATTTATTTAGTCTGTCACAGTAGACTGCACAATATATCCTACCTTGATATGGCAACACCATGTTCCCAACTCATATTCTGAAGTTACCTCTCTAAAAGCCTGTGGTCTTTTCAAATTACTTCAAATGACAATCATTTCTGCACTCTGTATACGTGCAAGGTTAACAACAAATGAGAGAAAAAAATTGGATGAGAATATATGGGATGTTAAGTCATAAAATCATATTAAGCAACTCCTGTGTTGGGAAAAAAAAAATTAAATGTGAAAAATAGATATGATGTTTCTCCATTATTGCTGTAACACCTTGAAAATCTCCTCATAGGGGAATAAAGGAAAAAAGCATAAAAATCTTTCTGCTACTTTAGGAAATAATGCACTCAAATTCTGTGCTGTCTTAAAAAAAATGCCATCCAGCCCAGTCATATCTCCAAGACACATAATGTTGTCAATTACTTGGTCTCTCCTATGGTAATTTTAGGAGGGAAAAAAAAAATCTGTCTTGGGACTATGAAAAAATTATCTATAATAAAAAAAATATCACTAAACTATAACTCAATGAACAAAAATGTTTTTTGTTACCCGACCTGCCTTGATATTAATTTGCTGTCTTTTGTCCCATAATTCTGGGTTTATATAGTTATTACAAATAAATAGAGAAGGCACAACACATAAGAAGATGGAGTGTGGAGGTCAATAATGCTAAGACGATCACAGCTTGGGGGCAAGAAACTGGAATCGTTTATTGGACTTACAAGTTCATATTTAAAGGGTTTAGGGTCTACATATTCAACAGGGGGTTGCGACTATTACAATTATTACAATTAGGGGGTTTCAGGGGATGACGCAAGGGGAAAACCCAGGTTAACAAATCTGGAGTCTTAACCCATACATCATAGGAAAAAACCCATTTTGTCTTGGGGGAATTACAGGTGAAAAGAAGGTATTTGGGTCTACAGAATGCAAAGATTCAGGGAACAAAAAGGGAGAAATAAAACACAATAGGTCCTCTGCACAGGTTTGATGAGATCAGGGTGTGGACTCTCTGGTTTGGGCAAGGTACTCCATGCTGATGATATCTCATTTACTTCTTAAACTGAGGTTCTTTCCCCAACTTTCGTAGCCCACAGCTTTTTGTAAAGACCACTCAAATATCTCTCAGTAGATATTATATTTTGAGATCCAACAATGGAGTGAAAAATAATATGACAAAATACAAAAGACAGAAGAATCTTAAACTAAATTGAAAATATGTAGATGGGATAGATATATTTTTGGTTTGAGGTGATACATCATTAATGGATAGTTACAAAAGATTTTATATACATTAAGAAATAAAGAAAAGCTGTGAAAATCCTTGTGTGTCTGTTGATTAAAAAGTGTAGAAGTAGAATTCTGCTCCAAATCCAGACTTAAAATGTGTCAGTAAAAGAACTAGATGTCTAGGTTCACTTTAAAGCCAAGTGAGATATAAATGCTGTCACTGAGGTCTGAACAGCTGTTTAGTTCAACCTAAAATAAACACTTAATTTAGACAGCTGGGTCACTCTTTACGCTTCAATGACTGCATTTGCTACAGTGTAATTCAGTTATCCATTCATAAATGTCTAATCCTATTTGAGGAACCATACAGCTTTGGAGACATCTGCATGAGGTTTGCAGGTATGAGACCAAACCTGTGAGAAATCTGATCCCTCTAGGGACAGCTTCTGGAGGCAACAGAGGAAATGCTAGAGCATTTCAAGCAGCACCTAGTACTTCAATTCTGCACAACCTAACCAAATCCCAGGTCCCTCTTCACTCAGCAGGGAACATAAACAGTTAATCAAATGAATTTCTGAAACATAGAACTGCCTATAGAGAACATGCACGAGACAAGGATTAGGCATACATTTTGGACTTTGTTGAAAAAAAGAAATTTAAATAATTTTAACTACAGCAATTCAATTGCTATTCTTTGTTTTAGATTCCCCATTAGAAATTGAATTTATCTGACTAAACATATATGCTTAGTTCAGCAACCCAATCCTAAGGGTCTAGTAACAAAGATACTCAGCCTGACTTCTAGCTGACACTTTGGACATTTTTGTGTCTTTTAAGTCCTGCACCCTATTTTATTCCTACCTGGATCTTTCAGATGCTCAGATGAAACCTATGTGGGAAAATTAAACAAATCTTATATATTTACATCCAAGTCCAGGAAAGATGTGATGAAAGTGTAGTCGGGTTTCCTATTCATCCTACACACAAACACACACATGGACACAGACCCTCTTCTTTTTTTGCCATCTCTGATAGCTAATGTGACTTAACCTAAGATAAAAACACCAGGTGAGTATTGCAGGTGAAACTGTCTGAATACTGGTGCAACTAATGCATTCCAGACATGAGGGAGCTGAGATGTTTGCGGTTGACTTCACTGCTCATCAGCCTGCAAAGTTTATTAAATGTTGCTGGAGACTGAGCCAATTGGGCAAACTGGTCTCTGAAGGCTGCAGGCAGCTTCTGGGTGGATCTCCCACCTCTCAGGGAGTTCTCCAGGATAGTCCAGTCCAAACGTTTTTCAGTAGGTGAGTAAAAAACCACTACGATTCAGTGAAATATGGAGATAAAATCCTTAATAGCCACTTAAGTGCTTTGGAACTGTGAAGGTGGCAAGGCCAAAGACAGTAAATCTGTATGTTTCCAGCTGAACCTGTTCATGTTATTAAGTTTTAGACATAAACTGTAGACTGAATCTAAGTGGACCAAACCTAAACTTCTCTGAAAAGTCGAGAAAGCAATGGGGTCTCACTGAAGCTCATGACTCAACAGGAGGAACCACAACCTGAGTATACTATAGTCCATTGTAATAGTGCATGCAACTTCATTGGCAATATTTAGATACTGTGTCATCAATACATTTAATCAAAATCATTCATATAATCATTGTGTCCTACTTCTCATGCCTTGCAGAGAACCTTCCCTTGTCTATTCTGCTACAGAAGGCTAAGCATCTTTCTAGTCAGAGAGGGAGACCCATTTAGGGTACAATTTATGTCATCATAGAGTAAATGTCTTAACCTGATTGGATCAGTTGCGTACTAAAGCTGTTTATCTTCTTTTTATTGTCTCTAAAGAAAACCTGAGATAAGTATTTCAGATACAGATTTCAACACTGCAAACATTTACACTGAAATTCATTAATCCAAATGAAGACCCAAAAATGTCTATGTGAAATGTGAGAACTCACTGTCCTTATCATAATTTTTATCAGTCTCTGTCAAGGTGATGGGCACTGGTTTTAAGAAAAAAGAGGAAATTACTGTGTTTAGCTCTCTTGAAACTTGAATGATGGGGATGTTTCTGAAAATTTTGTAGGTGATATGCATGAATATACTAGATGCTTTCTCAGGCAATAGAATATCTGCAACTGGTTCTTCAACAGAACACTGTACAAATAATTCTACTTTGTTTAGTGGGAAGATTGAGAAGATCAAGTAGTGGCAGTAACAAAGCAAAATGTTTGAAAATCTCTGTCTTATCACACACATACACACACACTCTTAAAGCTTGAAGTGTTCAAGCTGTAAGGTTTTTTTTCTTGAATGGAACGGAATACATCCTTAAAAAGAAACCAAAAAAAACTTCAACCAATCAAGAAACACAAAACAAGATGACTGCAATTTCAAAATAAACTTCAATTGAGATCTCAGAAATACTCTCTCTTGAATTATTGTGTGAAAAAAATAAATCTGAGAAATTTTAAAACTCATTTTTTCCTCTAGAAAAGATAATATCAATAAAATGGTCATGTTGAGAAAAAGAAAGGGAAAATAACAGGGAGGAAATATGAAGCAGAGACAATTGCAAATGTTACATGCACTATTCTGTAAGTAAATATGAAGTGTTTGAGAAGTACAGAAAGCCTTTCAAATGTCTGCATGATATAAAGAGAGAAAATAAGTATAAGTGAATCTGACAAAAAAATCATTGTGAGAAAATGAAGTTTGACAGTATTAAATGTAGGCATTTCAAAGAAATAATACAGTCAGAAGAATTGAAATGACCTAAGTTATTAAATTAAGAACAACTGAGGTGGTAAGTTTAATTTTCCTTTATAAACAGTCTCCTTGGGACAAATAAAGACAGGCAGCTGCAATACCATGACTTTCCTATCTCTCAATGAATACTGAGGACTGATGTCGTAATTATTGCTGCTCTCAAAGAAATTATCAGGTATGAAAAATTATTAATGACTACTTGGTGTTTGGAAGAATGTTGAAAAACTCATTGTTCCACCTCTTTAAGAGAAAGGGTATATCATTCCCATGTTTAAATATCATTTAGCATCTTAACAAGCTAGGATCGTATACCAGGATGTTATTATGTTATTTATACTCATAAGGCCTTTAAGCATCTTTTGATTGTAGAATGTAAAACCACTATATATATATATGTATATATATTTATATATAGGAAAAGAAAGGATGATGAGCTTTGGAAAATTAGTAACTTCTTGTAGATAATGTCTGTTGCTTCACAGAGGATCTTGAGACTGTTTCACACATACACAAAGATTTATTAGAGGAGTGCATATCTGGTGGCATGCATATGATTCTAATGATTAAATGGTTAAAGTTACTCTTCAGAAAAAAAAAATAAAAAAGAGAGAGAGAGGGATAGAAATGAAAAGAGGGAGGAGGGGCGAAAGAGAAAAGGGAAAACTCCAGTGTCAACCCAGGAAGGACAGAAATGGGTCCCAGATGAGCATCCTTGTCTGGATGATCTCTCCTATGCGGCAGCGGTGAGAAAGAAATTATGATTTTGCTGCTTTTTTTTGCCATGCTTCTCCCTTAAAACTACATAGTTGTCATTGAAGCCTTTTTAAATTCTGTTGGCTAGCCTTGGATGTGATGTGATTAGTTCTGATTAGAGTATGATGACCAGATGCAAATGTTGTACCTTCAGAGGGTTTTAGGTGCCTATGCATATACCACATTGAATGATACCTAACAAATCAGTACTAGTCTCCGTACAGATCCCTGAGGGACACGATTTTTTAATGATCTCCATCTGGATGTTGAGCCACTGACCACTACGTATTCTCTGGGTGTGAACATCCAACTGATGGTGGATGTTCATCTCATCTACTGAACAATCCATCGATCAAATCCGTCTTTCTCTAATTTAGAGAGAAGTTGTGGGCAACCATGTCAAAAGCCTTGCAGAAGTTCAGAGAGATGACATCCGTATCTCTTCCATCTGATTCATTTAATGAGGTAAGTCTGAAATAATTCTTCTGTCAGAGGTGTGCAGAGACACTCATTCTGTACTTGTAATAAGAACTCAATTTGTAAAACACTAGGTAGACCTTTTAGCTGTAAATCTGTGCTAGTACCCTTACTGTATCTCCAAACCAAATCTGTGTATCTCCTTGTTCTAGTTTACCTACAGATTGTGAAATAAAAGATTATTTATTTTAGTGCTCTATATCATGACTAGGCTTCATGAACAAAGATTTAGGAAGGCTCTATCCACATTTCTTACAAACACGCTGGTGGCTAATGAGACCAATACGAGATAGACATATCCAATTGCAAAAGGCACAGCAGAAAGACTCCTTACGTGGTATATTCTGCAAGACACGGTTCTTTCTGCATTGTCTTTTCTCCTCGAGAGTGATCCTGTGTGCGTTCTCAAAAGCATCAGCAGCATTGAAGATAGTGTGTCTCCAGACCTCCCGACTGGAGGCCAGAGTAGACAAGTGATGAAGATCAATATGGCCAAGGCTGAGATGTTGTTTCAGGGAGTCCTTGTATCTCCTCTTTGGGGCTCCTCTGTTGCGGCAGCCAGTGGCAAGTTCACCATAGAGCAAGATCTTAGGGAGGCGGTGGTCCTTCATCCTGGAGACATACCCTGCCCAGCACAGCTGTGTTCTCAACAACATGGCCTCAATACTTGTGACAACTGCTTGTTCTAGAACAGATGTGTTAGTCACATAATCTGACCAGTGGATGTCTAGGATTGTACGGAGACAGCCTTGATGGAAGTGTTCTAGGAGACGCAGGTGGTGGCGGTAGACGACCCATGATTCATACCCAGAAGAGAGTAGACAGTACAATGGCTTTGTAAACACTGATCTTGGTACTTTTCTTGAAGTCTTTATTTTGCCATACTCCTTTATGGAGTTTTCCGAAGGCACTGTGTGCCTTTGCTAACCTGTTGTCTATCTCTCCGTCAATCTTACCATCTGAGGAGATGAGGCTACCTAGGTAATTAAACTGCTGGACTGATTTGAGCTCTGATTGGCCAATGGTGATATGGGGATGATGGAAGACTTCCTGAGGTGCCAGTTGATAGAGAACTTCTGTCTTCTTTAAGCTGATTTCCAGTCCAAAGAGCTCAGCAGCCTCTGCAAAGCAGGATGTTAAACGCTGCAGAGCTGCTTCTGTGTGGGCGACAAGGGCAGCATCATCAGCATAAAGCAGATCCTGGACAAGATGGTTTAAGGTCTTGGTGTGGGCCTTCAGTTGCCTTAGGTTGAATAGGCTTCCATCAGTATGGTTTCGAATGTAGATACCGTCCTGATCATCAAGGTCTGCTGTGGCCCTCTGGGCATCATACTGAAAAAGACTGTGAATAGGGTTGGTGCAAGAATGCAGCCTTGTTTCACATCATTGGTAATTAGAAAGGGCTCAGAAAGTGCATTACCATATCTAACTTGGCTGTGCTGATCCTCATGGAGTGAGATGATCATTTTAAGGAACTCGATGCTCTATATAGGTATCTACAGAAAGTCAAAGGGTGAAAAAGGGCTTAAGGATGGAAGAAGTATTGAGATAATTGTTCCAAAAATTAAGCAAATTTGACTGTTTTAATACAAACTTCAGAAAATTTGTCTTGTGACTCTGAGTTAGCCACAAAAGACTCTGGAGACAATGAAAGAATGTAATGGTACAGGCACCTCAAAAGGATGGTTAATCTCATCCTAAGATCAATTACTTTTCACTAGCTAATGTTAACTACGAAGAGAGGCTAGTATAGCTAGGTCATACATGCACGTTGGATCTTTGGATCTCTATAGTTATAAATTGGTTGCTGCTCTATCTAAGACAACTTATAAAGCACACTACCAGTGACTGGACACACTGTTGGAAACAGACTGGATGAAACTTACTCCTGAAATTCTAGGAAAAAGATGAGTCACAAATTTCATTAACAGTCATTAAGGTAGGGCTCTGTTAGGTACTTGGTGCATCTATACCAGAGAAAAGTGATGAATTTCAGATTTTCTATAACCTCATAAAGTAAAAGCAGGAAAGACCACACATCTGTTGCTGTACTTTAAGTACATATGTGATATTTTGTCAGAATCAATTTTTTATGAAGTGTATATAGATAAATATATTTACACATACACAAATATCCATATGTATTTGTGTGCATTTATATATATAAAAGTAAATTTCACAATTTGAACCATGTAAATTACTAGCTCTCCTTTACATTTAGACTGTCCTGAATTACACACCAACAGTGTGTACAAGTCTCACTGCTGCATGCATAAGACTACTGAATTTATCTTTGTCATCTATCATTACTATAAACACGTCGTAAATAACCCAGCTAGAATTTATAATTGTTTCTTCTTTTAAAGCTTTTTAGTGCTTTCATGTAGGTAAACTCAAATTTACTTCCACTCAGATATTTATAAGATATTTCCATTTATGAAGTTAATTTTACAATTTGGGAGATGCTGATTTGAAAAGAATTCTCTATTAATTAAATAATTTTTAAACCAGAATGAACTCTGAGGCACGTGTAATTTCTAAATTGATAAGTAATATGAAAAAGCACTTAAAAACAAACAAAAAAAATCCTTTTGTAATAATGTTCCATGGTATTCATATGACAATTGTGTACCCTCCCCTAATATACATATGTTATACCACAGGGTGCAAATGCATTAATTTAAACAAATAGACAAACAAAAACAATAAATAAAGGGGATATAATTGTCAGATTGTTCTATAATATTTTGATTGAATTTTGAATTTTTTTGGGAAGTGATTTAAAGACAATATATAGGAGGTTTGTGGAGGAAGAATGTCTACACTTTTTTGTGAATGCCTTTTCAGTACATGATGAAAGCAAAGAAGGTTAAAAAAGTGTTTGTGATTGTCTGTTTTTTAATAGAAACACTGTGTACAGTTGGCTATAATAGGGAAACTGCATTATTATTGATAAAAAGAACTTCAGTAAAAACAGAGAAGGCATTCAGCAAAGTATTTGCTGATTCCAAGTGGTTTAATTTTACACACAAATAGGTTCCTAAATGTTTCCAACCAAAGTAAACAGAAAATAAATCTACCTAATGGAGATCAGCACCAATTTAGAACATTATTGACATCATTACTGAAAATACTATTTGAAATCAATAGTATGCATGCAGACTACTGTAAGTCCTGTTGTTTTTTTTGTAAATGCTGCCTAGAAGAAGAGTAGATATAGTTCTGTATAAGAATATATTTTGAAATTAGGCCCTAAGTGAGTAGTCACAAAAAAGAGAAAGATTCTTCAGCACAGACCCAACTAGAGCACGCTATTGTGCTGAATGCAGATAAGTCTGAGTGAATGCTGGGCTGTGGTATCAAGTCTGTATAACAAAGCACAGCGAAAGATGTTTGCATGGCAGTTGTTTGGATTTATCAGTTAGGCTGCAATGACACATTTACTTGACTAAATAGTGTCTGGCCCCCAAGACTGTCCAACAGCAAGTTACTCCCAGTATCTTTGCTCAGCCACCTCTAATATTTACAGACCAACATTCACAGAGCTTTAATGTTTCCCATACAATTCACTTTTTCATGTGTATTGTAGATGGTTTGAATCTAAACTGGAATGTCACCTAACCTCAAGGTAAATAACTATTTTACAACCATTTTCTTTTCTAAAGTCATATTCTTTTGAAAAAATAATTAGTATCTTGTTACACCGAATGTTACATCTGCTAAAATTAATGCTGACTTCCTATTCCAAAAAGTCACCAAGAGCATAATTCTTGAAATACTAGCTCAAGCAAATTCTGCTCAGAATGACTGGTTTTGATGAAACTACTCTGCATATATGCAGGCATAACATCCAGTTTTTCACATTATGATAAAATTTTGTGATTTCATTTTTTTTACATATCAGAACAGAAATTGTTTTAAAAATTTATTGAGCCTTATTTTAAGACCAGCTAGCCTTTGGGAATTCTTGTGGAAACAACCTATAATTGTATTATGGTCTTTTCTCCATTAACTACGATTTCAAAATGCACAGACATGTCAACTAAATTATAAAAAAATTGAGTTTTTTCTCTAGGGTTATTGCTAGTTTGCAACAGGTTAGTTTAAGCTATGTTCAATCAATCTTTTTAGCATTAAGTAGCAACCTGTTTTTACTTTTGCTGTTGTGTCTAATGGACCCTTACTGTTTAATAAGCTTTTCCACCAAAAGATTAAATTTTATTATATATTTACATGTTTAGTCTAAGTACTCTTGTAAAAATGAAAAACGTATTCGCATTTTTTGTTTGTTAACGCTATTTATATCTCTTATTCTTCCCTTCCTTCCTTTTTTAATTTATTTTTTCTTTCCTTTCTTTTTTTTTAATATTTGATCTTCTTTCTTACCTTCTAAGAAGGAGATATTCCCAGACCTCCTTCTTGTATCTCTCACCTTCCCTGCACATAACGGACAGTTATCTTCTTTTCCTATGAAGTTCCAAAAGTGTCTTATTTTGTCTGACCTGGTGTCATGGTTTGAGAGCTCCAAAATCCAATTCCCTAGTCCAAGCCCCCTCCCACATCTCAACCCAATGTGAGATGGGTTTTCCAGACACCACACAAGACTCAAAATGGGGGAAAGGGAATATATATTACAATGGCTGTACAAATAAATACCACAATACATTATAGACAACCTTAATTATCTCTACCATAACATAAGTATTTACAGTGGATCAAATCTCTTCTCCCCTCCAAATAAAAGTCCACAAGGGAAGTAGGAAAAGATCCTTTTCCACTCTCAGAGCAGCAATGTCTCTAAGGCAGCAGGTTCACTTCTTCTCATACAGCAGCTGTAGCTGGATCTCTGCCAGTACACACGAGGGGGTATCCAAGCCCCTCGATCACTCTTCTCCAAGCGAGGGTCTTATCTTCCGTAGGCTGTGTTCACCGGGACAAGGGTCACTTCACTACGTCATATCAACGAAGCTCAGGGGTCTTCGTGACGGTCCCTATCTTCAGGGGATTCAAGTTCCCCTACAGAGCTCTGTGCTCTGTCTCAAGCAGCAGGGGGCCAAGGTCACCCTCTCCACATTCCTTCTCTGAGCTTTTTAGCTCCTCTCTGCAGTGCTGCTGCAGTTTTAGGACTTCCATTCAGTAAAGTCCATCCTTTCCACTTAGGAAGGGTTACAAAAGGAGTTTGGGGTTTTTGGTTCAGTTTCTTACCCCAACTCCGTCTCTGTTTGAGCTTAGTTCTCTCTCTCTGCTGCTGGCTCTCTCTCTCTTTCCAGGAGTTCTCTTGGTGTTACTGCCTGCCTGTTGTTGCTGCTTGGTCTTATCTGTTGGCTCTCTGCCATAGCCTCTGGTCAGTGCTGGTCTGCCACTGCTTTCAGTATCTCTTGCTGCTGCTCACAGTGGAGAAACTCCCTCAGCTCTCAGCTACAGAACCTAACCCAGTTTAACACTGTTCCAAGCTCCTGCAGCCCCCCTGCCGGGGGCTGGGGGGGGGCTGGGAGGGGGGCAGAGGCCCCAAGGGGCTTCAAACCCCTTCCTTGTGGCTTTCACAACATGGTTACTTCTTCTACCACTATTACAACTACCTTCTCTTCCATTCTGCTTGTGATATGTTTATATTTTGCAGAAGCGCTCATTGGGTAAAACCTCAAAACTTAAAGGGTCACCACCCCCTGGAGTTTTACCATTTTATAACTTCACACCTCGTCTGTACCAGAATTCTGGATCATAATATCCAGCATCTTCAAGTTTTAAAGAAATACAATTCATTAAGTTCTAGAGAGAGAAGAACAGAGTAATATGCAGCACCACAACAGCAAAAAAATGTTTTTTGTCCACGTGTATAACATATGCATTATCGTGTCATGCAGAATATACCACCTAAGGAGTCTTTCTGCTGTGCCTTTTGCAACCAGACGTGTCTATCTCGCATTGGCCTTTTTAGCCACCAGTGCGCTTGTAACAAACGTGGGTAGAGCCCTCCCCAAATCTTCGTTCGCGAAGCCTGGCCATGAAAATAACATATGCAACAAAGCAGTGCACTCCATAAATCTAATATGAAAGTCAGTATAAAAACTTAGGACCAAGGCAACAGACCCTAATATTATATGAGAATGTTGTTTTAATGATCTGATATCTTCCCCAGTACTGATTTAAGGAATTTGCACATACAAAGCAGAAGTTACCCTCCAGGTGCACACCCAGGCACAATACTGTAGTAGAATTCAGATAAAGTGTTAGTCAATAACTTGAACAAGCACATAAGACTCTTTCATAATGCTGTGTCCTCTGGATGTCATGTTTATGAAGTATTATTTTACATCCTAGGATCTGTTTTTTCTTTAAAAAAAGTTTTTTGTTTTGTTTTTCTGTAGGTTTTAGGAGTGCTAAATTAATCTTGAAAATCAGGTGCAACGCAATGGTTGAATTTTGCTGGACCTCCTTCAAAACATATTGGACTAACTCAGATCACAATACTCTAGGTATTATTGTTAATTTTTTCATATCTCTAAAGGAGGTAAGGAAGGAAAGGGATTCATACAAAAAAATTGTACAGGCAATGCATATACAACTGCCTACCTTCATTCAGAAGTGTCCTGCATGTATGAAATTTTCTATAGAGTTCTTCTCTTAGGACATGTTGATCTAAGCACTCAAAATATGACTCCTTTATATATTATATATATATTATCATAATTAAGTTGTACATAGAGTTGTCTCTGATCATATTATGTAGACATGAATGTCAAATAAACAACATTTGGTTTATCCCATTTCTCACAGTCAAGATGGTGCTTTTTCCTGTATTTTCTCCATTCTTTGGATTGTGGGATCCACATGGGCATTGGCAAACAAGTTTACAAAAAGTTCAACTTCATAACAATCATAGCTTACAAACAGAGTTCCTATTGTTTTGCCTGTTTATTTGTTTCTAATTTGAAGCAACTGCAGAAAACTTCCCACTTACAAAAGATTTTTCTCAATGGGAACTGCCTCTAGGCTTTATCACAGCACACTAGATACAATAACCAAAAAATTAAGAGGACAAAAAAAGCTTTTGCAAGCTGGCCTGTAAGTTTGCGTGGGAAGTGAGAAGCTGGGCAATATTTTCTTTTTATTTTTATTTTGTTGTTGTTTGGTATGGGTACACCATCGCACACACCCAAAGACAAAGTGGTAATAGTCATATAGTTATTTCTTCTGAAGAACAATTTTTGCATACATAGTGATGTTGTTTGATCACAGGAAAAGAGGTAGGAACGAGTCACTGGACTTGGTAGGAAATAAAATTTGTTCTTGCATAGACATAGCTGTTCCATAAAGTTAAGTAAAGGAACACATTCTTTTCCTGTGAAACTTTTGATTCTAGTCACACAAGCAGTAAGTAAAAGTGTCCTCTGTTTTCTGCCCTGTAAGGTTGTTGCTAGAAATGACAGGCCTGTAACTCCCTCTCTTTTGTCTGTCTCCCCTACCACTATATTAGTGTGGATGAGTGGGTGGACTGCAGACTGCAAAACCTTAGATTGATCTTTGTTTTCTAGAAAATGTGTATTTAATTAATTGCTGTATTTCAGATCCTTATTCTCACTACATTACTGGTCTAGTTTCAGCAAAGACAGACTTACTGTATATTTAATACATATAGGATTAGAACAAAGCGATGCAACACAAAATATTTAAAACTATTTTAACACTCTAGTTCCTATTTAATTTAATTTCAATGGGTGTTCAGAGGTATTATGCACCAGACTGGCAACAAATACACTTAATCAAGGCAATAAAAATAAGAGAGAAAGTGTGTAAGGACAACAGTCTGAAAACTTTCAGTAAGAACAGGATTGAGCTGCTTCCAGCAGTAACAAGGGATGGAAGAAGAAATCAAAATGGGGTTTTTTGAACATAAGGAGGGAGTTGTTATATCTCATGAGCCATATAAGGACATTTTCTGATATTTTGACAATTTACGATAAAAGGCGATAAGCTAATGCATAACCATGTAAATTAATTCACTTGTATCACTCTACCCAGGAATAAGTACTGAGAAAAAATAGAAGTCATTAGAAGTACTCTGTTTTACCATAAAAACTGTAAAATTAGAAGATATCTAGAATAGAATTTTTGTATTTTATGTTTCAATTTCTTTACAGAAATAACAGTAAGAACACATAGAGAATGCAAACTTTCTGAAAAATTTTAATTAAAATGAAAAGATAGTTATTTTTTTTGTGAAATTGGAAAACTTTCTCCCTGGAAACTCTGGAGTTACTCTCAATTTACAGTTTCATTTTCTAACTGAACAAAATACCAATCTGAGATTTTTTTTTCATTTTACTCAGTATATGTTCAATTTTGTTTATTATTTTTCACAGAGAAATGGAATCAAAGAACAGCTGAAGTTCAAAGAGACCTCCTTAGCTCATGTAGTACAACCTTTTCTCAAATAGGGTCAGCTAATGCAGGTTACCCAGAATTGGGTTTTGAATGTCTCATGGGTGGAGACTTCAGAACAATTCTGGGCAATCTAGTCCAATGGTTGCTCACCCTTGCATTAAAAAAAAGTTATTTCTATTGTGATTTCCTGCATGTCAGTTTGAACCCATTTCCTCTTACTTTATCATTAGATTCCACTTGATAGAGGCTGGTTACATATTTTTTGCACCCTGCAGCCAGGTCACTGTGCATTGCAAGATTCCCCCTGAACCTTCTCTCAGTTAAACAGTCACAGATCTCTCTACCTTTTCTTATATGAGAGATGCTCCCTTCATGGAACTTTGATAGACTTAGTCCAGTACATCTATGGGTAGTCTGTTGTTCAGTTACATCATATCACAGAATCATTGAATGCCTTGGGTTGGAAGGGACCTTAAATATCATCTAGTCCCAGCCCACCTGCTATGGGCAGGGAACCTTCCAGGTTGCTCAGAGCTCCATCCAACTTTGCCTTGAATACTTCCAGGGATGAAGCATCCACAATTTCTCTGAGCAACCTGTTCCAGTATATCACCACCCTCACAATAAGGACTTTCTTCCTCATATTTAATCTAAACCTACTCTCTTTCAGTTTAAACCCATTCCCCCTTGTCCTATCATATGTCGTATTCCAATGCTACTACACAATTGATAGCTGTGACAGATTACATTTTGGCTATGTGATATACCTGAACTGATCACATCAAAGAGAAAACTGAAATCTAGTATAAGGGTCCAGTTTCATGTGTTCATATTTTTTTTATTATTCAATGTGCCTATAAATGTCATCTACCTGTGTCCCGTGAAGCCTCACAACTGCTCTTGAAAGAACCCTTTGCAGAGGGGCACTTCCATTTCATCCGTCTACACTGAGATGAGTTAATCTCTCACCTTATCCATGTATGCACTACATAGCTCCAATAGGGATCCCTTTTGTTATCCTTCAGATAATCTGGGTGGAAACGCTACAGGATAAAGGCACTTTTCAAGCTGATCAAGAATCCCACAGCTAAGGGATTTCTGATTGTTATTAGTGCTAAATCCCATTTAATGCAAGGCAGATGAGATAAAATGCAAATAATGACAGAAATTCATAATCAGATAGATAGATAGATAGATAGATATACATACTAAAATATATCAGAAGGTATCCCTCTCCCTTGTCCAGTTGGCTTTCTGCCATTTTTTAGACAGACAGGATTTTAGTCTTTGGTCATCACTGTTCAATGGGCTGCACCTTCTTAGACCTAGTTTTTAGGGACTTACCTGCAGAATTTTCCTGCAGTGGTTTCCATCAGGAACCCCTCCAGAAAGATACCCTAGAGTGTGACTCTACAGAAATTACCATTTCAGAACACTCTAGCAAAATATGCTAATCATTTAGCAATACTGTTTCATTCTATGGTTTTTATTACTTTTTGTTTTTCAGTTAGGTTTTCATGTTACTAAGCTCAATTAATTTATAATACAGTTTAAGAAAGAATATCCAGAAAGTAGGACAAAAAATGTTTTTTTAACGGTAATTTACAAAAGAGAAAAATCTTCCTTTTACCTTTTTGATGAAGACTGCTAAAAAAATTGCTTGAATAAGAAAGCCCTTACTGCTACAAGGGGTATAACAATGTGGGTGAAATGCCTTTTTTTTTTTTTTTTTGGTAAAGAAGAGAATTACAATTTTGTAAAATTCTCAAAAGTCAGTTTGATTGCTTTTGGGGGATTGGGATATTTATTTTTCCAGAAAAAAAATTTTGACATTTTATTCTTTCTTTTAATAAGTTATAGTGGTAATATAGAACTATTCTGGCTGCAGAGACTCTTGATTCACTTTTTCATCCATACACATATGAAAAGAACTAGTTTGTCAAAATATTAATTAGGTTTCTACTTGACCCTAAGCTAAATACTTCCATATATCCTAGGAGATGGTAAAAATAGTCACAGCAGGGGAACTTAGCTCTCAAATGCTTGTAGCTAAAGGGCTTTGCTTCCTGTTATAAAACAGAGGAATTGGGGCTTTATTAGATAAAAGCAGCAAGATCCTGCTGCTAACAGTATGAGCAAGTGGCCAACAAGTGAATGAATAACAGTCTCTCCTGCATTTAAATTTTATATTTTTTCTCTTTCTCTTTTTTTTTCTTTTGAATCTCTCCTTTCTCTTACTGTTTCTGAATAAACAGACTCAGTAAGAACATCTCAAGATGCTAAAATATTTCTTTTTCTTGTAAAATACATGCTTTTCTTTTCAAAATAAGTAAGCTGAAGTATTCTTCATACCAGGAACTTGAAGGCTCTGCTTTCCAATTAGAAGACTTCTTTCATTTTTGATTTAGACATATGAATTCAATAAAATTTCTGTGACTAAAGACTATTTCTCAATATATGGACAACCGCTAACTGCATGTATAGCAAGATGTATGCAAGAAGAGATATCTCAAAGGAATCACATTATGGTGGAAAGTCAAGAAATAGACTGCTTTAATGATTTTAGTTTTTTTGAAGATAGATACCATCTGACTAGTTAGCATTTTAGGATGCTAATTTATACCACACAATAACATAAGTATTTAAAAGGAAGATGATAGAGGTAGAAATGGCTATCACAAGAAAATATTCTTATGACAAATATTTTAAATCACTTCATATTTAATAAATAAAATTACATGCCACACAGAGTATAGATTAGTAATTATAATTAATTTATGTAACAGCAGCACAGCAAAAATTTGTTCTTAATTTAGGATACTTAACTCTTCTAAAATGCAGGTACTCAGCATATTGAATTTTTTATAGCATTGAAATAAGTCATAGTTTTCCTTTTAATGAAGTGACATAGATTAATGAATTAAATGAAGATACTAATTGTGTAATTGGCTGAGGAAATTAACTTAGGTTATTGTTGCAAATAAGGTAATGCTAAGTTTATCAATGTTGCTGAAAAAAATATCCAATGGCAAGAAAATATGAACTTGCTTCAACAAGTTCTGTTAAACAACAGATATCAAATAAGTGTATAAATATTTTGAAAGAAAGTTTCAGTGTCATATTTTTTTTTCAGTCTGACCTCTCTTGTGACTAGGCTTTCTGTTAATTAAAATCACATTAGTTTTCACTATTGTGCATTTTCTATATAGCTAAAACTTATCAGGCTAAGGTCAGTTTCTTAATAGCTTCTAAAAATTAGTTTCAATGAACACAATATTTCATAATCTTATTGTGCAAGAACTCTGCATTAGCAAAGATCTTCCTCAGCTAATTCGTGATGAGTTGTTTTCTTTGGTAATTACCTTAACATCTACATACCTTTAGACCTCTTTATAAGAACACTCCCTAGCACTTATGCAGATATGTAACACTTGACTTTCATTTGATTTAATGAATCATACTTAGACTAATAAAATTATTGCAATTTCTCTTCAATATCAATTTGTAAGATTTGGATAGCTCTTCATAAATATTTGATGTAGTTAGTTTTATTTTCATTTTTCTTCTGACAGCATCATCTCTACTGTTCTTTCATCATGACAGAGAACATTTCTGTGAATACTGTTCCATGCTAACGTATTTCTTTTACTTGATGTGATTATAGCAGACACAATGTTATTGTCTTCTCTGTTCTCTTCTCTTTGTTTTACATCTAATATCTTCTCATACTGTTTATATTTATTTAGGTGCTACAGGTGGACAGATATATTCATTAACTGCTATCAAAGACTTATTTTTTCCAGTTATTTTGTTCCTTTTTCCTTATATGCTGATCTCCATTGTATGTTCGTTAACCCAAATAACTGTCTACTACTATTTAATATCTAGGTTCCAAAGGATCCAAAAGTAAATGAAAATGAAAATAAAAATAAAATCAAACCAAACACTGAAGGAAGTTTTTTCTTCTTCTGTTGTAAATTGGGATCACTGCAAGAGCTGCTGAACAAATCAAAATACAAACATCAAGTTACAGAAGAAGGTACTACTTATATGGCAAGTAGCTAAGAAATTATTTTGTCAGTTTCATAAGTAAATACTTTAAAATTAGACTAATTATTTTATTTTATATTCATAGTTTTTGCTATGGAAAATATTTATCTCCTTAGGAAAACATTTTCAAGACAAAGGTAGCAAATAGTAGCTGAGGACATGTTTTGGTAAGAGTTTTATGAAAATGAAGACGTGAGTCAGAAACCAACAATAAAAGTCACAATGACAGGTGTAGCATTTACTGGGCAGAAGGGGTAAAAATTAATGCATGAAATTGAAGTTGTTAATTGTTTGTCAGTTTTTTTGTTTGATTATTCTTTTATTTGGTTATAGCATGTCATGACATATTGAAATTGGTTCAGTCTCAACTCCTACTAAAAAACACACGGGTCCTACAAATTGCATTCATGGTGACACATTTGTCATGGGCACCTAGTATACCATCTCTCCTGGTGGTGGAAGGAGACTGAGAACTATATGGGTGGAACTATATATCATCATGGCTAGGCTTCGTGAACAAAGATTTGGGAAGGGCTCTACTCACGTTTGTTACAAGCACGCTGGTGGCTAAAAAGGCCAATATGAGACAGGCACGTCCGGTTGCAAAAGGCACAGCAGAAAGACTCCTTACGTGGTATATTCTGCAAGATGATTCTTTCTACATTGTCTTTTCTCCCTGAGAGTGATCCTGTATGCATTCTCAAAAGCATCAGTAGCATTATAGATGGAATGTCTCCAGGCCTCCCGATTGCAGGCCAGAGTAGACCAGTTATGATGATCAATATGGCCAAGGCTGAGATGTTGTTTCAGGGAGTCCTTGAATCTTCTCTTTGGGGCTCCTCTCATGTAGCAGCCAGTGACAAGTTCACCATAAAACAAGATCTTAGGGAGGCGGTGGTCCTTCATCCTGGAGACATACCCTGCCCAGCACAGCTGTGTTCTCAGTAACATGGCCTCAATACTTGTGACAGCTGCTTGTTCTAGAACAGATGTGTTAGTCACATAATCTGACCAGTGGATGTTTAGGATCGTACAGAGGCAGCGTTGATGGAAGTGTTCTAGGAGTCGCAGGTGGTGGTGGTAGATGACCCATGATTCAGACCCATATAAGATAGTAGACAGTACAATGGCTTTGTAAACACTGATCTTGGTACTTTTCTTGAAGTCTTTATTTTGCCATACTCCTTTATGGAGTTTTCCGAAGGCACTGTGTGCCTTTGCTAACCTGTTGTCTATCTCTCCGTCAATCTTACCATCTGAGGAGATGAGGCTACCTAGGTAATTAAACTGCTGGACTGATTTGAGTTCTGATTGGCCAATGGTGATATGGGGATGATGGAAGACTTCCTGAAGTGCCAGTTGATAGAGAACTGTCTTCTTCAAGCTGGCTTCCAACCCAAAGAGCTCAGCAGCCTCTGCAAAGCAGGATATTAAATACTGCAGAGCTGCTTCTGTGTGGCCACAAGGGCAGCATCATCAGCATAAAGCAGCTCCCGGACAAGATGGTTTAAGGTCTTGGTGTGGGCCTTCAGTTGCCTTAGGTTGAATAGGCTTCCATCAGTACGGTATCGAATGTAGATACCGTCCTGATCATCGAGGTCTGCTGTGGCCCTCTGGGCATCATGCTGAAAAAGACTGTGAATAGGGTTGGTGCAAGAATGCAGCCTTGTTTCACACAATTCTTTATTAGAAAGGGCTCAGAAAGTGCATTGCCATATCTGACTTGGCCGTGCTGATCCTCATGGAGTGAGATGATCATTTTGAGGAACTTGGGGGGACAACCTGAGTGTTCCAAAATCTGCCACAGACCTTTTCTGCTCACGGTATCGAAAGCCTTGTTGAGGTCAATAAAGGTTACATAGAGACCTTTGTTCTGCTCCCTACTCTTCTCTTGCAGTTGTCTGAGAACAAACACCATGTCTGTGGTACTCCTGTTGGCTCTGAAACCACATTGGCTTTCAGGTAGAATTCCTTCTGCTATAGCGAGTATTAGTCTGTTCAAGAATATTCTTGCCAGGGTGGAACTATATAACTAGAAATACAAAAACATCAGAGTAATAAGCATGTCTCATACAGTATATTTACAGCATTATCTGGACATGTAACAGTGGCCGTGTACCTACTACACGCAGTGTTGTCATTTAGTGACAAGGCTGAGACGGTTGAAGGGAGTCAAAATTGTTCCACAGTATGTGAAATTCAGATGTCTAGTTAATGCCAGGACAAAGGACTGACTTGAGCAGTAGCAGTAGTTGTACTTATGACCATGAATAAATAAAGCAGAAAAGTAACCTGAAAGCAACCAGTAGTTAGTGTGTAGTAATATGTGAGTCAATGTATAATATTTGGGTATATTATGTATAACATTTTAGGAGGAAGAACCATCACAACATAAGGATGTCTCAGTTCAAATAGAATGCCTAAGACTGCCCTATATATGTTCAAACTAGTATTATTTGTCATTCATTAAATTTAGTTCACTGGTACAAGTCAGTCTGATTGTGTTTTCAGGAGCACACTGTATCTGCACATGAGCTAGGGACATCAGTATCAGAAAACACGGTTGTTGCAATAACTTTAGGAAATTTCCTACAAAATATCAGAATAAATAGCCAAGTTGTTCTCTAACATGCCAACAGTTTCAAATTCAGGGATGAAAAAAATCTATACCAAGGGAATCTATATCAGACATTTGTCAACCATGATTTCACACAGATACCTTTCCAAAGCTTTCTCTAAATCTTGAGTGTTGCGTTGGTAACTTCCACTTCTTCTTTTTGTTTTAATTGCAATGTCATTTTCTGTTAAGCAATAAAAAATTGTGATGATGGGAAGGACCACCATATGCTTAAATTACTGTACTTTCACTGTAATTGAATTACCATGCAATTTGAATCTCAGGCAAAATCGGGATCCACAGCCTAATCTTCTGCCATCAAAAACTTGTAAGGCACTGTGCTGTTAGAACATGTTGCCATTACTGAAACTTGGTGTGATGACTCCCATTACTGAAGCGTGACTATCTATGTCTACAAGCAGTTCAGAAGAGACAGAGGAGGTAGGAGAGGTGGAGGGGTTGCCCTCTACATCAAGAGATGGATTGAGTGTGAAGATTTTTCTCTGGAAAACATCCATGAGCAGGTCGACAGCATGAGAATCAGAGATGGAAGCAACAAAGGGAACCTTCTGGTCAGTGTCTACCACCAGCCTCCTGATCAAGGGGAGATGACTGATGAAGCCTTCTTGGTCCAGGTACAGGACGCATCTCGCTCTCAGGCTCTTGTCCTGGTGGGGGACTTCAACCTCTCCAGCATCTGCCTGCAAAGAAGTACCGTGAGATGTAGGTAGTCCAGGAGACTCCTGGAATGCATGGAGGATAGCTTCCTGAGCCAGGTAGTAGATAGCCCTACCCAAAGGGATATGATACTGGATCTGATGGTCATCAATGTAAGTGAACTTATCGGGGACATTACTGTTTGAGGTAGTCTGGGCTGAATGATCATTTAGTGATAAGGCTGAGACGGTTGAAGGGAGTCAGAATTGTTCCACAGTAAACAAAAGCAAACTTCCAGCTTTACAAAAGCAAACTTCCAGCTGTTCAAGGAGATAGTCTCCTGTCAGACTGCCTACAGGGACAAGGGAGCAGAACAGAGTGGCAGATCTTTAAAGAAGACTTCCACTGAGCACAAGAACGAGGAATGCCCTGGAGCAAGAAAGTGGGAAAAGAAGGCAGGAGACTGGCATGGATGAGTAGGGAACTGCTGGTCAAACTACCAGGAAAGAAGCAAATGCACAGGCAGTGGAAACAAGGACAGATAATGTAGGAAGAGCATAAGATGAAATATGGTTGAGTAGGGATGGGAAAGCCAAGGCAAATCTCTAACTGACTTGGCAAGAGATACAAAAAATAACAAGAAGGGCTTCTATAGGTATGTTAAATAGAAAATAAAGGTCAGAGAAGATGTAATGTCCTGACAAACAATGCTGATAAACTGGTAACAATGGATGAGGAGAAGGCTGAGGTACTCAACAACTTTTTTTCTCAGTCTTGAATGGCAGCCTCTCTTCCCACACCTTTGGAGTGGACGGACAGCGGGATGGGTAGTGGGGGGGCAAAGTCCCTCCCACTAAGTGAAAATCAGGTTTGTGACCACCTGAGGAACCTGAATGCACATAAATAAGTCTGTGGAACCCAATGAGATGCATTCCAAACTCCTGAGGAAATTGGCTGATGTAGTTGCCAAGCCACTCTCCATAATTGAAAAGTCATGGTAGTCACGTGAAATCCCAGGTGACTGGAAAACAGGAAACCTTGTACCCATCTTTAGAAAGGGTAGTAAGGACGACCCTTAGAACTACCAACCTGTGAGCCTCACCTCTGTACCTCGGAAGATCATGGAACTGACCAAAGGGATATTCTATACCAATACGACATCATATTCACCAATGAAAGAGAAGAGAAAGGAAGAAAGAAGCAGACATTCATTATTAAGACATTTGTCTTGAGAAGTAACCAGTATATGTAATTAGGTCCTGCTTTCAAGGAAATAGATGGATGATACCTGCTGATGGGAAGTACAGAATAAGTCTCTATGTGTTTTTTCCTTTTCTTCCATGTGTAGTCTTTGTTTTCTTTATATAACTGCCTTTATCTGAATCCATGAGGGTTTTTTTTCCCTCAGCATGCTGAAGGTGGTGAGTGGAAGAGCACCTGGTAGCACCTGATAGGCATCTGGTAGCCAGCCAAGGCGGGCCCAACACATCTAGTCTGCTTTTATTTAACACAGAAAGCGTCTTTGACCTCTGCTTGATACCTATCTCAGCCTACCCAGCCCTCTGTGCTACATAGGAATGTGGGGGCATGGAAGAAGCATCATCTTTGGTTTGCCTCCCTGAATGTATTCCACCAACCCAACTTCTAACCATGTTCTTAGTGTTATTGCTAGCCATACTTCCCCCAGCTTTGAAAATGTCAGCTAAAATTATCCACCACACTTTGAGCTTTAGGTAGAAATCAGACACTGAGAACTGTAGCTTGTGTAAACAAACACTTGTAACAGCTGAAAACAAGGTACTGTAATAAGTGGCTTAAAAAATTAAAATGGTGATCTTTCTCAGTAGTATATACATACGAATCTATGTTTTTATATCTCCTCTTTTATTTCAAGTACATTAATCTAAGTCTCCCAAGTTTTTATGTAAATGAAACAAGCTGTTGAAAGTTTTCATTCAACTAGTTTATTTGAAAATAAGTGAATGTTTTTCAAAAGCTGCTTATTTTGCAATGTAAAACCTTCTGCTCATCCGTAGTTCAGTCTTATCACGCTGGTAGCAAAGGAAAATGAAAAATAAATTCAATGCTAAAAATAGTTAAATATTACTAGAAGTGAGGAATTACTAGAAGTCATCAAAACTATGCTGTATTGATACTCTCAAGGTTTTAACAATTTAGCCTCAAAGAAAATTGCCTGCATATTTTGTAGTATTTCTCTTAGCTAGGTTTATTACTTTTTAAACTTTAGTTTGGGGTAGATGAAAATCACTTAAAACTGACATACAAGTTGAAGGGACTTTATAAGGATAGCCACAAATGTGGTTCAATTTCTTTGTTCTTGTAGTGGGGTAAAGAAATTATAAGAGACAAATACTCCTTTCTCAGAGAGTGAGATCAATTTTACTTCCTGGCAGTTTCTAAATTGTGTTTTCCAATTGTGACTGAAATTATGGAGACAGATGATTGCTGGTCTCAACCTTTCATTGTTCCAAGGCCACTGAGTGAAGAAGTGGTGCACTGCTTCTAAACTTTCTTGCTTTGTTTCAATTTACAGGATCTCAAGTTTCATTTCTCAAAGACTGGAATGGAGATAAGTGTTTCTGAAATCTTTTGTATACACAGGGTTAGCACATTAAAGAATTTGGTTTTCTCTTGTATCTTCCCTTTTATTCTATTTCTTTTGAAAGTATGATAGTAAATATTTTAGAGAAGACATGATCAGAAGGAATATGCATCCCTTTCATAGATCTAAATTTAACATTTTGTTGTATTTGCTTAAATTATTTTTGCAAATTAGGTATGGTATTAGCTGTAACAGACTGGACCTAAATTGCATTACTCCTATTTGCATTTCTTTCTTACCAAAATCAGTTTAAATTATAAAATTTAATTCCCAGAAAAAGACATTTTCTCTAATTCAGTGTTGAATTTTAAATTTAGATTTTTTCTATAAACTGTCTTATAAATATTATATTTCTAAAAATCTCTACTATATAATTCTTTATAAAGGACAGCTATATAGTCCTGGATATATAAGTAAAAAAACGAGACAAATTTGCTGAAGGTCTCATCAAATTTAAAAGCCTGTTAGTTCAAGGTATTTTTCCCCTTGCAAAGGAAGTGTAGAAAAGCTGTAATAACATAAAAAAAAAAACCAAAATCCACAACCAAGCAAATGAAATGGTGTCAACACACATTAGCTGCTACCATTCCAAGGCGGGGGGGAAGATGTTTTTTTTTTTTTTAAGGAATAAAAATATGGAGGAAGGTCATTATTCTTAGTCAATTAGACATTTTCACTAGCGTGCATCTTTGTGAGCAGTAAACCCTTCATTTTCAATTTACACATGAAAAACTTTAGGGGCCAACTACGGAAAGATTAGGTCACTCTTCCACTTTAGAAATGAGATTTAGCCCTTTTAATCATCAAATAGGGAGGACTTAAGGAGCTGCCTAAGCTATACAAGAAGTCTATGATGATGAATCCTGGTCATTTTCATTCAAATTTTTAGCCTCAGTCAGAAATCGGTCTATTATAGATGTTACCATTAAACACTAGAAATTAATTTAATGAGAAATTAGCTCAGTCTATGCACAAAAGTATTCAAGAGCTGATCTTTTTTCTAAATATTTTCTTTAAATAGCAAATAAAATTAAATTTTGTTTGTAAATCTAGTAATTTTTAAATTAACTCTTTAACTGCCACAGCATACTGCAGATTTTAAAAGAAAGGACAAGGTCTTATACTGCTGGAGAAATATGTAATTGTTCCAAGCAAACAATACCATAAGAATGAGTGCAAATATTATATAAACCTAGTTTGTTTGCAAACTATTGTTACTGCCCCTCAAATTCAGATAATCAGTTTCATAAATCACACTCATGAAATAAAACACTTCACAAAGTTAAATGCTAGTACATTGATTTAAATCCTAGCTCTTCAAAATGAGAAGATAAATGAACAGCTCTAGCCATATACAGCTTCATAAGGAAGCCCATTAGGTAGGGATTAACGGCCAAATCTACTCCGCCTACAACAGAGCTTTGAAGAGCTTGGCTTGCTGCTACCAGCAGGAAAAATAGCTCTTGGAAGAGTGGGTAATGCTGGGAAAGAAGGGCATGGGGAAAGAGTAAGAACTGCCAATTTCCCGGTATTTATGCCACCTTTTCCTTCATCTTCTGAATTTTAGATACTTCATCCCTATAGCAAGCCTGATTCTAGTCTTCCTTTCTTGGGACAGCCACTGATGTATGTATAGGGTTTTTTTGTTGGTTTGGGTGTTTTTATGTGTTTGTTTCTTTTTTTCTTTTTTCCTCTCCTTTTCTTTTTTGCCTCACTGCTGAGAAGTTTCGTTTTTGGTCTCTTACAGAAAATTTGTCTCCTGCAGAGATGGAACAATCTTATGGTTAACAGTCCCAAAAGAACATAGTGGTTGTAGAAAATAATGAGTATGAAGGAAAAAGAAGGTAAACAATCCCACTGCCGGCAGACGTGTCCTGAGTCATCACTTCCTGGGACAGCCAGTGAACAAAGCAGAGCATCAAGTAGACATAACGAAACCATGGAGATTTGTGTTTTTCACATGTTCCTCAGGAGATATTTCTCTCAATTATAAATGAGTTGTAGCTTTTGATCTTCTGAGCATTAAAATTGTAGAAAATGAATGTAACACGAGAGCGTGACAAGAGATATAATGGGGGTGTTGAAATTACAAGTTAAATAATTATAATTTGCATATTGGTCATTGATGGGAAGAAAAGAAAAAAATCGTCTTCTAGAGGTTTCCAAGTTCAATCTCTGTTCACAACTGCGGTCAGGATTTGAATCACTATGATTGCACTAATAATACAAATACTGATAATTTCCTAATTAAAAAAAAATTCAAATTATCATGACTAGGCTTTGCGATTGAAGATTTGGGAAGGGCTCTACCCATATTTGCTACAGGCGCGCTGGTGGCTAAAAAGGCCAATACGAGATAGACAAGTCCAGTCGCAAAAGGCGCAGCAGAAAGACTCCTTAGGTGGTATATTCTGCAAGACACGATTCTTTCTGCGTTGTCTTTTCTCCTTGAGAATGATCCTGTGTGCGTTCTCAAAAGCATCAGCAGCATTATAGATTGTGTGTCTCCAGACCTCCCAAATGGAGGCAAGAGCAGACCAGTGATGTTGATCAACATGGCCAAGGCTGAGATGTTGTTTCAAGGAGTCCTTGGATCTTCTCTTCGGGGCTCCTCTCATGTGGCAGCCAGTGGCAAGTTCACCATAGAGTACAATCTTAGGGAGGCGGTGGTCCTTCATCCTTGAGACGTGTCCTGCCCAACGCAGCTGTGTTCTCAGCAACATGGCCTCAATACTCATAACTGCTGTCTGTTCAAGAACGGACGTATTAGTCACATAATCCGGCCAGTGGATATTTAGGATTGTACGGAGACAGCGTTGATGGAAGTGTTCTAAGAGTCACAGGTGGTGGCGGTAGATGGCCCATGATTCAGACCCATATAACAGAGTAGACAGCACAATGGTTCTGTAAACACTGATCTTGGTACTTTTCTTGAAGTCTTTATTTTGCCAAACTCTTTGATGGTGTTTTCCAAAAGCACTAGATTTAGAATGATATCCCTTCCAATGCAAAACATTCTGTAATTCTACATGCACAGACACTTAGTTCTAATGTTAGTGAAAATCATGTACTATACTGAACAGCAAACCACATAATTAATAAATCAATGAACTGTACTGTATATCCATGCATGCCAACCACTCACATTTTTTCTTGCAATCTTCTGCATTTAACAGCTCAATCCTTTCAAGGATTTGTCTGTTGAAGTTGCCAATTTTCAGGGCAACACCACAGTCTAGAACTAAAAGAATATTGAATAGGCAGGGAATTACAACATTTGAAAATTAGACTCGCAGCATACAATGTGTCAGAGAAGAGTCACCAGAACTACACAATAGTAAATACTATTAAGCTGGACTGTAAGCCAAGTTTTTTTGATTGCTCATATGACTGATTCTGACATTTAGAAAGGTACTGTCCTCTCTCCCTCTACTTACATTTTAGACCTTTTCTTTCTTGTGGACTATTGACAAAATTCACCTTTAAAATCAGTGTTGTGTAAAAGCTCTCTAGCTAGAGCTCTCCCTCAGGCAATTAAAAACAGAGCTACAGGTGCTGCTTCTGACTATGGAATTCTACCCCACTTATTTCCACTAAAAAGATAGAAAAAAGAAATTCAGAAAGAGGGTGTAAAATGTCATAACTACAACTATATCGCCAAATGGAAAGAAAATTATTTGAAAAATGAGACAGATTTTAGTGCTGGGATTTCTTACACCAAAGTCCTTAACTGTTTCCTAATCATTTCAATAATATCCCTTGGGTTCAACTTAGTTGTTTTGTACAGAACAATTGCTTCACTGGGGTTGTTCCCGAGGAACATGTATGCCCTTATACGGTATACTAAGTATGAGAAACATTCACCTAGGAAAAATGTAAGATATGGCATCAGATTTGACTGGGCTGATTTTCTATGTTTCATTTCTATTTTCAAAGTATTAGTTTATCAGTCTTAAAGCTGCTTAGACCTTCAACTAGCAGAGAAAGAGAGAGAGAGAGAGAGAGAGAGAGAGAGTGAATATTATTGTTCTGGACTTACAGTCTATGTCCATGTGTTTGGACGTGACAGTCCATGTATGACAGACATGTATGTCCATGTTTTTGGACCCTGGAAATTTTCGGTATGAACAGGAAAAAATATGTAAACTTTGAGGAATTTTACTGGAAGAAATCTAAATATTTTATCTACCTTCAGGGTTAGGCAGTAGGTGAACACAGTTTTCCACATTTATGTTGTGGATTAAGTTCTTAGTGGTAGGCACATAATAGTACGTAGTTAATTAACCTCTAAATGGTTATACAAAGCACCAAGTCATTGATCCTCTGTGGATCTGGCCTTAAGACCTCAGAATAAGAGCAAATAGTAGCACGGTATAACATAAATTCTATGTCTATGACAACTGTGTTACATTTAGTCTTTATATTTAATTGCTTTTTTTAAAACTAATGACAAAGACAATATTCCAGTGTTCATGTTTGCTAACCTGATATGCACACATAGGTGTACTTGAAAACTGTGAGAGAATTTTGTTCTGCCAAATATGTCAAATATGAACAATAAGCCCAGTTATGTTTAGCAGCATTTATAGACAATGGAAAGTGGGAGAAATCCCAAAACCAAAACCATTTTTAGGGCACAATTCATTTTATGTGGTATTCAACATCCTGAGCATGGTCATTTTAGGAACTGTGAGATATCTGATGCAGATTGTGTTTCTTGGAGGTCCCTTTTATATCTACCAGTCCTCCCTCTACATTCACACTGTAAATAAGATAATGTAGTCTAATTCGTAACTAGATATGTGTATTTTGCAATTATTCTAATTCATAACTAGATAGGTTATTGGGTCGCTTCTCTGGGATGATAAGCATACTGGTGCTCAGCTTGATGACTCACTAAATCGTTGATATCTGCTATCTGCAATAACCAATGGATAATTGCTTTGTACTTGCAGCTTGAGCATATTGTATTTGCTTATATCGCTTTGTGCTTGGCTAAAGAAGTCCCAACTAAACTAAAAAAAGTCTGTAACAAAACACATGATGTCTTATCAGTAACCACAGAACACTCATTTTGGCTTTAATCTACTTCTGCAAATGAGTACAGTTATGCCATGCATCTTACCTGCCAGTGCCATTTGGGTGTCACAGATGATGTAAGGACCAATAAAAATCACTAAGATATCTATATTTTGAGAATCAAATTCTATCCTAAATTCTATATCTGAGCTATTAAATCTGAGATACTTTTATCTTCAAATAAAAGAGATATCACTTCTGTATAATTCACCTCATGTTAAGGGGGTTATATAAAACAGAATTACTCTATCAAAGTATTTATGTCTATGAAGTCAGCTGAAGAAGGCTAGCTCAAGCTAAGACATCTAGAATGGAATTATATAGTAATGCTTTGCAAAACCACTGTGTTTTCATAACTATAATTATATTATTTTATTATAAATATAAATGTTACTGTAAAAATAATAAACATTAAAAAGCTGAAATATGTTGTATGACTTTTTTCTCTCATAGAAAAGACAATTCTTTTATTAATTTAACAAATCTATCTATAATTTGCCAATTGATAGTAAACATACTACAGAGTAAACATAATACTGGGTAAACATAAACTCAGCATATACTATTAATCCACAACACTTAAGTCAAAGTTCAATAAACCAACAACACTTAAGGCAAAATACAACCAATTCCACAACACTTAAATCAAGATTCAATCCCTCCAGCTCCAAACCACCCCAAGCATCAAGAAAGGAGCAAAGAAAGAGAAGCAGATGGAGCAAGAAGAGAGAAGGAGAAAGAGGGAGAGACAGATGATATAACTGCCATAGAAGTCTTATAGAAGACCAGCTCTCACACGTCCAGTGGCAGGGCCACGACACAAGGTAAACACATGCCTTTGGTTTTATCTGCTCTGGTTCCTGTGGCCAACTCCTCCAGGCAGGGTCTCTGACCCACCAGCCGCTCTGGGGGTTCCAGGTTGGGGTGAGGGGCAGCATCCTCATTGCCCCTGCCAATCTGAGCTGGGTGAGGGGCTGCAGGAGGTGTGGGGTGTTATAGTTTTTCTGGGCTGTTGGTGACTGACAGCTACTCCACGCCTTTCCCATGGGGGCTCCAGGGGCTACCACCCCACCCTGAGGTTCAACCCATTCCTTCCCCCTCCACACACACACACACACACTCTGCATAAGTTGGTTCTTACCCAATAATAATTGATCTGTTGTCTAACATTCATGAAGATCAAAAAGGCCAAGTGCAAGATTCTGCACCTGGGTTGGGGCAATCCCAAGGGCAAACACAGACTGGGTAGAGAATGAATTGAATGCAGCCCAGTGGATAAACACTTGGAGCCTGACAAGAAGCTCAACATGACCCAGAAATGTGTGCTTGCAGCCCAGAAAGTCAATTGTGTCCTCAACTGCATCAAAACCAGCATGACCAGCAGGTCAAGGGAGATGATTCTGCCTCTCTACTCTGCTTTTGTGAACACTCACATGCCCTACTGCATTCCACTCTGGGGTTCCCAACATAAGAAATACTTGGACCTGTTGGTACCACTCAAAAGAAGATCCATGGGGATGATCAGGGGTCTGGAGTACCTCTCCTGTGAAGACA
Source organism: Pipra filicauda (assembly GCF_003945595.2). Classification (NCBI taxonomy): domain Eukaryota; kingdom Metazoa; phylum Chordata; class Aves; order Passeriformes; family Pipridae; genus Pipra; species Pipra filicauda. Next base: position 1,726,944 of record NW_024104173.1, on the reverse strand, counting down.
GGCAAAGACAGTTGGGGTTGTTCGGCCTGGAGAAGAGAAAGCTCCAGGGACACCCCATAGCTGCCTTTCCTGTTTCTAAAGGGGGTCTACAATAAAGCTGGAGAGGGAATTTTTGTAAAGGCATGTAGTGATAGAACAAGGGGGAATGGTTTCCAACTGAAAGAAGGTAGACTAGATATTAAGAAGATATTCTTTCCTGTGAGGGTAGTAAGGTACTAGAACAGGCTGCCCAGAGAAGTTGTAAGTTCCCCATCCCTGAAAGTGTTCAAGACCAAATTGAATGGAGCTTTGAGCCACGTGGTCTAGTGGAAGGTGTCCCTGTCCATGCAGGGCGGTTGAATGGTCTTTAGGGTCTCTCCCAACCTAGAGCATTCTGCGGTTTTATGATTCCTTTTAAGCAAGTGAATTCTTCCAACTGTGAATTTGCTACAGGACTACCTCTTTATGAGTTTCAGATTCTCATTAGAGATCATTAGGCTCTTGAGAGATGCTAACATCTCACAAACACTATAAACAATACGTTTTTAACCTTGATTGAAGTTTTTATATTCCCTGATTAATGTTTGTGGACTGAGATAGATTAAGAACATAAAAGGGAGACAAACATTTGAATACATGGCCCTGATAAACAAATTCTTTCAAAATGCCTCATAACAATGAGTAAAATTTGTTTGTTTCTTTCTTATTAGTTAAAATAAATTAATCTCTGAACAACCCTCACTGACATATAAGGTAACATAAAGATTAAATTTTAATGAATAATGTTTTGTAATAAAATTTTTACACATCCTTGAAATGTGCTAGCATAGAACTTTACTTCAAAAAACTGTTATATTTTTTGAACTAAAAAGGAATCCTTAGCATTTTGCAACATTTCATGTTGATCTTTGCCTACTGAAGGATATTGACTCTGATAAAATTTTTAGCCTCTTTGCTGGAACAAAACCACCGCCATCTTTTCAATGTGACAGAAGAATTGGAAATTAAATAAACAAGATGAATTTTGCAATAGCCCTACTATGTTCTAGCTGTAGGGAACATTTCAACACATTGCTTGATGGTAGTTGGCCTCTGGAGACAAGAGCTTCAGCTTAAAATATAATCACATTTATAAATTCACCTAGACAGAGCAAAATATTTATTGAAATAGTTGGATATGTTTTTTTCCCAAAGCATAACAAAAAAATGCTGATGGTTTCATTGAATGTTGAAAAACATGTGTTGTGTTTGTGTTGCTGTGTCCTCAGGTAATGTGAAGGGATATGCAAACCCAGCTGCACAGCCTGAAGCTGGCCTCCGGCATAAGCTGTTAGAACTGTGACCTCTTTATGGCAGGCAATCCCACAGGCAAAAAAGGTTACTGAAAACAAGAGAGGGAGGAGCAGTTAAAGTTAGTATTATAGATTATTTTAAAAGATCTGTTTAAGCTGGTAAACAGACCATATTATGGAAAAGATACGAACTAGCTAAGACCCAGGTGAATGAAATAGGCATTTAAACTGACTGCTAAGGAGAAAGCATCAGTAAAAAATACTCATGAGGAAAGATAGGTCAGAAATAGAAAGATGTGTTGCAGTTGTCAAAGAGACAAATGTAGGTTTCATCATTATACATCAGAGGGTAAGTGGGCTAGAAACGAAGAGGGAGAGGAATTCTAAATTGTAGTAAAAAATTCCAACAATTTTTTGCTCATCCCCAGACAGAATGTTTTGGACATAAGAAGACTTCGAGGTAGAAAAGTAGCTGAACAGATAAAAATATTTCTTGAATTCTCTAAAAGTATAGACTTCTGCTGTACATCAGAAAACAGTGGCAATAATTATCCATGCTTTTTCAATTATCTATAAATATAGTTCTTTTTGTTAGAAATTATCTGACATATCATCTCTGGGTGCTTCTGGTCCATCAAATTTATTTCTCATCTGGTGCTTGACTTTCAGTTGTTGCTGTTCATCCAGACACGTTTCCCCTGCAATATAGGACTTGCATTTGCTAGGTAAGCAAAAAGAGCTGAGGACTTATATTAAGCTTATGTCAGGTATCATATTTATACATTGAATATCATAAGATATGATTGAGAGGACTATTTCTGTAGTATCTTTTGTAACGTCACCAAAAGAAAGAGAAAAGCAATTGTGTAATAAATCTGCACTTCCCCCTGTGAGAAAGACCGTGAGATGGATGATAGGTAGTGACAACAGCTTTCAACAGGTCTTGTAAAACTAATACAGACATTTGAAGGCAGAACATGGCCTAAGAAACATTACCATTCTCTGCTGCAGTCTGTTGACTTCTGACATTTACACAAGTTGAGGTTTTCCCCCTTCGGTTTAAATGTGTGTTTATGATATCTTTAATAATAGATTACCCTTAACTACACCAAACATTTTTCTGAGATTTAAATTCCAATTTAAATGTTTATGACTTACAGCCAGGAATCTAAAAACCTTATTTTTATTGACCATAAATATTATAATAGCTTGATATATCGGCTTTGTTTTTCATTTCTCATCCCTTTTCCTGTATTTTTATTGTATGGGTTTGTGAAGATTTTTTTTATTTAGAATTTCAGTACTGTGTAGTGCCATATCCATTTAATTTTAGAAAGCAAATTCATGTAAAGTCTTCCCATTTAGAAAAAAAATAATAAAAATTTAGAGTTATTAATTAAATATCACATTCTCACTATTTTCAAGTAATGTAAATGCTCTTATATTGTGTTTCTTTGCAGTTATAAAGTGAATAAATGAGATTTGAATACTCATCTTTTCACGAGGTATAGGATAACAAAAATAGCATATTCATGTAATTAAAATACAGAAGTAATTATATGTCTGAAAAATCACAGTTTATTCTCCATTATTATATTTTTTCTGAAAAATAATGAAGAAATAAAGAACCTTTATCAGTTCTTTTTGATTATATTTTCATTGTCTCATTTATGGATATTTGCTGAAATTTTTACATATTTCAGCAAACTATCACGCCACGGTATATTTATGATACATACGTTTGGATTTCATGGGCTAATTTAGGAGCTAAATTAGCATAAATTTAGTGAATCAGAAGTGTTCAGCTTTACTTCAGCTCTGAATTACCCTTCTGTTATCAATGATTGCATTCATAGTTTATCTCCCATTTTTTACTACTCCCTAGTTTAGGTATTTTAGGTAATGTTTAGTCAGAGACATTAGTGCCATAGTTTGTAGGTATTGTGCTTCAATGTATTTGTGTGTATTTCCTATGGAAATCAAAATATCAGAGGCAACTAGAATGGTGAGGTCTCAGTATGGAGCTGGGAGCTACTCCACCCCTGAAATGAAAGGGTTTCCAAATTGTATTTAAATACAATTATTTGTAGCTTAATTTCTTGGGCTTTGAATGTTCCTAAAGGTGGTCATTAGTAGTCATAAATAATGAAAATATGATCATCATATGTATCATAACAATATACATGTATTATAGGCAGCTACAAAATTTGAAACTAGAAATATATATTGGTCTATCTCAAATAAAAAAAAAACGCTAGGATTGTAACAATTGACCAGTACTGCTACAACATATACAGAAACACTGAACTACAAGTAATATTGTAGGGGAACAACCAAACACTATACTAGAAGGTCTAAGGCCTAAATAATTGCTCCCCAAAGGAATGCACAGTTTGTAAGGATATTCTTTGGGGATCCCTCTATCTTTTTCTGTTAGAATACTGTAAAACTGAAAAAGACTATTGATCTTTAGTTTGAACAGGAAAGATCTTTGGATTTTCAAGAAAGTACTGCAGAAAGGAGAAGAGCCCTGGATTACTAAAAAAGAAACAAAAGAGTCCATACACTCAGGACAATAAACAGGATTCTAAATGCACGGGTTTGACTTTCTGAGTCAGTTCCACTTAAAAAGCTTAGTATTTCAATGTATATAATGTCATTCTGTAATTAAAGGCCATTTAATTCAGATTTTCTTGTAGCCAAGTCAGATTCTTAAAATATTTGGATAGACTATATTTTGCATTTACATTTAACTGAAAACTGAGAAAAAATATTGCTGCTCTGAGTAGCAACTGAAATGTTCATCCATCTTCTTCCATGTCATCACATTACAGAATACTGATAGCCAGAAGACTGCAATTGTCGAACAATTTTATTGTATTTTGGCAATGGAAGTATAAAAGATCCTTTTGTTGTCAAATACGGTCTGAAATTAAATAAGTTAGTTTTCTGGTTGTGAAAGAAGTCCAGCAAAGGAAATGCGTGGGTCGGCAATATGCTTAGTCAATATTCTACACAATATAATTATCTATGATCAAGTTTTAGCCAACAAAACTATTGCTCTTGTTTAATCTTTCACTCTATCTCTTTTCTTCATGCTTCTATTATACCTTTGGAAGCTGACAAATGTATTGAATGGAATTTGACTATGGGGAAGTGGTCTGAAGACAGAAAAGATGTAATAAACTGCAAGAGTATATCTAATTTCACCTTGATTTTAATTACTCCTGGACTTTGTCCACTTGGTCATATTGCAAAGGAACACTGAATACTAGTACATAAAAATCTGTTGCACAGTAAGGGTTTTGTGTGTTTTTAAATAATCTATCTCTTTCAGTTTCTCCTCCTAAAGAAACAATGTTCTCCTCCTAAATAAACAGTATTTTGTTGACGAAGTAAAAGGAGAATATTATCCACATTCCTTCTGGATTAAATTATCTACTAGATTTACAAATAGAGATGATCAAAATATGGTCAATCTTATGTAGTACCTTATATTTTGATGGATATACTAGACTTAATTAGTTTTTAAAGGGGTTAGGAGTTTTGATTGGGTTTGGGTCTCCTTTTTTTTTATTGTGGTGTTTCTTTTTTCTTTTTGATTGATTTATTGGTTTTGTTGCCTCCTTCTCTTCCAAAAAAAAAAAAAAAAAAAAAAAAAGAGAGAGAAAAAAAATTTAGAATTGTTCTTTTGCTTTTTTCCTTCTTTAGTTCTGTAAATTAATGGAAATATTAAATCAATTTTTTTACTGACCTGTGTCTTCCCCTTTTAATTTGATTAAAATCTGAATATATTAAATACATCAAATCAATAACTCTTACCTAGTACCGTGAGTATAAAAAAGATGGATCGGTAGTGTCCAGAGAAAAACTGCTCAAAAATGTATGGATTTTGGGGGTACGTTCTTTTTCTCTGATTTTAGAACCAACTAACCAACCATAACAAACCCATTTAAAAGTAGTTGATTTTCATTACAGAGCAGCTCTTTTTGTTTTACAAGTGGTAAACAAGTGGTTTTTCCATCAGCAATCTTTTATCTGTTCATTGACACATTTGAACCTTCATCTTACATTTAATACTTATTTTTCCTTGCATTGGTTTGTATGAAATTGAAAGGTTAAGATAAAGGATCAGTTATAGCCACATTTGAAAATCAAAATTATGTTATGAAAAATTTATTAACAGTCTGATTTCACTGACATTATTGCTTTTGTATCTTACACAAAGGTATTTGGTAACAATATCAAACCCAGAATTATCAGCGAAAAAGTCTTGACTCAGAGTAGATATCAATTTGTTTATTGTAAAGGTGTGGGAAATTATTTTCTGCCAGAAAGTTCAATTTGACGCTTCAGGACTTTATCATATATCTGTATACACTTCTTTCCAAAATTCTTTTGGAATTTTTGCAAAATTCAAAAAAGTTGAAAGGTGAAAATTAAAATTTAAATCACATAGCAAAAATAAAAGATGAGGTATTTTATTCATACTAAATAGAGAAGAACTGGCATTTCTTTTACATTCTATAGTTCCTTATCCAATTTTTCTAACCTGTTTCACAAGGAAAAAAAGTGAGGGATATATATATATATATATATGCATATGACTTAATCTTTCTGTCTCATTTCCTACACCAAGAAGACACATTCTGTTTGCCTTTTCTCAGAAAGATATAAGGTTATAAAACCAAACTATTTTTGTTAACTGGAATTATTTTCAATATTCTCAAAAACGACTCTTTTTCTTTAATTAATCATAACTTAATCTAAAGTGGAATTTGAAACTTGACTGGTTTTGATCAGCCCAATTTTGCCTCTAAACACCCTACAAACTTCCAGCAATACATCTTTAGGGGAACACTGATGGATAAGGAGAACAAATGTCTTTAAAAATGGAAATTGTTTTATGATATTTATTCTTGAATTGGCTGTTACTGAAGTAGAATCTGAAAAAAATACCTATAAAAGTGGTGTTGTCTGAAAATGATCTTCATGAATGTATTTATATGCTATTTATAAGTATTGAACACCACCTGCTTTTTATATTCTGAATCAGGCCACCAAAAACATGCATTGACATAGGAAATTGTCTTATCTATAGAAATAATAAGAAAGAAATGTGGATTTTTAAATTTATATTGCTTAATATATATTATATATTATATGTATATAATATATATTATATAATACATATTATATAATATATATTTATATTGTTTAACCTGGTGAGTACACATAATTCATTTATCATACTATTATGAGAATATAACATTCAGACCTATCTAATAAAAGATGCAATTCATACAGTTCATACAAATTCATGCAATTTAGTCTCTCAGAATTGACAATACTGTAATGTGGATGTTTATTTGCAAATATTAAGAAAGTTAAATCAGGAAATGGTCCAAATGCAAACTCCTTCCTTAAGAACAATAAGACCGGTACACTGTTTCAAGTAAGACGGCATCTCTTGTAACAAAGGAGAAAATTTCTTTGTGAAGTCAACTGCACATGTTTTAAAAAGTTCTGGTAATAAAATATTTGAAATAGTCTTGCTTTTGACAAGGACTGAAAAGCAGGACAGATATTGGAGTGAAATTCAGAGAAGGTAGTCGACAGTCGTAAAAGAACAAAGGTGGAGAGGAGACAAGACATAAGGTTAGCAAACAACTCAAGCCAGTGCAATATGTTATAATAAGAAGAGAAATATGTTTTTGATACATTACTACCTCCTATAAGAAAATAGGTGCAGAGAGATTGCACAACTAGGCATCTAGAAATGGTACAACTCAACACATTTATCCATGTTGCAAAGCTGTCAGTATCCCTTTATTTCAGCAATAAATGGCACCAAGTTCATTTGGCTTTTCTCTGACTACCACCCACCGACCAAGGATGGAAGAATGGAACTGCTCTAATATATTTTCCTGCCACAGTACAAACATTGGCAAGTGCCTACGAGCTGTGGGCTAGGAAACATTAGGTTAAAGCAAGAATCCATTTTCTTGGGTGTTGAGATTTTTTTTGTTTCTTTTGTTGTTGTTTTTTTTGTTGGTTGTTTTTTTTGATTGTTGTTGCTGTTGTTGATGGGGGGCAGGGGTGTTGTTTATTAGTTTGGGGGGGGGGTTGTGGGTTTTACATATCTCTTTGCTACGTGCTTGACTTGCTCTAGTGCACTCATCAGAAGATGCTAGAAATAATGTTGAGTTTTTATGCTAAAAAACAGTTCAAACCCATGAATTTTTGTATGCCCAATATTCAAGTGACTCATATACATCATGATATATAAACTTTGCACAACTTTCATCCAACATCATTTGGAAATTCCTAAGTTAGAATGAGTCCTAGCCTCAGCAGAAAAAAAACCAAACAATGTGAAAAATGTGTTTCAAAGGGTGAAGTAGCAGTGTATCTAATGATTAGAACAGGATCTCAATTGAAAGAACGAGATCTTGATTTTATTTAAATGCTTTATTTTAACGTTTGTAATTTGAACCAATTTTATGATATCACTGATGTATCAGAAATCTCTAATAAATCCGTCTGATAAATCTGAGATGTATTTTTAAGGCATGGACCAACATGATGTTTCATCCCCCTGGGACTTTGAAAATGCTAGCTTATACTGAAAAAACCCTTACTACAGTCTTTATTGCTTCAGCTATTATTTACTCTCACTGCAAGATTTTGATATTTTCATAGTTTAGAGTTTTTCAACTTCAGCTTCTAGTCACTGAATCTTGCTATATTTAGCTGTTAGAGTGTAGAATCTCCTACACTTTTGGTTTCCTTTAGTAAGTATTTATACATGATCACCAAATTCTGTAAATACTATTTTGAAAACTACAGAAATTGAACTTCTTGAGTCTTTAGGATATGTTTCTAAATGTTTTCATGATATCAATAGCTGTTCTGTAAACACTTTTCCATTTCTTCAGTATCTGAAAGTGCAGGAAACAGTTTACTTAGTCACATTTTCTTCATTAAAGACCATCTAATTGTGACATAAATATTGAAATATATTAAATCAGCATACTGAACAAGGTTATTATATGTGGGAAAATCTCTTTTTTAAGAAGAGGGTCAATGTCAAAGGCTTTTATTGCCTGAGGCAGGGATCTGTAGGAGCACACAGAAATATCTCCTGAGTTATCCTATTTAAAGACGCTTGAAGAAAGCTAACTCTACTTTTGCTTCCTCTGTGCTGCAAAAAAATATCATGTACTGAGAGGGAAGAAAAAAAAAAAAGGAAGATAAGTGTATACCACATATTCTGGAGAATCAACTTGTGTTGTGGTTTGACTTGCCGAAGTGCATTAGATGATGCTGTTCAAGTTCTCTCATTTTTTACTTGTCTTCACTTTTATGATTTTTCTTTCTTCCAAAAGATTCTGGTTTTTGTTTTATCTATGCCCTACTTTGATCCCTGATACACGAGACCATTTATGTGTTTCCATTCATGGCTTTCCCTACCATCACTTTCTCAATGCTGGTTCTTGGCCTCCATATATTTTTTTGTAATGTTTTTCCATGGCCTTTCTTGCTCCATCTTTCCCCTTTCACTATGAAAAAGAAGCCTCTTATTCTCCATTTGTCTGTGAGATGGCAATAAAATACTGATAATCATTACACTATCTTACTCAATGGAGCAGTTATTTCAAAGTGAACTTTATGGACCATCTTCAGAACTGAAATTAAAATTATTCTGTTAATTTAAACATTGAGATTTGCGGTAGTTGCTACTGAATACTTGGAAATCTTTATATGTCATCTAATTCGCAGCCTCAGCAAGAAAAATCATACTGGTAGCAACTTGACAGGCCTGAGAGAAAATTGTTTGAGAATCCAGATTGTCATGGTGTATGAAATAATCAGTGACCTGAAATATGCTACAAAGTCTTTCCTGTGTATCTACTGTCTTTATAGTGTTTGAGAAGAATAAAATTATCTCTATTATTGACACTAAGAGAGTCACTGTAGTCCACTGAACTCTACTGTCTAAAGAAGAAACCAGAAATATTTTGTGGTACTAGAAACTCAGTTATGGTATTATGGTAAGTTTAAAGAAATATCAATTCCACTCCATATTTTACTACATTTCTTTTACTTAATGTATTGAATGTCTAAGAATGTCTATCATTCATCTCCAATATTGAATAGACTCCTTTTTAACAGACACGTAAGCATAAAGGGATATACAAAGAAAGCCTCTCATTCCACATCGTGGAAATTGTTTTAAATAGAAATTTTAGATAAGATTCAATTAACCTATATTAAATTAAAATGGCATGTCTAAAGGAGAAAGAGCATGAATTGTTTTGTAATCAATGTGTAAAGACACGTGCTGATGTCCAAAAAGATTTTCCCTTTCCCCTTTTTTTCTATTTTTCATTGTACCCTTACCTCCTTTCCAGCCATTGCAGTATTGCTTTGGCCTTTTGTAGTTTTTATTGCCAAAAATATGAAACACACAAAATTTTATCTGGAAACCTTATCCATCACAAATTTTTAGACCAGAGAGGGTGATGATTCTTGGCTTCTTTATTGCAAGCACTCAAGTACTTTTTTATTGTCTCCATCCCTTAATGAAAGAAAAAATTCTCTTCTCACTTCTTCATTAGCAATAATTTGCAACAGGCAAGCACAATTATTAGGGAAGATAAACACACACACACAGAGATTGTTAATAATCCAATTCCGTATGCTAGGGCTTATCATTGAGAACCCAAACCTTCCCTTCTCATTCCTCACCAAAATCAGGGTATTGTAATCAAAGATGCAGAACTGTTACTTTTGCTTTCTTTTTTATATTCTATTTTAGTAGTCTGAAGGATATCATACTTCACATTGCAGTTTAAGAGAGCTAATGAACTAATCTTCCTAATATTGTCAAGGAAACTCCAGAAGCTGCAGATTTAGTTGAAAGACAACATATAAACACAGCTCCAATAATCTCTTCCTATATTTTCAAACCCTTATATCACAGTAAACCTATTCACCTATGAAATGGAAATAAATTTAGTATTTTGGCTGTGTTAACTCATTATTTAATAAGTCCCTTTTCTTTCAGTTCCCCTTTACTTCCCTTTTTTTTAAATTTTGAATGTGCACTTCCATGTATTCCCAAAGATGCTTCCCCAAATCCACCACATTCCACAAAATTACCAGAATCCACAAATGTGTGCATTTTTTCCTAAAACCATACCTAAATGACTCTAATGGGCCAGAATTATTTAAAATCATGGAGATTAGGCAACTCCTGTGGAATTCTAATTTAAATTACTTCTCTGACACTGGGGTTAGGATACAAGCTAGCATAGTGATTCATGGCACCTCTCTATTTGTGTATTACTGCACTTGAAATGCTACATTTATTCAGTCAGCTATAAGAAAACAAAATGAAAAGAGAAACAACAACAAAAAAATTAAGCCCTCTGTGGTGGTTTGAGACTTCCCCACCACACCCTTATTCAGTATCATCTATTAATCAAAACTTGCATGTTATTTGATTTTTGTATTTCCTAATCATGCTAAATTCCAGTAACCAGTCTATTAAGAGTAAAGACTTTATTTATGCTTGTATTTTAGCATCGATATTCACTGTGTCATTCTGAAAAGGTCAAATAAAAAATGAACTCTCGTATTACAGGTATTTTCATAAATCTGACAAACAATAATGAATTCCTTGATACTCTCAGATGTGATTGTATGAAGTTTTTTGCAAACTATCATTACATAAGATGCATGTAATTTTATCTAACAGAAAATTTGCTATTCAAGTATTATTTTATGACTACATTCAGAATGAAGAATCTGTTCAGCTTATCTTTTACACAAAATTTAGTGGTGAAAACCTTTTCACGTTGTTTTCTACTTCCTATTCTGTTTTTCTTTTGTCTCTCTTTTTAAAAAAATATTTTTATCTGAGTATGTGCTGTTTTAACAGTTTAATTCCTGCTTTTTGCTATATTTCTCTTTTGCATATGTTATTAAAATTTTAGCAGTATGTCAGGACTAAAGACTGGAATTGAATTTGCATATAATACATTTTACCTTGAATGCTATATTTTTTTTTCAGTTCAGCACCTTTCTTTCCATTTCACCAATAATATCAGTATTTTTCTTAAGTACTTAGGCTTCTGAACAGTTTTTAAAATGCAAATGAGACATATAGACCCATAATAAATTCAAAAGACCTCAAAATTACATCTCAGATTTTCAGGAATATTGGTTCCCAACCTTTGTTCTGAAGGTGGTATCCAAAGGGAAAAAAAAACAAAACAGCATGTAAGGGCTAAGAAACAGAGCATATTATTGTATATTAGCAATGACACACTAATAGGGTTGCATAAGTTTCTGGTTGATTTGGAACAAAGGCAGAGGAATTCTGCATCTGCTTTGAGTACGTCTGGATGCAGTCTCAATATATGCTTCCAAATAAAGCTGAAAAAAAGTCCCCTAAGATCTAAGGCAAAAATATTTTGAATAAGCTGTTAGTTCTTGAATGTCTCTAATTTTTGCTTTTTATTTTTTCTTTCTTTATTTGTATGTCTGGCAGGATGTATTTGTATGCCACACAAAAGAATGAAGGTGAGAGGTGGGATTCAGTTCCCCTAATTCACCCATCAGTGAGAGAGACTTCTAAATCAGAATTAGCCTGTATTTCTTTGTGGTCAATAGAGAGAAATGGACAATATCTGGAGGGCAATTTATCGAACTTCTTACATAAATATTTAAGAATTTCTTCACTAATTCAGAATTTATCAAGTCTTTTTTTTTTTCTACTTCTCAACATATGAAGATAAATCACAATTAGATAAAAATATTTTTAGCTACATCATAATAGTATTCTGTAAAGCTGTATACACTGGTAATGAAAAAGATATATATATATATGTATGTAAGCTTGTTTCCTTTTTCTGGTTCGGAGACCAAGCATCTTGCTCTACCTGTGTAGAAGTAAACATATCATTGTAAAATATCCAGCGTGATTGGAGCTTTAGATTCTTTGGTTTAGAGAGTTAAGGCAATTTAAAGTAGGTGCCTGTACTTCAGTACATAGTAGACTCAGTAGCCATTAGGAAAAGACACTAGTCCAGTTTGAAATTAAATAATTTAAAATAAATGCAAATAGAACAATCTGTCTATTAGTACAGTCAGTCTTCGCGAGAGAAGATTTGGGAATGGTCTTTATACCCTTCGAGCCTGCGCAGTGGATTTTTAGGTGAGACACAGTGTGCGCTGAACTGAGCCCACCCTTTAATCCTGAGGTTCAACTGCGAGCTTGGACAGTGGCAGCGAGGTCCTCAGGATGTAGGTTTGTTTAGAGTGACCTTCTCTTAGATGGATGGCCTTACAGGGCTGACGAGCTCCATCTGCCCGGGGCAGTTTCCCTGACCGGGAAACGAACCTGGGCCGCAGCGGTGAGAGCGCCTCATCCTAACCACTAGACCACCAGGGGTCCCCATGTCACTAAATAAAGTGTCACTTGACTGGAAAATATTATGGACTATTCCTATGCCTTTTTTCCTAAATTTTTTAAGTCTTTTCTGGCTTTATTTTTTGCAAACATCAATTTTGTCTCAAGAAAAGTCTCAAAATGGGTGGCTGTTACTGTTTTAAACTCCCAGAGCTTAAGCAAAGGTCCATTGTGGTTTTCAGTCCTTATTTTTATGTCATCTAAAATATGGAAAATTACTAACACAGCACATCAGAAAACAAAGTTGATTAAATCCTATAAGAAAAGAGAACATTGATACCAAAAATAGGAAACTCCTCTGAAGACTTGAAAAATACACTATTCTAATTTTTTTCATTTTAATAACATCTAAAAGTCCAAATATAAAGTGATTAGAAACTGAAAGATTTTTGCACACAAGGAAGTTAGTCCCCAGGAAATCCCATTTACAATTTGCAATGTATTAGCTCTTTTGCGTTGATTGTTGAATTTACTAGTTTATGAAGGCAACATAGAGGTCTAACATGTTTATGTACTCATTACATACTATGTTTATGTCCTTCAAACACAGAAAATTCTGAAGGTCTTGTCAGACCACCTAAATCTGATCTTTCTTAACACTACAGACAGAGATACAGTACATTACTTCAACGACTTAAGAGTAGATCTAGGGTAAAAGGGCTCCAAACTCAGACCTAAGGTGCAAGGATGGATGCGATGCAGCCAGAACCAAATGTTGAGAAAAAAAAATTAAAGTCGACATTACCAATATCATTGGTAACCCACCCATATATTCTATTTATACACTTATTCCCTTTACAAGAATAAATACTTTTCAGATTAATAATTGTAATAATGTAATATAATAATATTTTCTTTATAAGTAAGCTATGAACAAAACTCTGTGCCTATTCTTTATTTTTAATGTTGTCTATGGGCTGTTGAATGTGGAACACCATATGACCAGTATGAGCACTGCAATGTTATCAAGAGTAGCATCGATAAAGCACCATTTACTGGCAATTTCACTTGCCCTACCCTGTTAGCTGATACATCTTGGTTGGAGACATTTGCAAGCATCTTGCCACAGTCATTTAAAGAAGATTAATGTAAAGTGATTAAGAAAGGATTGTATAAAAAAGCTGCTGCCTCAGACTTTTAGCATTACTTGCATAAAATGATCTACAGTGAAAAAGCTTTTAGAGCCAATTCCAATTCAAATTTAAGTCAATGAGGGCAGAAATTAGACTTCAGAAACTCATCAAATTACATTTTTTTCATGTACTATATAACAAGATTATATCTCATGCTTAATTACTCTTTCATAAAGATGAGGGGTTTATTTCTCCTCAATTTTAGCAGTTAACCCAATAAAAGTTTTTCTACCTTTATACATATATAAAAGAAGCCAAACTTTTATGTTTGCCAGATTGAGGAAGTAAATTTATTTTTATTATGAAAGATACAGGTAGAAAATGTGATATAAGAACAAAAATTTTATATATTAGAAAAAAATGTGAAATATTCCACCTTTTTCTGGTATACAATAAAACTTAATTTTTACTATTGCATTTTTTAATTTGATTGTAATTGTGATAAATACCAACTCTAAAACAAGACTAAAAATATTTGTATTCAGGTTTTCATTATAAGCTGGAGTTTTAAGTCTTGCCCTAGAGTGGAAAGATAGAATCTTCACAGAAGTAAAGGCAAAATGTAATGATTCTAAAACTTTAAGCCCTTAACTTTAACATAAGAGAAGTAAAATGAGAAAGGGCACTTTTGAGTGAGTCATTGTGCCATGCCAATATCCTATAACATTTCCTGCACTCTACAGACAAATAACTTTAAGTCATTTGGGATTTGCTAGGCTAACAATATAAAAGCATCTCTTCTCCACCTTTCCAGTAATGAACATATTTTCTGCTCCATTACCCTCTATTAACTAGGTACCCTTAGCAGTATTATGCAATATTTCTATCATTCAGTCAGGCTAATATGAGCATAAACCACTGTATTTTGTTGGCAATAGGAGACACAATAAGGGTGAAAATGGATTGCTTTACCTTTAACTCAGCAGGAAACTTTTCCTGAGATGAGGTAAAAATCTTGAGGCATTTTCCCAGGCCATATCTCCGTTATGTATTGTACAAAATTGTCAGTCTTTGATGTCGAAACATGTTTTGAAGACTGTTTATCTATTAAAGTGTTTTCTTTTCAGTATCCTTAAAAACAGGGGTCAGGAAAAAAGTCAGAAAAAGAGCAGTAAAGATAATTTTTTCAGAGATTATGAAGTGATTTTGAGTTGTTTGCTTCATTAAACACTAACTGCTTGGAAAGAATACTAAAGTATTAAAATGCTAATAAAAATGTGGACATCTTAAGTTAAAAATTGTATAACATTTTCAAGCTGCTTTCACTTGCACTTCTTGCATTGAAAAACTCTGGTAAACAATTTGTGCCACATAATAATTGGAAAAATAATGAATGGTAAATAATTTTTAATGTATTGAGAATCTCCCTAGTTAACCCAACACTATTAGCTGATCTCTAATTACAACATGGTATAAAACCTGTATTTAAAAACAAGTATGGATTTGTCAGCTGCAAAATATCAGAGGAAAAACACCAGTTTACAATACACAATAATGTTATTTCTAAAGCAACCCATTGACTCGTGAATTTAGTCTGATTTAAGACTGGTAGAGAATTCTGAGATAACTTCACTTGACATTCTCATAAGCATTATGAAATAAGAAGCTAGGTAATTACTTTGGAGGTGCAAAACTAAACACAGGAACAGAAACAGTCAAAAAATAGTCAAAGAGTAGTTATTGAATTATTTGTTGTCAGTTTGGGAAGACACAAGTAGTCTAGTAAGTTTACAGTAAGGATTTCTCTTGCATTGGACACTGTTCGATTGCTTTATTAATTTTCTGAATAATAATATAGAGAACATGTTTGCCATATATACAGATTGCAACAGATTAGACTAGCTGGAAACATTTTGGGATTGAAGAGTCAAACATTTTTTTAATTCCTTGTCTGTCTTAGTGTTTTTAATCAATTTGTGTCACACAACGAATACCACCAGGGGACAGATTCAGACTTCAAAATAATCAAAATACAAGGAAAATATCTGAGATCTATAACTTTCAATATAAAGACAACTATGGTCTAAGAGGAAAATCAATGTCAACATATAAAATAGAAGCAGGCCATGTGTTAGATATGAATCAGTGAGTGACACATCACAGATAGAGAACAGATATGATTTATCTGAATGTTTGTAACTACATTATGGACACTTATATCTGCAATTCATCCTAAGTTCCTGCTAGTGTGAGTAGCTCAAACGTGGGTAAGGATGGCTAAAATTAAGAAAGATAAATAACACACTCAAGACTGAGAATATCAAGACTGCTGTATGAACATATTTATTCAGAAATGCGAGCTGTCATCTTGAAAATGTCTTTCCTCCTGATGTTACCTGAAACTTTTCGAAGACCAATCTTTGTTAAGGGATGCTATAAACAGATGCTCTCAGCTTCTAAATATTCTTATAGTCTATCTTTCTTCAGCTTAGAGAGGGGAAGATGGTCAGGACCATAACAAAGAATTTGACACTTTCTGGACTGGATGGTGTTCTTGAGTCTTTGGATATTTATATACTGGTGTCACAAATACTTCCAGTCATATGTCTAAACACTTGATCCTTGTTATTTGTACTCTTTTTTCATCAGATTTGGTCTTCTGCATGTTTTTTCTTGAGCTATTTATCAGTCTCACAAAACTGGTCTCTGTGATAGTCTCTGTGATAGACTATCATGTCCAACACTATATCAGAACATCTTACTTTTGTACAAATACTAAAGTCTAAGGATATCTGGACTGTAGGAACACTTGATTTATTAGGCTATTTCCTTAAGGATAAGAAAAACAATAAACCAAATGCACAAACACCTATGAACAGGAAAAAAAAACAGAGACAATAAAAAGGACCACAGATCTCAGGCTGAAGGACCACTAAAGGAATCACTCAAGGGTAACCTTGGAGTTGTTCAGACAGAACTTTGCAACTGATAAAATTACAATAGGTCCCATAAAAAAGAAAAAAAAATCCTCTTTATGAGACATTTGAAGGAGTTTGAGAGATTGCATAAAACTTCTTCTGAGATGTTTTGAGTGAAAAGAGATACAAATATTATTATGTGATGTTTAGAGGAAGGCTCAAAAGAGGGATCAAGGTAGATCACATAGGAATAAGAATGGTAAACTGAAGGCTAAAATGGGCCAGTAGCACTTAAGAAAGGAATTTGCAAGTACACATGCCTTGCCGAGCCCTGCATCTGATCACCGCAGCTTGTTCTATGTTCTCTTTAAACTACCTTCTTATTTCCTACATATGATCTCTGTGTGATACAGTAAAGTTGAACTTAACTCTGTGAACAACCTAAAACTGAACTTAACAGTAAATAGCATGATAGGGTCAGCTACTGGGGAAACCATAAGTGAACTAGATATGAGACAGACTTGTTATGTGTGTACATAACTGTGTGTGTGTGTACCATCTTCTCAGTAAGCTTTGAGACAGAATAGGTGGTTAGAATAGGGTCAGGCCATTTGTATTTCTTATGTTTATGTAAGCACTGTGTGGCAGGGTATACGGTGCTGATAAAGTCTCAGCTCCCCTGCTTGCCCTCCCTAGCCTGCTGGTAGCTGGCCATGTTTGTAAAGACAGCTTGTAGTGATTGTGGATTTGTGATCAGTCTCACCACAGACTGGACCTGGGGAAGAGGAATAGAAGTCACCTTACACCCAGCAGAACAAAAAGAAAGAACCAGTCCTGTCTCTCTTACTTCAGCTCCACAACTTCCCTCCTAGTACCACACTGGCACAGTCATAAGTTTCATCCTGATGATGATCAGAGACACTTTGGAGCTCATAAATCAGTCATTTTGTAGACGTTATTAAGGTCCTTCTAGTCCTTCTATTGAATGATTAATTTAATAGTTTGTTGTTTGATTGTTGTTTTTTTTTTACTGATCTGCCTTGTCAATTTTCTTCCATGTACAGTTTATTTTATTGTAAAACTTAAGAGCTCTGCTTATATAAATATCAAGTTTGTTGGCACAGAGAACGGAGGACATTTAGGTGATTAGTTAGTAATGAAAAAAGTACATATGACAGAGTTGTGCTGGCAGCACTGGGGGCAGAAATAACCAAGAACTGTAGTGGTGACAACAGATTTGGATGTGAGATATCAGTGGGAATGTGCTGACTTAAACCGTGTGCTGAGCTTGACTTGGTGTATGATGTGTGGTGTATGTCTTTGTGCTTGAAGACCTTCTGGGAATGAAGTAGGTGAAATGAGAGCATGGCAAGTGTGATGTGCTTGAGAAGCAGTGTAGGATGTGATCTGTGATAGGGTGAATGTCAACTAACATTCACTTTGGACAAAGCCTTTGTTTTGCATATGTTGTTTTCTTACAGTAGGTACTTATGCCAAGATAAGCCATTTCACTTTAGAGTCAAAGAGCATGCTCTGGCCTCTTTTTTGTTATTAATACAGATGTTGCTCTCAGAGTAAACACCAGACCTAGGAAAGCTTATGTTAGTCATAGATTCACAAGTAATGTATTTAAGTTTTTTAATGATGAAATACAAAATATAAATTAATAAGCTATAAGTCAAATAATTTCAGCATACCACAAAAATATAAAGAATACTTTTCTTTACAGTCAATGCACACATTCTCAAGTAGGTTAGTCTCTTTAAATATCCTCATTTATAGACAAGAGTGTATGTGACCAGAAAAATGCTAGAATACAATAGTAACACATGTAAAAAGAATAATTTTGTTCTCTCTGCGAGGAAAAAAGTCCTTCTTAATAAACTCATAGTAACTAAATCAGTTTATTGTTGTGTAAAAAACAGGAAAAAAATGTAAACTTTTTAATAAGCACTGTTTTCAAATAAATATTTCTCAATATCTGGTCAGCATGCTCTTTAAAATTGAAAAGGTATTTTTATTTTTTTTTTTACTATCTATGCTAACCAATACAATTGCAATGGAATAAAAAGATTTTTAAGGACCACTTCTCAGTGTAAAACTACACAGCTGAAAAATGAAAAGTCTTAAGCAGATGATAAAAGCACTCAGGCGAATGCTTAAAGGTTAGGTTGTTAGAAGAAACATGACAATACATGCTTTTATGTGCCTGATATTTTTAGGAGGTTATATACATAATGATGTATCCATAAGACACCTAAGAGTGTCAAGTAAAGCTCTTTAAAATTTGTTTACCAAAGAAAAAGTAAAATCGAAACAGAGTCTGTGTCTGAGGAGAAACTGGGCTGAGGAGAAACCCTGGCAGAATTTTAAATGGAAGTTTTATCAGCTATACTGCTTTTTGAGTTTTGACTCAGTTTTATGTCTCCATAATGTACATAAAAAATAGGGAAAGCAGCAATATTTTGACAGATATTATTAGTAATAACACTTTTTAAACTATATATTTCATCTTGGTCAAAACACAAGTTCACATACTCAATTCATGCTGACTTCATATGTTGGTTTCTATTGATGCTCTTGATCCAGGACAATTCTAAGGTAGCAGTGACAAGTATAACTTATATTCTGTGAGCAATGGCTTCAGTGTTTCAGAAGAATCAGTTTTTATTTGCTGAAGGTAATCAACTCGCACAGCCTGTGGTAATAAGGTAAGTTTGCTATGAATAAATACTTTTCTTGCTGTCAAATTACCTTCCTTTGTAGAATATACAGCTTCAGTAAACTCATGGTGGTGAATGTAATTTCAAAAATGTCATCAGATCGATCTACCATTACTTTGTTCCATACGCCATGATTCATAAGTTTGAATCACTGGGTAAAATATGCAAAAAAACATTCCAGAAAATATACTCTTATTGATGTCTATGGCATCTAGGCAACAGGCATTCTGTGAGGAAGTGGTTCATAACTTAGTTTTATAAACAGTGATATTACTTATTATTTACTATGGTGTGCCTAACAATAGAAGGAAGAAGGACTGTCACAGTAATATACTCCAGTGACTCTTCTCCATTAGTCTTGCTAGGACCGAGCTGTTGTCAGGCAGTCTGGAAGATACACAGCTGAACATTATGTAGATTATATTGTTTTCCATGTCAGTTATGAACTGTAATTAGACATTAAGAAAAACATACAATTACAAGAATAATGAAGGCTGTGGATACTTAAGGAAGTTACGAATTACCACTATAGAAAAAATTTGCAAGCAGAATGTATAAATATCTGCTAATAATTATTCAAGTAAAATTATTTAAAGGGAGAAGCAATTTCTGTCATTCAGGTGCAAAAATAAGTAAGCCTTCAAACTGCCAATGCTTCTTTAGGTCTGAAACAGAAAAAATTCAAACAGTAAAATTAGAACAATTTACAAATAGTGTAGTTCTACTACTTTGAAGTCAATGAATATTCTAAATAATTTTTTGAGGCCCCATTTTCCATTTTGCAAGTACTTTTAATTTATCCTGTGCTAATTATGACTAACTTACAAAGAACTTTTGTACTCACTGCCTACTGGATTATTTGCAGGATTTGGTTACATGTTTTCAGAAGATTACAGATGTTTACTCATTTGGCTGATGGAAGAATAACCAGATTCAGTCAGGGGTCCAGATCACCACAGAAGTATGAACTGACAAGCAAGACCTGAGTTCAGGATGGGAAAACAAATTGGCAGATCAGGGTGAGGAACAGTGACACTTGGGTGTAACTACTGTAATGTTTCGGATACTTTACAAATACCTAAATACACGAATTAATATTTGTCTAGTGTGAAGTGCTAGAATCTCTGTCAAAGAGAACTCTCAGCAGGTAGAATGAACTAATTTCTGCTGATCCATTATTTATATGAATTTTTAAAGTTGTTTTGTAGTTGTTCAGCAGTAAATCACTTTAGTTTTTTTTTTAAATAAAAAGGTGATGAATTAGCAGAGTGGTCTGTGATATGTTTTATCATTCATGAAATTCAAATAATTTAAGGCTGCTGTTCTTTACACTAAGGATGTTCACATGACTTCCTGTAGATGACTCCTCACAGTGTTAGGGAGAGCATCCAGGCTGGCACTTCCCTGCCTACACAGGGCATCCAGGTATAAGTTTTGCTGGAGAAAATAACATAAAATAGATTTATTCTCTTTCTTCAGTCTGATATGGTTAGGCAGAAAGCTCTTCCAC